>NC_081828.1:65765632-66077306 GCF_030867095.1 Alligator mississippiensis
TCTTTAATGCTTTCAAGATGGCAATATTTTGTTTTCACTCCATCTCTGAATGTTGTTATGCTATCATGTATGTATATGCTCTTGAATTTGTCACTGTAAAGGTACTTTACCCATAGTAATGAGTTTGTTTCTTCCTTTAAAGAGACTAACTTACAAAGAATGCCTGCAAAGTTATGAAGAGTCCGACAACTTAAAAACAAAACTTAAACTTAAAAACAAAACTTATCATGGTATGGCTGAAGACTAACTAAATGACAGATACCCTAATAAATGAGCCATTATCAGAGTTCTCTAAGCACCGCTGTGATGTAAATAATAATACTTTCCCCACCCCAAATTTATTTACCACTTTCACTTAAGTAGGGTGAAGGTCTAATTTTAGATAATGCAACAGTCTGCCCATAGGACAACAATTAAAGGGTCATGATTTAGTGTGAAAGGGATTTTTATTATTAATATTATTTTACTTTTCCACAGACCTAGCAGAGTTTTAGAGTTTTATAAGAAATAAATTGTGGTTTTTGAAAACAGAAACTGGGACATTTTAAGAAAAAGCTATCACATATTTGCTTTCCTTTCTACGTTTTTAAACAGAACAAACCTGTGGCTCTAAGTTATGAGACTGCAAGAGAAAAGGGTTGCAGATCTGCTTGTATAACTGCTATCATTCAAACTATTTAATTTTAAAAAATGGTAAATCTTCACAAGCTTTTAGCCTCTATAGAACAGCCTTTAGGCATTAAAAACAGAAAGATGTCAAATTCAGAGAATTTTCTATAAAGGCTTATTTTAAACATTCCATTACAAAGATAGATAAATCTCACCTTTTTATGCTGAAAGTTAATATTATATAATCTGTGACCTTGGACAACTCATTTCACCTCTGTCAGTATCCCCATCTGTAAAATGTGGATAATAGTACTTACCAGGCTGTTGTTAGGATCAACTACTTAATGTTTGCAAAGTGCTTTAAAAATGAAAAGCACTATTAAAAGTTACCAAATTTAACTAACAAATATGATATTATTTGGTAAGCTGTATTCAAGTGTGCTACTATTAAAACAGTCCATTGCCTTAATGTTCTAATTCACAAATCATCATAAGAGGTATGCTTGATTTGCACCAACAGGTAAGGAAATGTACAAATTACTTCTCCCCAAGGTAATACTATAAGTTCTAGAGGTTTCAGTATGAAAAAAAATTACAATTCAACTCTTGTAGCAATATCAAAAAAGCCTGATCCTGTTTTGCTGTCTTTTCCTAACTTTCCAGAATTCAAAAATCATTGAAAAGCTTCAGCTCCTCCTATAGCCAGTCTAAATTGTGTTTATTACCCCAGCTGAAAGAGACAGAAAAGCCCAAAGCCAGATTCTCATCTTTGAGGCCAATGGGAATGTTTGTGGGAACAGCATAGGCAGAACTTGATCCTCATTTGGGCAGACCATGGGATATGGCTCTGTGAAGCTCTGGGTACAAACAGCATTGTTCACAAGGGTATGAAACACTCATCATATATAAACAAAAAACAATAAAATAAAAGATAAAATTAAAATATTTTTACAGAGCAAGTTAATCTCACAACTAGAATTCTAACCAAGTCATCTTGCAAATAAATGGTATAAAATTAAACTCGACAACAAAGTTTCAGTGGAAAATGATTCCCAAGTAAAAAAAGGTAATTATGCTAAGAGTTATCACCAGTATCTATGTAACACAACTTCTGCCTTTGTTCAGATCTAAAATGTTGTTAAGATTACTACAAGAACAGCTATATACTACTGCCTAGTTTCCAAGCAGAAATGAAATTAGGACTATTTTGCTATACGATGTACAAGAACGCATCAAAACATCTTATAAAATCAGTTACTGGATTTTTACAAACATGAAAACTCATTATGAAAGAAATACAGTTTTCTACAATCAATTTCTCATCATTTTCTCATTATGTTCTTCAATATATTAGCATTGCACTAACTAAATGCATCTTGTAAGTAATATGGATGAGATATGTTAACTGAAACTATATAACTGTATAAGTAAGCATTTTGATCTTCAAGAAGGCATGACTACAGAAGACAATACTTTTATTGTAAACAATAATTCCTCTGATGGCCTTTCATGTGATAATAGAAAAGTCAGCTACATCGATCTCCTACAGTTAGTGATGGTTACGAAGTCAAAGCCATATTTCAGATTTCCTACTATGTACCTTACATATTATTAAGAGCTTTTTTCACCTCCCTGTTTTCATGACTGTTCCTATGCTAACCACCAAGAGTAAGAAAGAGAAAAGTAGTTTAATTTGCAGTTTAATAAATAGAATTCACATTGATCTATGTCTTAATTGTAAAATAATGGTACAGCAACGGTAATTTCTGATTACACATGAAAATTAACATCTCATACTAAGCTGCAGCCACAGCAACAATTCTCTGAAAATATGAAATTTGGAAACAGCTCTGTCTGTTTGGCATCTGAACAGCACCACCATGTGGTAAAGCAGAAGAAAAACTTTGATGAATCTTACCTGTTCGATCGAATGTTTTGTCGCACTTGGGACACTGAAGTAGTTTTTTACTACTGCTCTGAATCATTACTGGAGCTAACCCTTCAGGAATACTTCCTATAGAATCAACTGGCTCAGGACTCTCTTCAGCTCCATGTTCTTTTTCACTTTGCTCTTCAGTCTCAGAGTCTTCACCTGACATTTCTTCTTCCTGTGCTTCATCTACATTGTACTCACTTCCACTATCATCAAACTCATTTTTATCAGATGTTTCCTTGTCAGAACTGACTTTATCAAAATTGCTGTCAGATACATCACCACTTTCATTATCACTGTTATCAAATTTGGCTGGGCATTTACGATTTCTGGTAGATCTTCTGGTAGAAAAGTCTGCTCTCTCAACCATTTTTAACCCATGGTTTTTTTCCAACGAAAAGGATCGGTGCGCTTTAGCCAAGTGGTTTTCTAAGGACTTTTTATAACAGAAATTTCGACCACAAAAAGTGCACTGATGACTATTTGATAGCTTACTAGTCAGATCATTGAGAGTCTCAGCTGGTATTGGGGTTTCAGTTACTACTTCAGACTGTATGGGGGCAACATCCTCATTATTCAGCAGTTTGACTGCATCTATAATATCTAAAAATTTTGCTGCTTCCAAAACTAAAGGGATTTCATTTTTATATACAAAGAACTCAGAGGTGTACAGAAATTCTAGCAAGTGTTGAAAGACAGAATGTGTTACATGGTCCAGTGTGACAACATCTGTGCTGGGGTTTTTGCTCAAACAAGCATGAAAATAACTGCTGCCAACAGCAACAACAACTTTGTGCGCACTAAATTCTTTTCCTTCTACTATTATGAGCAAGTCACAGAAAGATGGATGCTTCTGTCTATCATCATTTAAATATTTAAGAAGATTTTTGTTATACTGCAGCGAGCTGAACAGCTTTCTTTGTTCTGGTGATGGAGGAACTTCTTGAGTGCATTCAAGCTGGTCTGTAGACGCCAATCCAGACTTAGTGATGATTTCTTGTTCACAGTCTACTACAAGGATCCGATCCGAAGCATCTCTCTCATGACCAAGATGTATTTTCTCATTTAGATTTGCAGTAATCCTTCTCCTTTTCTTCATTGCAATAGCACCAGCTTAAAATCAGGAACTTCATAAGTAGCTAAAAACTAATTCCAGTGAAGACCTGCTTCTGTCCTGGATCTTTTGTAATCGACATGTGACAGAATCTTCATCATCTGCAAAAGAACAGTAATAATTACAGCCAGGACCCAACAAACTTTAAAAATGGATTCTCCTTTAACGGGAAAAAATGTGGGAAACCAGTGGCTTTTCCCTTGCAGGCTGGCAGAGTTCATAGATTGTAAGGCTGGAAGGGACCTCAGAAGATCATCGGGTCCAGCCCCCCTGCACCAAACAGGGAAGACGGCGGGGTCACCTGACCCCAGTTAAGGTGACCGTCCAGTCTCCTCTTGAAGATTTCCAGGGTAGAGTGATTGCACTACCTCTGGAGGGAGCTTATTCCAGTCTGGACACTAGTTGTGAAGTAGTTTTTCCTAACGTTGAGACTGAAACAGTCTTCCAGGAGTTTGCGACCATTAATCCTAGTTTTCCCCAAGGGTGCCCTGGTGAACAGTTGTTCACCAAGCCCTTGATGTACGCCTCTGATGTAGCGGTAAGCTGCTACCAAGTCCCTTCTCAGCCTACTTTTTTTCAGGCTGAAGAGTCCTAGATCCCTCAGCCTTTCCTTGTATGGCCTGCCACACAAGTCTCTGATCATACAGGTAGCCCTTCTCTGACTCTCTCATGTCCTTGCTAAAGTGCAGTCCCAGAACTGGAAGCAGTACTCCAGTTCCAGCCTGCAAGGGGCTGATTGCCCCCCCACCGCACACATCCACCCCCTGCCCTACACATGGGGGGGCTGGGGATAGGGGGCAGTGGGTTGGGAGTGAAGGGCACTGGATCAGGACTGGCCATCATTATTTACAAGTGGGTCTTGGTAAAAAAAAGTTGAGAACCACTGGTACAGGGTCCCACTAAAACACATGGGGCGATGTGGAACAATGGCAACATACCCATTGTTAACCCTGAATGGAAACCTGATAACAACTGGAACCTAATGCAACAGAGGCAAAGAAAAGTCATTACACTGCACACCCAGACCCTGCAATGTCACAATCATGACAGCATCTAATTACAAAACTATCTTAATACTGGTCTAGACAGTCTGTTTTACCATTTCCACCGAAAAAATATTGATTGGGGTAATCCACATAAAAACTTGCCATGTTACACATAGCTATTTTAGTGTAGTGTATATGGCCACATTTCATACTGATTTATGTGTACGTGAACCTTCACATGAATGCCACAAAAGGCAGGCTTCTAATGTACAAAAAGAGAAATACATTGCATACAAAAAGGTAATACTGTCCTTAATGCAGCTGCCCATCTTAAAAAGTGCTTGCAAAAGTTCTTTTGCAAAAGTATACCTTTTGTTAATAATAATACTTGGTAGTTACCCTGCCTTTCACTTCAAGATTTCAAAGCAGTTTTTATAAAATATGTATGAGATTGTTATTATTTTAATGCTTTCAGATAGGAAAATATGCAGACAAAACACCTGAATATACTATGGTTAAGCCATGTATCCACTTGGGGGTGCAGTTTGTCAGCACATCAGAGAATATGTATACTTCTGTTAACTATCATTTCACTATTACACAAAGATCCAATTCTTAGTGACCATGTGCTACTGAATACTGGGCATGCTTTTCTGAAGACAACGTTTCTCTAGTGGAACTCTGTGCTTTTTTCCATAGGCTCCTGTATAGATGTGATTTGTAAATTGACTGTAGCTTTTTATGATTTATGGTAAGCACTACCTGTATGTTTTTTCAGGCACTGACAGAAGCAGGTTGAAGTGTTTGTTAATGGCTTATCTTCTAAAAAGCTATTATCTTATCTCTGTCATCCATTACATATTTTAAATCCTTCCATTTATAATAGTTAATTGTAACGGATTTCTTCAGTATAGTATATCTGGATTTATCTTTCTGTTGCTTTTGATTAATAATTCCTAGAATAAGATAAAATTAGATTTTTAAAATGGAGGGATACATTTAAAATATTATTTGAAATATATGTCACCTCTTCCCTTCCATTCTTATTTTTGCCCTTGAAGGGTAATAATAACATCACAAAGGAATAATAAAACAATCACTTATACTTGTCTAAAGAGCAAAACTGATTTCCTTTGTGGCAGCTACTGTATTAAAATGTGGTGTGCTCTTAAGAATAATTTCTATTACATATATAGTTAAACTGTATACAAACTGCAATAATGAGTTTCTACTTTGGTTTTAGGTAAGAAAACCAGGTAAAAAAAAAAGTTTTTAGGTGAGAGAAGAGAAAGGGAAGGGTAAAAGTCAATTTAGTGAGTCCTACTCTGAAAAAAGTCATGCAAGAACGGTACTATGGATTCTGTTTATGAGGTCTCACTGCTTCCACACCAAATCTCTGTTTAAAAGAATAAGATTGAGCAGGCTTAAGGTCTTATCCCAAGAACAAGCTGCCAGTGGGGACACAGAGGGAATGAAGAGATAAAAACCCCTTTGCGGAAGCAGCCTGGGATATGTGGGGTTGTCAAGAGGGCTTCTGTAGTTGGATCTATGGAGCTTGCAGGCTACAACTATGAGACCTTCACAGACAAATTTCTGAAACGTTCCCTTCTGCAGGAAACATCAGGTAGAAATTCAGAATGGAATATTCCAAAGTGTTTTTATGTTGTTGCAGATTTTACCTAAGATGGTATATGTAGTCCTTTCCTCTTGTTACCAAGTAGCACAATTCTATTTTACACATAACATGTGTAAGTGTCACTTACACAGTTTCAGCTGTCTAGAAACCAGTGTCTTAGCACTGAACAACATTTTACTTCATCTTGCATAATGGCTTGAATCAATTTTACATGCTTAAGCCATTCATAGCTGCAGTTTTCTCCTACGCAACTATGTTCATCTCTACTATGCACGTTCAAAAGCAGCACAGTGCTTCCCCAAAAGTATCCAAGTCCATTTGTACTATACTGTGATAAAGACATAGAGTGCTGCAGAACTCCCTGAAATTATAGGCAACCTCAGCTTGCAACAATTTGACACTAAACTGAAGTTGTGGTGGTATCCACTTTCTAACCAGCAGCTGAAGAATCTGCCGAGGACTTGGGAGACACAGTTGCACTTCATCTTCTGGGACACCAGATGACTGTCTCAGCAATCAAACCTCTTCTGAAATCACACATCTGTGACGCATCTAATCATACATGCTGTTTCTGCAGAAGGGAGAAGTAGATTAACCCTAAGGATTAATTGGGGACTAATCCTAAGGATTAGTGATTTTTTTTTCAAATCACTCTGCACTTTGCAAACTAGTCTCCAGTCAGGTACACTGATGTAGATCCATTGGAGCAGATGTCACTAAACGTCTACCCCATGTTACTAAAATATGATTCAAAATAGGATCATGACTAGGAATCTCCATAAATCCCAGAGCTAAATGCCCCAACAGCAGCTTCTTTCATTTTTTTCATTTTGCCACCTCCCCCCCTCCCCCCAGCCCTGATTGGTGGAAGGGCCCTGCTGGCAAGGTCATTTGCTGCTGATTGCTGGGAAAGCAAAAACTGCAATTTTAAAAACGCTGTGGTTTTTGCCTCCCCACTGTTGATTTGCAGAGGTGCCCCCCCTCCACCATCTTGCTGCTAACCATCAGGGAGGCAAAAACCATAGCATATTTAAAACTTCAGTTTTCAATTCCCCTGCGATCAGCGACAAACAACCTGGCCGGCAGGGTCCCTCCACCAATCAGAGCTGAGGGGAGGGAAAGCAAGTTGTGAAATTAAGCAAATTAAAGGAGCTGATATGGCGAGCGCTTCCTCCAAAATTTGCAGAGATCCCTAGTCATGACTTACACTGAATGCACATACGCATCAGTCTGTAGAAAGCACTTCGAATTAAAACGTCATGGGGTAAAATGCATAAACAAACTTTGAAGCTGAAGCAGCTCTCCCCCCAGGATCAGAGTTAAGCATCCTCTTGCTTGCTCTCCTTTTGGCCTCATGACTCTCTCTCAATTAAAGCTGAGTTGCTGGACAGCCAAGAGGACATGGGGGTAGAAGGTGCTTGCAGGTGTGTCCCCCAAACCTTGGCCAGTTAGGGCACTCTGCTAGGATATAAGAGGGGTGGCTTCAAACTACTGAGAGGCTGAGGATGGCCTAGAACACAGGTCTTCTATGCCCTATTCTAACCACTACACTAGAGTACTTGAGAAAGGGGGCCATTGTATTGCTGCCCAGATATCTCTTTATCTTCTTAGGTTAAAGGTCCTGGTAAGATGCATATACTTTAAGCAGTTGGGGGAAGCAGACTTATGAGCAAAGAGAAGTATCTTAGTACAGTTAAAGCTGGAGGTATCTAAATGTTGGCCATTTAGATGAGTAGGAGGGCTGTATGGTTCTGCAATGTGAAATACACCTCCAGGGAAACACAGATTATGTACTAGCTCCCCACGGATAGTCTACAACAGTAGTGTTCAACCTTTTGGCCCTGTGGGCCAGGTAAGTGGGATGGGGCTGGTTCACAAGCCAGATGGAGCCCTGCATGTCAGGAATAGGCCCTGGGGCCCAGCACAGCTCCCTCCTACCCCTGCATGTTGGGAATGGGCCCTAGGGGCCTGGCACTGCCCACTCCTGCCACAGTGCACTGGGACTGGGTCCTGGGGATCTGGCACCACTCCATCCCAGCCACCTGTGTCCCAGGATTGGGCACTAGATCCAACACTGCCTGGTCTGAGAGTCCCCACAGGTCTGGAAATGTAACTGTGGGAAAAATGCCACTGCTCTCTTGACAACACATTTTTGGAGCTATGTGGAGCTCTGTGGGACAGATGGCATGGTGCTGCAGACCAGATTTGACCTATGGGACCATGGGTTGAGCACCACTGGTGTAGCAGAACTGGAGGCCAGATCTTTCATGCGCCTAATTACATACCTGCTTTCGTAAAGTAAGTTACATTTCTGACTTAGTCTATCAGGTGCAACTATACCCTGCCTTCTGCTTAAGTATGCGTATACAGGGAACCATCAATCCTCTGGATCGTGATATGCATAAAGAGGTCTACGACCATCACGCCAAGACCTTCAATGCACACATCTAGGCAAGAGTATCGAGAAGTTGAAGCTGGCCAAAGGCCTACCACCCCCACTTTAGACCAGCAAGACACAATCCAAAGGCCAGACCAAGTCCAGATGTTCAGAGCCACAATGGCTGTGGTTTCTGCCACAGAGCAACAGATAAGAACTGCTGCCGACTGCCTAACGCCTCAGTGAGGGCATGTCCAAGGGACATCCCAATTTCACAAAGCAGTGGAGATGAGGGGTTTTGGGGTGCCCTCTACTCTTACAGTGGAGGTTGCAACACTGCAGTATTTTGGAGAAGTTACCCCGACCCAAGCAGCCCCCAAGCCTGCAGTTTCTGGTGCAACCCAGGACGAGCTACAGAAATATAGAAACACTTACACAGGTTACAAAGGCCCTTCTCTCAGGAGGGCATTTCTGAGCCAGGCCCCTTCCCCAGCACACAGAAGGCTTTGCAAAGGGATATGGAGAGAAGGGGGTGGGGCCCTTTCTCCCCGCCTAGGCATAAAGCAGAGGCCTGTTTCCACACTCCCGCCGGCCCGGGCCGCCGCTCCCCCACAGCCGGGGACCCCACCCTTACCCCGGCCCCTCACGCTCACCTGGAAGCACCGCGGCCCGGCCCGGCCCCTCACCCTGGGCACCGAGCGCGGTGGCTCCGTCCGTGCGAGCTCCGAGCGCGCGGGCCCGGCACCTCCCACGTACCCGGGAAGAGGGGGGGAGGCGGCAGCGGCGCCAGGCCCCGGGGAGCCGCCCGTCCCCTCCCCCTTCGCCAAGCGTCCCCTCGTACCCCTCCCCCGCACCGCGCTCGGGTCCGGCTCCGTGGGTTCCGCCACCCCCGTACCCTCCGCCGAAGCGCACTTTGGTACGACCCACCCCTCACCATTGGTACAGTCCACTCGCGTCCCAGCAGCACTCGCAGGAGCCGCCTCCCCGCTCCCGCCGCTATCAGTGCGCGCGGGCCGCTCCCGGCTGCCCCGTGACGTCACGAGCGAGGAGCCCGACTAAGATCGCGCCTAGCCCGAGAGAGAGGCAAAGGGGGCGCATGTGCAGCTCTGCTCTGCCGAGCGGGGCGTGCTTTTGCTCCGCTGGGTTCAACTGTTTTAGCTACACAGAAAGGGCCCGTGGTTCAGTCACCTGCTGTCAGTCCAGCATAAACGGGAGGCAGGGAAGAGTGACTTCAACGCCCTCCTCCCCCCCGCGTGTGGGTCCTTGGTTCCTCTCAGTTTTAGTGCGTCCCGCGCGCAGCAGCCAGGGGAAAGCTCTCAAGTCACTTTGTGCTTACTCCACAGCCACGCGGCTGGCTTGTGCCGAGCAGGATGAGTGCAGGGCCTGGGAAGATGAGTTGGGGCACTGGTTCTCAACCTTTTGTACCATTTGTCAACATGGATGGCCGGTGCCGACCCAGTGCCCCTCACTCCAGGTCCCAGCCCCACCGTGTGAAGCATGGAGAACCCCAAGTAGCCCCTTGCAGGCTAGAACTCTGCCAGCTGGCCAGGGAAACGCCAGGGCTTCCCACATATTTCTGGGGAGAATCCATTTTTAAAGTTTGTTTGCGACTCTTTCATATATTCAGGTGACCCAATTTGGGGCTGTGACCCACGGGTGGCGTTAGAGAAACGGGTATGTGGCAAAGGCCGGTTCCGCTAGGGTCAGGACTGTGCTGCCGTAAGAATGTCACATTTCCAAGGATAAATCCAAGATGCCTTCCTGCAGCTTCCCTCTAAAATGAGGCAGTGCAGAGGATATTCAGGGATTATATTCACTTTCCTCTTTCCTATAGGCTATGCAGCACTGGGAAATTTGGTCTCTCATTGCTGGTATCAGAAAGGTCATCTTTCAATATGGAAAATGAAAGCCAGGCCTTTCCTTACAGAAATCATGATTTGGCTCTAAAGCTCACCCCCCCCTGCATTGCATATTAAGAGACCTGCAAATATGGCAGGTATGAATAGTGCAGTGAGACCCTGTTATAATACAACAAGAATTTCAATAACGAAGGGTAATGGAAAGCTGATGCCTTTGTCATTTTGTTTGATCAATTATAACTATACCTGGCTGGCAGGACCAATTATATTATTGGATAGTGGGAAATGTTAGGTGTTCATCCCTTAGGTTTACAAGTTGAGACTGTACTAGTCAGCTTTGGTGCTGCCTGTTGGGCTCTGGCATATTCTTGAAAGTCATCCTGGTCTCCTTTTTTCCTCCACCTATTTTGTTTCCAAAGAAAGGTGGAGTGGATTAATCCTAAGGATTAATTAGGAGCTAAATCTAAGGATTAGTGATTTTTTTTTTCAAATCACTCTGTATACTGCAAACTAGGTCTCAGTCAATTCCACTGATGTAGCTCCAGTCAACTAAACACTGAACATCTGCTTCATTATTAAAATCTGATCCAAAATCATGTTTAATAGGTGTTGCAACAATTAAAAATAAGTTACCTTCAATATATTTACTACTACCAATGTAGAAACCTGAGGTGCATTCCAGTTATTCAGTTTCTAGTGACAGAGTAATAAAGCTAAAAGTTCTGTTGTGTTTTATAACTCAGATAAAAATTAGATTTGATATTTAAGACTTTAAACTTTGGATTAAATGTCCTTAAAGGACACCAAAAGCTTCCAACTTGTAAATTATTTTGATATTTGAGAATAAATTTGACTGCTTTAGTAATAGGCATAATAATTGGAATTGAGATCATGGATAATATATAGTTCCTGATTCAGCAAAGATGAAGCAAGCAAGAAAATGCATCTCTGAAGTCTATTTTTTAAATCAGGGATCAGCAACTCCCGAGCGTGGCACATAAGGCCATTTTGCTTGGCACACCGCTGCCAGCCCAGGCTCTAAGCAGCTGCTGCCAGCCACAGAGCCCAGGCAGCTCCCAGCAAGTGGCTGGGAGGCTGCAAGTCCTGCTGCAAACAGACTGGGCTCGGTGGGCCAGCTGCAGCCAGGAGACTGGAAACAGCTGCTCCGGGCTCCGGCATGTCGGCACTCCAGCACCTTCCAAGGTAGACATTGTGGTTTTTTCAGCACTCTGGCCAAAAAACATTCCCAACCCCTGCCTTAAATATATACCTCCATTCCATTGACATTTGATCTCAAAATGATTTAATACACTGAACTCTGCAGTTTAGTGAAGAGATACTAGATCGGGGTCAGCAACATTTTTTGGCACTGCCAAAAACACCCTAATCTTGACTTGTAAGATGTTGGTGTGTTAGGGACAGATGGTGGGGAAGTCACGAGGGGCCCAATCCTTGTTGCGGCAGTGCATCCCTGTCCCCTTCCCCACTGTCCTCCCAGAGGCACATGTGTACCTGCCTCCAGCAATGAACTGGCCCAGGGCTCTGCAGACCTCAGTGCACCAGCTTGCAGCCTCCCCACCACCTGGTGTGAGCAGCCTGGGTTCCATGGTGGGTGGCAGGGGCCTTCCCAGGGCCCAGGACAGTTGTGAGAGGTGTCTGTAAGGCTGCAAACCATTTCACCAAAGTCTGTGGCACCCCAGCCCAGCTCATTGCTGGCAGCAAGTACATGCGTGCCTCCGGGCAGACAACAGGGAAGGGGCCGAGGCTGCACTGCCACAACAAGGATTGGGCCCTTCATGGCTTACTGCCATCTGCCCCAACGCATGTGTGCATCTGCTGCTGTCAATGAGCTGGGCCAGAGCTCCACAGACCTCAATGCAGTGGCCTTCAGCCTCTTGGCTGCCTGCCACAGCCAGACTGGGCTCTGGGCAGGCCTCTGCCACCTACCATGGAGCTCAGGCTGCTCGTAGCAAGTGGCAGGAGGCTACAAGCAGCTGCCTCAAGGTCTGTGGAGCCCTGGCCTGGCTCATTTCCAATGGTGGGTGCACACGCACCTCTGGGCAGACAGCAGAAAAGCTGTGAGGGTCCCATCCTTGTGGCAGCACAGCTCCCGCCCTTTCTGTGCCATCCACCCTGAGGTGCACATGCCAAGCAAAATGCCTTCACATGCCATGCTCTGGCATGCTGCCGGAGGTTGCAGACCCCTGTACTAGATAAACAAGCTCTATACTACTGCAACTAAACTGTTTCTGATACCTGGGCTACTTAGTAACCTGGTACCTCTCTACTATATTATAGAGTGTGGCATTAAGTTATTTTGAGATCAGATGTCAATGGAAATGAGGCAGAAGGCAGAGCACAGTCACACCTTATAGATTAACTCATTCCAAGATAGATAATCTTTTAAAAGCAACAACTCACTTCATCAAATGCTATGAAAAAACATACAGGGAGCGGGTGTTCAAACAGAAAGAGTAATTTGAAAGTGATCTGTTGCTTACAAATGCTCATGCATCACCACATTAGTCTGTAAGGTACAATTCTACCCTGGCTTCTGCCTGACCTCAAGCTAATGTGGCTAACTATCTTTTTTATGCTGATGGAATGGAGCTTTAAGGGCTAGACCCTAGAAATTGACTAATTTGCCCCACTAGATTGAGTCTAGTATCCAACTTAATTCGTTAGTTTGGGTACCTGTCCTCTCCACTGCAGTGGGAAGTGCCATTATGCTCTTAGGCCAATTTATAGAACTATGAAATTCCTCTGTATGTTGTAAGATTTTATCTCCAACACTGTAAATAGGCATTGCATTTATCCTGGGAGGAAGGGTTTTGTCCTTACAGACATAAAAGACCTTACAGACATAAAAGGCTATAGTCCCTCTTCAAGTCCTGCTAAATATGTGAGATAAACATGTGCTACCACTTTTTCCCAGAACACTTGTGTTGTATATCTGTAAGGTTATTGAGGGTCATTCCCTAAGAAGCTGACCAGGATGTGTGCTTTTTCAGGCCTCTACTGGCAAAGAAGCAGCAATGAACGACTACACAAGTAAATGACTGTTCTACGTCTGTTTTGATCCATGTCAAAGACCAGGATGATTAGGATTGGATGAATTGTAGTGTCTATTTGCATCCCAAGGTATTCCTTCACTTAGGCCCAGGAGCCTTCCTCCTTTCCTACCTCAACTAAACAGAATAAACAAAACATCAACAACCCGTCCTATCCAGGGCAAGGGCTTCACCACAGTTCTTCAATACTGTCTTTACTCTCAGCTTCGCTCTCCTCCAGCATCATCTCTCTGAGAGCTTTTAACTTCCTCTAGGGCCAGCCAATCATCCCCATCAGCTGGCCTAGCACTCCTAGGCAGGCAGGCTATTAACCCACTGTAGCTGGGCTCCAGCCCCTGAGCTATACACCTTGTTACAGTATAAAAGGAGAGAAGCTGCTATTGTTGTGTTATAATTTATTGTGACCAAATTAAGTCTTCCCAGACTTTGGTGGTATGATACTCTGGGGAAATTGCACTGAATAGGTGTTTACTTGTGGAATACTTACAACCAAAAGCTACCATATAATGAATTTGCCAAAGGCATAATTTCTGCATCAGTTAAACTAAAAGGCATTCTGTCATTCTCCCAGTTGTGTGTGTATGTATACACATACACATACATACATACGTACATACATATAAATACACACACAGTAAAAGCTGTGTTAACTGGCATTTTACTAACCAGAATACTCTATTAACCAGAATTTCCAATATCCCCCGATACAAATCCTCACTTTAGCAACTGGAATCTTTGTCGAGTCTATTGGCATGTGCACTATTTCTTGAGCAGGGCCTGGAGGGGGGGAGGAGGCAAGGGCAGTGGCTCCCCTCTGCAGGCCGCACAAGCGCCACCCAGCCGGCCAGACAAGGGGAGAGGGGAGGGAGTAGGAGTTTGCATCCACCACCCTACGCCACCGCCACGTGCAACCCCAGATAACCAATTTTTAGATAACTGGCACCCGCCTTACCCCATTCATGCTGGATAACAAAGCTTTTACTGTATATATATCTCCATCCTGATATGCTGCCAGATTACCTTGCATCAAACTCAGCACTTAGCTATGCCTTGTAAAAAGATCATGCCAAATGTTAATCAGCATGTAATTTAGCCTCTTACAGGTGCACTCTATACTTTTCATTTGTTAAAAATAATTCTGAAGATTTGTTAAAGTTAAATATTAATGCTTAAAAATAAAATATCAAGCCTTGTCATTGCTGAATATTGTAAGATAATTAACAAGCCAGAAAATGTCATTCAATCAAAAAATTAGCACAGTACGATGACACGTAAATAATAGCTTCTAAACCTCTACGTTCTGCCATAATAATCCATATGTAATACTAATGGTTGTTAGATGAATTAGGATAGAGTAAAATTTTGTCCACTAGGTTTACCAGTTCTGGATTTTATCTAGGTATTTTACAGCTCTTGCACCTTTTTTCCTATCCATTGTGATAAACCTTCACATGGTTACAGTTGTCAGGCAATCACAATTCATTTCTCCATTTGAAAGGCATGGTGGTTCACAGCATAAAAGGGGATTGCAATTCTATTGTGCGCCAGCCATCCTTAATCATGTTCCTTTGTAACTTGTATATAATATTGATTTTAAATTAAATATAGTATATGAATATTAATCTAAAATACAGTTTTTCTTTAAGGCACATTATTTGGAAACTATAGGATTTTTTAAGGTAATTGAAACACTACATATTTATCTGAACTGATTTGCTGTGTTCTGATTTATGCAGCCTAGTTACATGCAGCCCAAGAGGCTATAGTTACACAGCTTGCATCTCATATTACCTCCTCATTACAAGAAAGAAATGCTAATAAACGAAAGCATGAGCAGGATGTCAATTTTTGAAGCATCTACAATACTTGAGGTCAAGATTTTCAGGATTATCTTTAGTTTATGAGACCCTGATTATCTGATTCCTTAATTATAGTTTTAAGTGGCAATTATAAAAATTAACTATGAAAATATAGCCAACTATAATTACACATCAGTGTAAGGAGGTCAATTAAAAGCATTATAATATGGAGATTAGATTATGCAATACATAATATTCACAGCATTTAAAAAAGGATTTTATCTAACCCAAGATAACCAAAAAAATTAATATTGATTCACCTGGTTAGTGGTTTAATGTGCATGAATGAACAGCAAAGGTTTTTATATTACAAATATCTGACTCTGGTACTGAACAGTGTTTTAAAAAATTTATATTAGCAGTAGTAAAAAAAAATGTAAAAATCATAGTGGCAATGAAATGACATCTGAGTTACTAAAATGTCAGTGTAAGTGTGATGCCAGCATAATGGCTTCTTGTAATGGAAACCATCAATGGCAGTACAACAGTGCAAACTACTTCTGAACGACTGTCTGATCTTTCTGCATTTATCAAAACAGATACCTCTTATTGCAAAGTTATTAGGTGTAATGCTCTGCTAAACTTAGTTCTATGAACTGTTTAATTAGTCATTTGTGGCTGAGTGAAAACATTACTAAAAATAATTCTTTTACTACATGGTATTTATTTTATCCCAAGACTAATAACTTTTAAAGATGTCTGTTATCCTAAATGAAGTGGCAGATCCGCTCAGAGCTGGCCTTAGGGAAAATGGTGCCCTGGGCACACTTGTATTTTGTTGCCCTCCTTCTCCAAGTCAGCAGTGCTTCTGCAGGAAGAGGCAGGTGGGCAGGGACATGGGGCACAGTCCAGTGGGGAAGTAAAGCAGCCTACACTGCTGGGTATGGCTCCTCCTGAACAGCAGCTGGAGGCAGGGGGCAGGGATCAAGTGCCGCTGGGTGTGGCATCTCCCCAACCACAACAACCTGGGCAGTCATCCACATCATCCACCCCTAAGGCTGGCTCTCAATCCACTGAAAACAGCAACCTCTTTGTCATGGAAAGCTTTTCCATGACAAACTTGACATATGGCCAAGTCTCTCTGACCCCTAGTATCCTACCATGCTCTGTTCCTCTTCCCCCCACCCCAAGGAGGGAGGGACAGCAGCTGACCACCTTATATCCCATCCAAAGAGGAGCTATCAGAAAGGCCTGCAAGGACTAAGCAGCTCTGTCAGCAACAATGATGAGGCTGCAATGGTGGCAGGGGCTGATTGGCAACAGATGCCATCCAATCAGCACTAGATGTTTAGTAGCTTAGTAGCTGCTGCTGCCATTTGGAAGCAGTCCCATAACACCCTTTTTTGTAGCACTACAAATTTTGTTTAGGGCATTAGTGCCATTTACAGTAACACTTCAAATAGCTCAACTTCCTTTGATAAGCAGGTTCAAATCCCACTGCTGTTAAATCCATTTACTTACACTCATGGCATGGAGGATGCCCCTGGAAGTAGATCTGGACAGGAAATTATTTTAGTTTCTTATGGAAGTTTCTGAAATTTCAAAAGTTTAATCTGTCCTGAGTAGGCAAAAAAAGTCAAAATCTTGACAATATTTGTGTCAGTTGTCTCCGCCAATCCCAGTTTGAACAGAAATATTTCTTTTCTATTTTGACCTTTTATTCCCAAGCATATGTGTTATGCTTATCTTATATTTCATAACCATGAATTGTTTTTAACAAGAAAATTGACGTTTTTCATGTTTAAAGTATCAAGACATGCTTTTGTAACACTGGAGTGATGTGGTAGCCACAGTGGTCTGGGAAATATGGAAGAGGCAAGGATTTTATGAATGCAATCTTTTATTGCACCAATTGAATGGTTGAAATAGATGTAGACAAGCTTTGCATTCACTGCATTCAAAAGCTTGTCTAAGTCTATCCCAGTGAGATTGTTGATCTAATAACAGTTATCACCACAAAAACATTTTGGAAAACTTGAAGTTTTTCTTCAGATACTTTGAGTTATGGTATTTACTCAAATCCAAGACAAGGTTTCCCTACTCATTTAACATGCGGGAAGACTCTTGTCTTAGATTTGAGTGCAAGGTTGTGGCAGGGGCAAGCTGCTGCTTCAGCTCCAAATCTGATTCAGACAGAGGGTCAAACTAAGAGTTGCAGCTGCTGCCTTCCCAACCCCAGTGCCCTCTCTCTGCCCCTGCCCCCCCAGCAGCCTCAACCTTCCTGCCCTCCCAGCCATCTCCCCTACCCACTGCTGCTGTCACTTGCCTTCTAGCTCTGGTCCTGCTCCAGCCCTGGGCACAGACAATAGGGTTGCTCTGGCCCCACCAAGTAGCCATGGCAGCAGCAGCAGCAGCTCTGGCCTTGACCTGAGCGCTGGCTCTAGGGCCCAGCCAGAGCTGCAGCCACTGCAACAACTGTTACCAGGCTGGCCTGGGAGCAACCCCATGCTCTGTGCCCCAGGCTGGAGCCCTGCCAGATGTGGAGCCAGAGGGTAAGCAGCATCAAGGATGAGGGTAGAGGCTGCGGGGGAGGGGGGCAGATACAGGAGGGCAAAGTGCCAGGGGTGCAAGCACGGAGAGAAAAGCAACAGGGAGAGGTAGGAGCTGGCACCATGGGGATGCAGGTTTTGGGGCAGCAAGTTGTGGAAGGGCAGGGGGCAGAGGGAAGGATGCTTGACTCCCCCACTGCCTCCCTACTGCCTGCCCGCTCCTGCCCTGCACCACCTGTCCCTTCCACCGAACCACTGCCTGCCCCTCTCCCCCTCCCCCCCCCACTGCTTTCCCTGCTGTAGCAGTGGGGGATTGCATTTAAATGACACTCCAATAATTAGATACCATATATGTTAAATTATAACAAATGTATACACGGGTTTCCCTCGATTTATGCAGGTTCTATATATGCAAATTCACTCTTATGTGATCACCCTTTTTCTACCCAAAATTCCTTATATGTGAGGTAAATTCATTCTTATGCGATCAGGGCTCCACTTGTCCCCACTCACCCCAGCCCCTGGGCTGCACCAAGCTGTGGTGCAGGCAGGTGGTATCAACTGTTCCCAGGTCTGCTGCAGCACCTGGGGTGAGCGGGAAGAAGCAGAGCCCCAGGAGGTGTTACGTCTCAGCTCTGTGTTCTTGGGGAAAACTGGCACAGGACACAGCCTGTCTGAGTCACAAAGAATTCCCCCTCCCTCCTCTCCTCTACCTAAATGAAACTGATTAAGATGCAGCAGGAGATGCACCTAAAACCCTCCAGATAAGGGTGACAAGAGTAAAACAACTGCCCTAGGTCTCATTTGCATCCGAGATGGAACCAGATGACCACTCATTTACATGGGAGATGGAGAACAGAAAGCCTGAAGCAGAGACTGCAGTGATTTCTGGGATCAGAGAAGAAGGGGAGCACTGCATGATGGGGAATCTGTGTTCCAAATGCTAATCAACCCACATTTACACATGCCCAGCTCAGCATTTATCAGACTAGTTCTAATCTGGATTTACAAAGGACTCCCCCCCTGTCCCCCCCAGACACACACACACCTCTAAGTTTAATAGACATCTTGGGCCGTACATTCCCCGGTCCCACTATGGGAGGCCTATTTAAACTTGATTGACTAAAACTCAGTTGCCGGGTTAGGGAATGCTGAGACAAGAGACCGAGTCAGAGGGGGTATGGGCAACATTTGCACAATGGTAAAGGGTTCAACACAGCGTCCAGCCCATTGGAGCCCTGACCACAAGTGTTGTCATACTTTTCCAGAGATGACTGGTGGAAGTCCTCTCCACAAAAGGTTATGAACACCCCAATAATTGCCTTAAGTCTGATAAAAGACTATAGTAAGATCTGGAAAAGTCATGCTAAGCTGAGGCTTGTTCACAACAAGTAAAAATCCAAAATCCTGATGCTGCAAGCTATCTATTGTTTCTGAAGAAACCATGAAATATCCCATCAGTATATCTGCTATCCATAGGAATTTCAAGCTGGCTCCCAAGTATCTGGTTACTCCCTAACCTTATGTATTTCCTGATTATCAATCAGTTTCTTGAGACGTTCCAAACCAGATAACCCCTTGTCAATAGAAAAGACAATGATTTACACTATTAGGAATGCTTTGAAGACGCTGAACTGAGGGTATAAAAATCTGTAAAAAAAGCATCAGTGTATGTGTTGACACCATCCACTGTTGTTCTCGGGACGCTGGAAGAACAGATCATCTCCCTTCAAGGATCGAGCTATGAACTTTACCTGTCAGCTTTGCAACCCGACTACCTTGGACTGGTGAGATCCCAGCGTTCTCTCTCTCTTTTCTCTCTAGGCATAAATTTCTGAACCTGAACTGTACTAGTTAAGCTTGAGCTAAGTTTCCCCAAATACGTAGTGAAACCAGGGTAGTATTGTAATTGTTTGTGTTTGTTTTTCCTTTGCATGTCTATTACTATTAGTACCATTATATATTTCATATACTTAGCAATAAATAACTTTTATAGTCAAACTGATGGTAACTGGGTACATTTTTCTTTCTCTACTTCTCCTTCCTCACGTGCTCTGCAGCAATGCTTCTTTTACCTAAGCTAAAGATCCCTGTGAAGCCCCAAAATACTGTAGGGTGTGCTCATCAAGAGGCCAAAGATTGGAACATGCTGAGTTTGAAACACATAAGGAGATCAGCTTGTACAGGCTGATTGACCCAGTTTGACTCAGACATGCCCTTATGAACTGAATGCTGGCCCATGTGGGTGTCAGCTGGACACCCAGCCGGATTCAGAGGGATTCTGCTTACCTGTGTGCTTGTGTCTGACTGCAGTTTATTGTTGCTCTGATGAACTGATTCTTGGCATATGAGGGTGTCAGCCTGTCCATGCTGATCAACCCGGCCGGGTCAGGTGTGTCACATTATTCTGTGTGTGTTTGTGTGTATGACTGATTTGGTGACTGGAAGAACCCATCCCCATTGAAACTGAGTCCTGCAAGGTAGCTCCACTGGGGGTGAGGACTTGCAGAAGGGAGATATACATCTCCGTATAGAAACACAAGTAGCACAAGCAGCACATTGACAGAATTACCAAGACCCTAGAAATGTATCCCTTAAATGAGCACACCCCAAAGTAATGGGCAAATATGGTAACAGAGGTTCAGGGCACGGTGCACCCAAGTGGCTACAGGCAGCTGGCATCAGCTACTCCTGCAGGTGCTGCAGCGGGGACTGGGGTGAGTGGGGAGAAGCAGAGGCCCTGGGCTGCAGCAGGCAGCAGGAACTGTGAGTGGGTGCTGGGCAAGAGATGGGGAAGTGTGGCTCTTGCTGCTACGTGCCTCCCGGGAGGGCTGTGGGCTGGGGGGCTGCAGCAGGCTCTTCCTGGCAGGGTGTGGGCCCCCAGATCTGCGCATGGGACAACAGCAGTCTGCCGCTACAGGCTGAGCCCAGGGGCACCACCGGGTTGCTGGCGGGCAGGTTGGGGGGGGGGGGGGGGGGCTATGGTGAATTTTGAGGTGGCAGCAGCCTCCTTCCCAGTGCTGTCACCTGCCTGGAGCACCAGGAAAAGTCCAGTGCTGCCGCTATAGCAAACCCCCCAGTTTCTTTTATTTTAAAATGCATCCCTCCCCTTCCCCAATCATTTCTGACTTTTTCTCTCCCTCTCTTTTCCCTATAAATAAGTATAAGTAAGCTAAAACGTAGGATAAGCTTTAAACATTTTTATTTTGGTAGCGAGTTTTTGGTTTTGGATAGCCACCGTTTTATATTGTATTATTATTAGGTTTGTATTGATTTTTACTGTTGTATATTGTATTATTATCATTTTTGTATTGATTTTTATTATTTCATATGGATATTGTATGGTTTAGGCCTGTGTTTGTAAGTGAACCAAAGTCATGTCAAGTTTCCATTTTACATGTCAAGTCTCCATCTTCTGTACTCTGCCTGGGCATCCCATGTTGCAACTGTATGAAGCACCTACCCCTCCCATGTAAATTGGTTCCCCGATGAATGAGTGTGATTGGGAATGATTGAAACACAATGATAGCAGGCCTCTACTGAATGGTCTGTAATGACTGGGCCATCACCTCGCATTGATTCACCCAGGAACCACAGACCTCACCCAGGAACAGAGACAAGACCAACATTTGAAAGACAAAGGACCCTGCAAAACCAGCAACTCTCACCATTACAGACACCAGAAACTGCACATCCCTGCATGGAGCACACATGATCAGTACACCAGGGGCTGACTCTTGCCTGGGCATGCCTCCTGTCACTAGGGTCATACAAGGTCTGCCCCTATAAAAAGGGGCAGTGAAGACAGACCCAGTGAGAACACCATTTCCATCTGGACCAGCACCATGCCACACCACCTATCCACCCAGAGGCCCTGCCGGCACCCCCCTTCTGGACAACACTTACTGGACAAGACCCCTTCCAGCCTGGATAGGTAGATATTACCTGCACACCTCCTCCTACAATTTGGACTCTCTCTCTCCCCTCCTGGACTTCAGCCCCTGCACCGAGCCTCTTTAACCCCTGCTGCCATTGTGTGTGTGTGTGTGTGTGTGTGTGTGTGTGTGTGTGTGTGTGTGTGCGCGCGCGCGCGTGCGCGCAAGGGAACCAATTTAGCGTTGTGTCACCATCTCCCCTATTCAATAAAACCACTGTCACTTGCAACCCCGAGTTCGGTCATGTTTTACTGAATCCCGTTCCCTTCCTTACCTTAAATTCTAGCCTCATTCTCCCTCTCTCTCAGTTCCAGCCCCCACCCTTCTCCACTAGTTTCCCAATCTCCTCTCAATTCCTACTGCCTTTTCCCTGTGACTTTCTGCTGCCTTTCTCTGCTTTCCTGCTGCCCCTACCGCCTTTCAGTCTCTCCTGCTGCTTTTTCTGTGATTTTCTGTTTTCAGGCTCCACCCCCCCCCCCCCCCCCCTCGCGGCAGCTTCCCAGACTTCTCTAGCTGCCCTGGAGCCATCCTCTGGCTCCCCCACACTCAGAGCCCCTCTTTAACACCCACACTTTCCCTTAGTCCCACTTTCCCTCTCCAGCACCTACCTTTTCAGCTCCCCCGTAGCTCTGGCTCCAGTCCCAGACTCTGTGCCGGCATGCTTCCCTGTTCTGCAGGCTTTGGGCATTGTCTTTTAATAAATTAAGATCAATTAACCTAAAGTTACCCCCGAGCCTCGGTTCTTCAGCCCAGGCCCCTGCAGTCTACTGGTTTTAATCCCAGTCCTGGTAACTTTAACTCCTTACACTTCTGCTTTCTTACCTTAACCTTTCCCCAGGTATCCCAAGTACACCAAGCACATGCATACATACACATCACAACACCCAACTTAGGAACTCACCTGTGTGTATGTGTAGGTGGGTGGTATGTGTGTGAATTAGTAAATACACATATATATACATCATTTTGTGTGTGTGTGTGTGTGTGTGTGTGTGTGTGTGTGTGTGTGTGTGTGTGTTATATGAATTAGTAATCCATGTATGTGTAGGTGTTGGTAACTGGTAACTGATTCTGTCTGTCTAAATGTGGTGTGCGTAGCGTGGATAGGCTTAAACTGGTGATAGGTGTGCATGAATCTGGACTGGTTATTTTGAACGTGTGTGTATCTGAGTTGCTAGTGTGTGTGTGTGTGTGTGTGTACACACTATGGCACTGTATGCATGATATATGAATTAGTGATCTGTGTCTAACTTTTGGGGTGTATAGTATATGTGCTTGAATTGGTGATAAGTATGCATGTGCCTAGGCTGATTTGGATGTGTATGTGCCTGAGCTGGTAGTGTGTGTGTGTGTGTGTGTGTGTGCGCGCGCGCGCCTAATTGATTTGTGTGTGTTTTGTATATGTGCAATTGTGTCATACCCTCCTGTCTAACAGCACAATATTGAGATCCTGAGAGTTGGCCTGACCACCCAGGGCAACACCGCTGGCCCCAGCCTTGTTTGCAGGAATAAGGTGGTGGCACCCCAAAATTCACCATAGCCCCCCAACCTGCCTGCTGAGAGCCTGGGAGAGCCCAGTGGCACTGCCGGTCCCAGCCTGCTGAGGCAGCCCGCTATCATCCTGTGCGCAAATCTGGGGGCCGCAGCCCCCACCCCCATCCTGCACGCCTCCCGGGGGGCTCATAGCAGCAAACGCTGTGCCCTTGCACCCTACACCCACTCACAGTTCTCGCTGGTTTGCTGCCTGCTGCAGCCCTCGGAGCTCCTAACGCGATGCGCCGCACCCCTCCCCTACTCCCAGCCCTACTCCCTTACTGTTGTGGGAATGTATCCCTATTTATTCCATTGTAAACTGCGATCGCTTTATACGAATTTGATTTATGTGCCTGTTGCAATTAATAATGGGGTGCTTAGTGCTTAGCAAGACTGACATGACACTTCCATCGATAATAAGCAGAAAAGCTTTATTAACTAAACAATGAGCTATATAGGAAAATGACAGGTAGGCTATTGCAATCTACAAACAAAACAAGCTATAATCAAGTCCAGTGTATTTCTAGCCATAATAATGGTTTTCTCACCAGCACGAGCAAGGAAGCGGTCCTGATCTTTGCAGCCTTTCACCAGGTGTGGATCCATCACCGAGAGTGGTCAGCTGGGCGCAGGTTATGATGTGTGGTGTTTCCTTTCTGAGATGAGGGTGCCTTGCTGCCAGCTCCATCCTTCTCTTATACTCATTCTTCAAAGCACATTTTTCTTGATGGGTTGAAGATCAGGGTACAGACAAAGCTGAAAATGTGGAGGTCATTGTCCTTTGGTTGTGGAGTATATGAAAGCCTTTTGGATCCATCTCTGGTTGTTGTGGGTTAAACTGACATGCACAAAATTCTTTGATCACTCTGGAGGTTTGTCATTTGCTTAATTATAGTGTGGCTTGATTGCTCGAGCCCAACACCCTAAACCAGAGGTATACTACTTGATTTAATTGCAGTAGGACTTGATTACTTGACTTCAGCACCTTAGACCTTGAATTGTAAGACACTGTATAGGTTGTTGTGATAACAGGGCGGAACCCAAAATATTTTCCAACTGGTACAGACACCTAGATTGGCGAGGGATCTGATAACAAGGAACAGGCAATAACATTGAAAAGGGAACTTATTCATAATCAATTTAGAGTAGTTGGGCATGGGATGTACTTGATACCAAAGTCAGAGATGAGATTAACTGTATTGTTACGTTTCAGGTGGTCCTAGCCATGAGTTTACATTCTTGTGCAAAAGGGCACTGATATTATAATTTAGTCATCTGAATACTGCACATAGGCCCAAACAAGCTCAGTGTCCAGTACGCCATTCTCCAGGAATGCATGAACTGCATAAATCGAGGGAAACTTGCATTTTCCATGTCTAGAATCTAATTACTGGGGGGGGGGGGGGGGAGGTCATCTAGAATTCAGGTAAATAGTTTGCTAAAACTGATCCTTTCATGAACTGACTTTCATTTTTTTAAAACTGGCTTTTTATAACAAAATAGACATGACAGCATGCTCAGTGGTATGAGCACAGACTATGAGTGAAATGCTGGCAGCATTGAATTAAAAGAAGGATTTCTTGTCAACTTTAATAAGGCCAAGATTTCAATTTTTTAATAAGAGATGAAGAAATAGGTTCAACTTCATTTCCAGCAACTCTTAGATCACCATGCAGGTCTTAAATATCTTGGGATGTTCATTATTACTATTTGCTGTACTGTCATCTTAGCTTTGGGATGACACCCTAACTGAAGGGTGATGTACATCATACTGGGTTCCCATACATATGCAGGAAGCTAGCTTTAACATGCTGGAAATCCAGTATGTCAGAGCAGATTTAATTAATCAAGTCTGCCAGAGCAAAGAAATAAATGTTCACTGAGCTTTAGTACAAAGTGCCCCATCACCATTTTTCAGCACAAGGGATGCTGATACACATGGTACTCAAGTGCTTTTAATTCCCTTGAAGTTTCTTTTGTATGGTAGAAGGATATAGAATCTTGCATTGTGGCAAGAGAAACCTTCAGGTTAAGGACACATCATGAATGTGTGCCCAAAGTGGTGGTGGTGCCTTGTCAACCTAATCAGCAAAGCATTCAGAAGAAAATAGGTGGCTGCTGCAGAGAAAGAATCCATCTTAGTTTGAGCTGGCGAAAGGGAGAACAGATAATCTGCTGAATTGTAGTCTGTCTTTGGGAGCTGCTGCTTTGAAGTCTCCAAACCTTTTACAGGACATCATGGAGGAAGGAACTTTATAGAAACCTCATTCTGCATTTTGCATAAATTCATTATTTTTAGAGATGTTTTAGTTGATCTTAATCCAATTTGTGCTTTTTCAAGGGTGTAAATTATCAGGGTGTAAAATAATCAGTTTAATAAGGCAGAAGGTAGAGTAGCAGATTACACCTCACTTCAGACTAACTACTTCTCTGTTTAAAATTAACAAGGGATCTGCTGCCTGCACACCCCTACCCAGGGCATGTGGGCAGCAGATCTCAGCTCTACCCTGGCTCCAGCCTGCGTTGTCACTGCCACTAGCCCCGGCCCCAGAGCAGCTCCCTGCCCAGCTATATGCCCTGCTAGTGCTCCTTGGGCCAGTCCACATGGAGACCCTGGCCCTGTGCTGTCACAGCCTCACCGCTCCTGGGGTTTCTATTGAAACTGGCCACAGGAACAGGGACTGCTGGGAAATGGAGTCCGCCGCAGGCCTGATCTGACCCACCTTGCCCCTGCACCAAGGGATAGCCTTAGGCTACATCTTAGTGTAAACACACCACCTGCCCTCCTCCCCTGCTGGCCCCGGTTGGGTCCACTGCCTCCCAACCCCACCTTCCACAGTACACCAGATGACCATACACTGCCCCATCCTCCACTTACTTGTGGCTGTCCACACTGTCCTGGGGGAGCAGGGAGGGAAGGGTTAACCTGCTTTCTCAGCTTCTGCCACCACTGCTCACTGGGTGGGCTCACCCCTGAGAGGAGCAGAAGCCCAGCAGTGGGTCTCCTGCCTACTCCCCTGGACAGACTCCCAGGTAGCTACAAGTAGGCAAGGGCAGAGGGGAGACCCAAAGGGTGGGGGAAGCCCCAGGGGTAGGGAGAACCTCAAAATTGGAGGGGAGGGGGATTCTTACCTTCCAGTCCTCCAGACCCCTGCTGGCCTGAAGTGAGACCGCTCCCAACTCAAGCTAGCAATAACACTGATTAGGGCTACCATATGTCTGGGTTTTCCTGGACATGTCCTCTTTTTTGGACCCCTGTGCTGCATCTGGACAGATTTTTTTAAAAAGAACAAACGTGTGGGTCTTCTGCTGTCCCAGACTGGCTGCTTCAGTCTGGGAGCAGCAGGCGAGGTGATTGGTTGTCGGGGGTCATGTGCTCCCCGTGCGGGCTCAGGCTAGCCAGCAAGAGAAAGAGAAAGAGAAAGAGAGAGAGAGAGAGAGAGAGAGAGAGAGAGAGAGAGAGAGAGAGTGTAAGCAGCAGGGCTGGGGGGGAAGGGGTCTGTGGGTTGGGAGTGCAGGGCACCAGCAGGGCTGGCAGGGGGCCAGGGGCTGTGGGTCAGGAGTGAGGGGCACAGAGGCCGGGATGGGAGACTGTGGGTTGGGTGTGAGGGACACCAACAGGGGTGGGTGGCAGGGGTCTGTGGTTCAGGAGTGAGGGGCACCAGCAGGGCTGGCAGGGGGGCAGAGGCTGTGGATCAGGAGTGAGGGGCATGAGGGACAGGACAGGTAACTGTGGGTTGGGTGTACAGGGCACTGGCAGCACCAGGGGGCTGCGGGTCAGGGGTGAGGGGCACCAGCAACGGGTGGGGGGCAGGGTACTGCCATTTGGGAGTGAGGGGCACTAACAGAGCTGAGGTCAGTGGGTCCAGAGTGAGGGGCAGCAGCAGGGCTGGGTGGGTGTGGTTTGTCAGTGAGGGGCAACAGAATGGGCAGGGGCAGGGCACCACTGCCCCCCCATCATATTTCCCCTCTGCCCCCATCATATTCTCCCTGTCCCCTCCCTCCCCACCCCGTGACTGGTGTCCTCTTGTTTGGACCTGGAAATATGGTTACCCTAACACTGGCTAACATTTGTGCAGCTCAGAGTTCACAAGGCCCTGAGATCTTACAATAAGTATACACCACACTTAGGGCCTTGTTGCATGTTGCACTTTATGCTGCTTAAATGTTAATTGATGTTAATGTTCGTTCAAGTTTGGAGCAGTCACACCTTAAAGCTAAAAACCTTCTCTGACTGTCCCCCACCTACACAGCTGTGACTTGCCACTAGAGGACTGGCAAGCAAGGTCTGACTAGGAGCTACAGCTGTGAGTTGCTACTTGCAGGGCTGGTGAGGCAGGACAGGCTTCTATCATGGGGGTGAAACATGGGTTGTGGGACAGGAACATGAAGCTGGAAGGTAGGAAGTTAATGGGATGTGGGTGGGAAACAAAATGGGAGGTGGAAAGTAAATGGGGGTGGGAGAAGGGTGGTGAAATGAAGTTAGCCAGCTACTGAAGAATAAAATAAAAAGTAAAAAGAGAGAGATAAGTCTAAAAGAAGAGAGGAAATAAAGACGGTTCCTTGTTTTAATACTTAGGGATTTGGAATTGGTGTGTGGGGAGGGGAGCTGATTAGCAGGGATCCTGGTTTTCTCTGATAAAAAAAATCCTAAATTTTTTGACACAAAAGATAACCCCAAATCCACATTTTTCTGTGATTAAAATGAAACACCACTAAAAGTAGCTCTAGCCCATGGGAACCCCATCCAACCCCCAACACTGTTCCCTTCCTCAGCCCCCCTAGACCCCCTACTCCTGGGCCTGTTTATACCATATGACCTGGTAGGCTGGCATGTGCTCTGGAGGCTGCTTGTATAGGGGACGATACACTGCATCCTGGGATGCTGGAAGACTGCAACTTGGGCGAGTCATCCGTGGGGAGTGGCCACACATTAATAGAACATGAGCTGGGAAACATGGATCAGAAATAAACCTGCCCTGGAACAGCATAACTTTAAGCTGCCTAAAGTGGGCTTAAAACTTGTTTCAGGTGTTAATGAGTGGACAGTACAGGCTTAAGAACTCCAGTAGCTGCCTAAAATTAATGCATAACAAGGACTTCTGTTAAAGGCTGGTCTGTTAAACTCCTTATATTTAGTAAGTAATGTTGTCATTTTAATTTTACACATTTTGTTTTTAACGTTTTGTTTTTGAAACCTTTCTGCGCTTCTTCTACTTATAATTGTGAGAACACTCAGTAGGTCTTATTCTAATCACTTGTTCTTCTTGATTCCTTATTACTCTCATTAGACGTGAATTAACGCTTAAAATTTTTCAACCATAGCCAGATATTTTTTTTGGTACTGAATCTTTGTTCAGTTTTAACAGTTTTAAGTGCCAAATTTTCATCACTTCCTTTCTTACCTTTTGTAAACAAATTGGTTCATAATTAAGACTGCTCAGTCTGCATATCAGAGCTCAGATTCAGATCCAGATTAATCCCCAATTTTGGAGAGGTTATTCTTGGTTTATTTTGTTCCAGTTCAGGACTGTTTTTGGAGGTTGTAATATTTGTTTCCACAAATTTAAACAACGTAAAATTTATTTTATGTTATCAAACCAAAGATTCATCAAGTTCAGTATTTTGGACAAAAACTGGTATTTCTTTCCTGCCTTGTCCATCCATGCAATATTTAGTGTTTAAGACTATCCTTGGCATCATAGGAGATCATATTATACCTTCAACATTTAGAAAAAGCTTAGAAATACTTCAATTTTAGAATATTTTCCCTTTTTCCAATTTGTCACCTACATATCATTTTAAGTATCATTTTACAAACAAAAACATTGTGTGTGTGTGATTCTTCTTTCGTATAATAAAAATGGTGTCTGTTTCTTGATCTGTGTGCACCTTAGTGTTTTTGTCAATTTGGGAGCTCTTAGCTGTCAGAGACATTACCAGGGATCAAGTGGCTTTTGTCAATCCCCTGCAATTGATTATCTACACAAAAAATTACTGAAGTCTTTGACCGGAAAATATTGAACTAAATGATTTGTATACATGTAAATCTTAGTATAATGAGCATATGCACATTTATTGCATTTTTCCACCAACATGTGAGCATAATAATGTTGCCATCTATAAGCTATAAGTTTCTTTGTAACTAGTATAAAAGTTTCTATGTGATTTTAAAGGGATTAACTGTGATTTAAAAAACAAAACAAAATAGAAAATCTCCATACTAATACTGTCATTGTGATTGGGACACTTTTGCAAAACTCCAGTCAAGTTTGGCTAGGTACAAACAGTTAACAGTGATATTTGTTTTCTCTCCCTAACTTGATTACGAGCTACAAATGTAACCAAGTTTCAAGATCAATATGATTCAGTCCTCTAAATATCATAAACTCTCATGTAAATGTGAAATTATAATAAATGTAGGTAAAATGATAGTCTAATTCAATAAAGTATTTGTCTCTATGTTACTGATGTAATAAGTAGCACATACTAAAAAGTTTTCTGCACCTGTCACGAGAGCATCATTCAGAAAACTAATTTTATAGCTTGATCAATTGATTATGATTGATCATATTATAAATGTAATTTGCTGTAATGATTTACTTTATTTAGGTTATTGATTTCTGATCATGTTTAAAAGAGGTTTATGAGGCTTTGCTGTTTTCCATTTTTTTCCATTTCCATTTGTACTATTTTCCATGTATTCCATTATATTAATACTAAAGTCTGACTGCCTTTGCAAGAAAGGAAGTGCTGAAAGTATAGTCTCTGTTTGATTTACTCTTTAGTATTCCCAAATTGTCAGATTCTTTTAAACTGATTTAGATCTCTCCTTCAAGAAGCATGGTACAAAGTCCCTATCATGGTATAGCTTATTCCTAGCCATCTAGTCTGGAATATATTAAGTACTCAGAGATGGATCTTTGAAAGAGCTCAGTACCCACTAACTCTTACTGTTCTTAGTAGGATAAGAGAGCTAATATTATATGGAGGCATGCATAGCACTAAAGATAATATAACTGGGTTTCCCCTGAGCAGCTGGAGACACTGAGGCTGTTTGCAGCAGAAGGCCTGGAGGAGCCCAGTTGAGAGCATGCATATCTGCATCTCACTCCATCAGAGCTGTGGTTAGTGCCCTGTAACATGAGGCCTGCTCAGGGCTGCCTTCCCAGTGGCCCGCCCACCTGTTTCTGGGCAAACCACCCACCTTCTCCAGCGGCCTAATCTACCTTCATTCTTGGCAAACAAGGCTCCCTGAGCTACTTCCCCCTCATGGGTGTGGTCCCCCGACCCGGGACCTTCGGCTACTAGCCCTGGCCAGAACCCCAGGCCCTCAGCTCTTGGGCATTCCTCACAGTGGGCCCCTTGGCCCTTTGACCCTTCCAGTCCTGGCCCCAGCATTGACCAGTTGGGGAAAAATGTCAGACAGGTTCATGAGTCCATGGCCTCACACTCTTCCTCTGGGGTCCACCTTCCAGACCCTCCAAACAAAGGGGTAGCCCACCCAGTTGTGGGGGCTAGGGGTTAAGGTGCCCCAACCCACCTTTCACCGGGGTGGTAACTGGCCTGGTATTTCCTGGGGGCTTCTGCACCACTGAGAGCCCCACCAGGCCACCCACTCCTGGCAGGGTGCAGTTTTAGGTCATGACCAGGAGCCTCCTTACCATCCCCTACAGTGCCTCTCTTTCCTCCAGATGTTATCAGCAGCTCTGCAGCCAGGCAATGTTGTTGCCTGGCCCCTCAGCAGCAAAACTGCCCTGTTTATATGGGCAGCCCCCAATTCAAAATGGCTGCCCTCATCAGGCACCTGGCACCTGCTAGCTCCAGTCCCTTAAAGTGGCAGGCACAAACACTGCCATGCCACATGCCCCAAATAACTTCTGAGACAAGGTCCACATTTTAAAAAAGTTTGTGGATGGTATTACATTATTAAAAAAAAGAACACACGCTTGTACTGGGTACTGCAAACTCCTCTGAATCTTGTCACTTCATATACATTGGAGACTAATGCATACATTGGAGACATCATCGAGTCCAGCCCCTCCCCCCCCCCCCCCGAAGGGCAGGAAGTCAGCTGGGGTCACAGGATCCCAGCAAGATAAGCATCCAATTTACTCTTGAAGGTGTTCATTGTAGGATCCAGAGGGTTGTAATAATAATAATTAAAAAAATCAAACAGCTTCTTTCTTCTACTTTTTTAAGCTTTTCACATTCTTTTCACCTGCTTTTATCTCCCTCCCCCTTTACTCATTTCTCTGTAACACCTTGCCCTCTTGTTCCCCTTGCCCTACCCTCAAACCTGTACTAAAAGTGGGTAGGCCAATAATCCTGTTTTTTGCCATGATCAGGTTCTGTTTCACAGTGTACCGCTATAAGTACACTGCGTTTGCACCTACTTGCCACCATACTCAGCCCACTCTTATATCCCATGTCCTTCCACAACACTACAAGGATCATCATCCCTGTAAAAATACGCTGACAATAAATAACTGATTGAAAGACATAAAATCCACAGTAAAATATATACTTAGAGCTCTTAAGTAGTATTCCTTATCACATTAAACACAAAAGCATAAATACACATCCTGGTAGGCATCCTAAAAGTTAACATCTCAAAACACTATACTTCGTGTATTTCCTTTTAAAAAAATCTGTAAAACCCATTCCCTTCCTTTCTTCCCTTAAGACTTAGTTCCAATGTCCTCCAAAAATAAAAGACCCCAGTTCTCTTTCTTCCATTTTTATTCTGCTGTCAGAGCTCTTCTTGATCTTGGGTGCTATAAAATCTCAGTTTGCTCAGGCCACCTTTCAAACAATCTCTGACTATAAAAACCAGGTTCTTAAAAACTAGAAGGTTCTGTGACTTGGACAGGCTCATTTTAAAACACATTAAAATGTCTTTAAAAAGGAGCTCTCCTGCCCTTTGATTCCCTTTGGGAATCAGTCTATATAAAACCCTATCCCTCTTGAGGGCCTTTGTACACTGTATTTTGGTGAACAATTTTTCACTCTCTCTCTTCCTCTTCCCTGCCTATTTCACTCCATCTTCCTCTTCTTCCTTTGACTCTCCCACATTCTTTGCCTCCCCTGCCTGCTTTTGTTCACCCTCCTTCCTGGTTTCATTTCCCTCTTTGTTTTCTTCTCCCCCTATATCTTCTGCGTCTGTCTCCTCCACCAGCTTTCCCACCGCTTGAGCCACCTCTTCTATGTTCTGGCTCTTCTTCCTCTGTCTCTTTCCTTAGTTTCCGCTTAGTTACATTTCTTTTTACCCTGGCACTCCACTGCCATGCGTCCCTTCTCCCCACACTTAAAACAGACAGCGTGAGAAGAGTGGAGTGCCAGATGGCTTGTGGATTGCTCAAAGTAATAATCATGTATCTTCATGTAGCAAGACCCTGGCTTCAAGGGTGGCTGTGACACCCCTTGGTGGCCAAGTGACTCCTGCCACACTCCAGCTTCTTAGGGCACCCTCCCCTTTCTACCTCTCCTGCCATGCTTTGATGTATCTTATAATATTTAGGGAGGCTGCCACAGGGTCCCAAAGTTAGGCTCAGTCCCTCAGCTCTCCTGGCTCTATCCATGCCTTAGGTGTGATAGTTGTGGCCTCCTTCCATCCCATAGTGACATCCATGCCCTGCATGTGTTACTCAATATCACTTTGTAGGGGGGGCCCATTAGCTCCAATGCAACATTTGGCACCCCCAGGCCTCAAACCTTTGTTAGGGCTTCAGCCTTCCTGGCTTTGGCCCCTCTTCTCTGTCTGTGCCCCTCATCCTCTGTGCAGGGTTCACTGCCTCACCCTATTGGGCTCTGGGGCCCAGGGCCCTGGGGCCCTGGCCTTAGTCTCTTGTGGCAGCTCCCTGGGGTCGCAAGACTGCTTACATCCTGCTCAGCCACCCAGAATCCCTGACCTTTACAGGGCTCTTTGCTGGGTGCCTTTCATCTCCCCTATGGCCTCCTTACCACCCCCATAGCCACAATCCAGTTCTCTGGTGGTTAAATTTAAACATGAGTATAAGCAAACTGCTTCCAACCTAAAGTTCTCCCCGCCTCTGGAATATTGCCACACCACAAGCTACACTTCCCTCTTAACTGGCTCCATCTAGCTCTTTTGGGTAGCATGGGTGTCCATGAGCCTGTTTCCTGAAGCCATTTCCCCCAGGAGCTCCTCTCCCTGCAGCCTGCAGGGCTAGGCTGCCCCCTTGGCCTCAGGCCCTGGGCTTATATGCCTCAAACCACCATCTCTTCCTGGGTGGCTTCACTGCCACACATAGGGGTTTCCCCTTTGCTTAACGGCTGGCCTGCACTCCTCTGCTGCAATGCCACACAGCAAGCTTAGCCTGTTGCATTCTCTTCTTAAAATAACCGGAGTCCTAGCTCCCTGTTACAGTGCAATGTACACCTAATATAAATCACCAGGGACAAATGGTAGACCCCTCTTATGTTCACTGGGTCTGCTTTCAGGAACAGCCTCACCCCCCTGCTCCTGTCCATATGCCAAAACTGTCCCACACAATGTCAACAAAATTTACTTCTGAAGAAAAAGACATTTCTAACCATGTTTTCATGTCTTCCAGCATTCAGGACCATGGGGGACTCCATATTTTCATGTCTTCCAGCAGAATTAGGTCAGATGGCATTCTGATCATGACCACCCATTCTCTCGCCTTCTCTGAACTCACAAACTTTATCCATTTTAGCCTTTTGGTACTTCTCCCCATATTGTTCATATGCCCTGGTATTGCTCAACTCCCATGTTTTGTTATTTTGAAGTGTTATCAAATTATTTAGGTCCCCAGGCTACACTTTCAGAACACCAGGTACAATGCTTTAGCAAAACTCAGACCAGGTCATCTATGGTCTCTCAGTCTCCTCTGTTGCACAGGATCACTTGTACAAGAAACCATTGTTCACTACTCCCCACCATCTGCTGTCTTCTTGCTATGTTCTATCCTCCATAAGCCAAAAATCACTGTCCACCCTGCATTCACCTGGGTTGGTCACATCCTGCCATGAACTGTCCATCAATTGCTACCATCTGTTGATCCTCTAGTATTCCTCATCCTCCATCTGCCATCAATTCACAATGTGCCATTCATCATCCAGTCCAGGGTCCTCCATTGCCATATCTTGTCCTCCATCTGCCTAGGTCACACCTGTTCCCATCTGCAAAGCCACTGGATTTGCTTCCCACTTCTAGGGGACCCTAATCCATAGTTTCATAGATGTTAAGGTAGCAAGGGACCTATTAGACCAGGGGTGTCCAAACTTTTTGAATGTGGGGCCAGATCACAAACTTTTTATCACCCAGTGGGCCAGCGAGCCATATTCAAAGACCTCACAGGAAGTGACATCACATCAGGAAGTTATGTCATGTGACTTTTGACACCAATGAAGTTGCAGGAAATGACAATGAAATGGGTCTGCTCCGCACGGGAACTTACCCAGTGCCTCCGTCCTCCCCGGCCTTGCCACGAGGCACCCCCAGCTCCGCATGGGAACTTACCTTGTGCCTCCGTCCGCCCCGGCCCAGCCCTGAGGTACCCCCAGCTCTGCACGGGAACTTACCCCGTGCCTCCATCCACCCCAGCCTGGCACTGAGGTGCCCCCAGCTCCGCACAGGAACTTACCCCATGCTTCTGTCCGCCCCGGCGCAGCCCCAAGGCGCCCCCAACTCCGCACGGGAACTTATCTCCTGCCTCCGTCCACCACGCATGATGAGCCGGGCCCCATGGGGGTAAGCAGCTCCCCTCCTCTCGCTGCCAGCTGGGGCCCACAGGCCGGCCTTGCCCGCCTCGCCGCTGCCCTGCCGCCACTGCGCTGCAGTGCCTCTGCCGGTGCTGCCACCAGCGCCACGGCTCCACCGGTGCTGCCGCTGCCATTGCAGCTCCGAGCTCCGCTGCCATGACTCTGTGCTCTGCGGCAGCCCTGCTGCCGCAGCTCCATGCTCTGCCGGCACGGCTCTGCGCTCCACCACCACTACTGTGGCTCTGCGCTCCCTGGCAGCGGTGGTGGTGGTACTGCCGCGGTAGGCCAGGTAAAATGGCTTGGCGGGCCACATGGTGGCTGGCAGACTGTATGTTGGACAAGCCTGTATTAGATCATCGAGTCTGAACCCCTGCCCCAGGAAGGAAAGTGTGCTGGGGTCAGATGACCCCAGCCAGGTGTCTGTCCAATCTCCTTTTAAATACCTTCAAAGAAGGGGACAGCATCACCTCCCTTGGAAGTGTATTCCATATTTTGGCAACCCTCACTGTAAAAATGTTTTCCTGATGTCCAGTCTGAATTTGCTCGCTTTCAGTTTATGGCCATTATTTCTAGTTACCCTGATGGGCACCCTGGTAAACATTGTATCCCCTATTTCTTGCTGACCCTGCCCCCCACAATGAGTTTGTAGACGGCCACAAGATCACCTCTCACCCTCCTCTTGCAGAAGCTGAAGAGGTTCGGGTCTCCCAATCAGTCCACGTAGGGTTTTTTCTGTAGGCCTTTAACAAGATGAGTGGCCATCCTCTGAACCCTCTCCAGGCCATCCACACCCCTCCTGAAGTGCGGTGCCCAAAACTGGATGCAGTACTCCAGCTGCAGCCTGACCAATGCCGCATAGAGGGGAAGTATCACCTCCCTAGACCTGTTTGTGATGAACCTACTTATGCAAGAAAGGGTGTGGTTAGTTTTACTTATTACTTCATCACACTGGTGACTCATGTTCATTTTGGAATCAACTACAATTCTGAGATCCCTTTCTGCAGTTGTGCTACTTAGAGTGGTACCTCCCAGGCTATAGGAGTATTGATAAATCTTCCTCCCCAGGTGTAACACATGGCACTTATCCTTTTAAAACTGCATCCTATTCTGTTCCGCCCACTTCCCCAGCCTGTCCAAATCAACCTGGATTCACTCCCTGCCCTCTAGTTTGTTTATGTCCCCCCATAGTTTGGTGTTGTCAGCAAACTAGGACAAGATGCTTTCTACTCCCTCGTCCAAGTTACTAATGAAGATATTGAATAGTACTGGTCCCAGGACAGAACCTCAGGGGACTCCGCTGCCTATATTTCTCCCGGTAAAAACTGACCCATCTACCACCACTCCCTGGGTGTGTCCCATAAGCCAATTTTCCACCCACTGGACTGTGTAATAATCCACATTGCAACTGTTTAGTTTATTTATAAGAATTGGGTGTGACACTGTGTCAAAGGCCTTTTTAAAATCTAAGAAAATAACATCTACCTTGATTCCTTCATCCAAGCATTTTGTGACCCGGTCGTAAAATGAAACCAGGTTAGTCAGGCAGGATCTGCCTGTTATGAACCCATGCTGGTTATTTTACCCGCTGGTCCCCCACAGATGGGATCCGTAACAATTTTCTCAAAGATCTTGCCAAGGATAGAGGTGAGGCTAGCCAGCCTATAACCAGCCTGGTTCCTCCTTCCTCCCCTTCTTGAAAATAGGGACAGGTAGACTTGAGTTGTTCCTGCAGCACCTAGGGGAGGGAGAAGGTGAGGACTCATGCTGTTCCTGGGGCAGGGGAGCTGTACAGCAGGGGCCCCAAGGCTCCTGGAAACCTGCATAGTGTGAGGCCCTTGCGGCCTGTGGCCCATGACTAGTGCAGCCCCCAGGCGCTTTGAGGTTGTATAGCCCTGGCCTCCCATAAAGGCTCTTAGGTATAGTCTGCCCTCTAAAAGCATTTATTATTGATTCATTCAATTTTCTCCATTTGTTAAATCAAGCCTCTTCTAAATGCCCTTGTAAATGTTGTTTACATGCCAGAATTGATGATTTTCTTAATTCAGATTCTATTACTAACACAGTAGCTTTCAGTTCTTCTGTGGAATTGTATGTCAATGGGTGAATTAGCTAATCTTTAAAAGAGGTGAGGTACAGGAAATCCTCACAGACCATTGCTTATAAGGATTCCAATAAAAGCCCTGGTTCCTGGAAGTGGAAAGCACACATGTAAAAATACAGTTTGCAATATGTTTAAGACTGAGTGCATTAAAGAATTTGTAAAATATTTCCTTTTTTGTCGAACCCTTTTGTAGCCTTGATGCTCACAGGAAGATTATCAGTACAGACAGAAACTTTATGATTAGACAGTTCATTAGTAGGAAGGTACAGCATACTAATCGCAAGATTTTCATCTGCAGTGACAAGGTCTGACCTAGCATTCATCTCTGACAAGAAATCACTTCCCTGGTGGTAACAACCTCACACTCTGCAATAAAAACATGTTCTTCATGCAAGAATTCATCAAAGGTAAAGATAAGTGAATCACAAGCTACTGAGTTCTGCAAGTCCCAGGAGAGTTCTGCAGTACCTTAGCAGAGTCAGTTTGTTTTGTCTGTAAAAGCATAAAATACCCAGGAGGCACTTTATGTGTTAAAAGACAAACAGCCTAAAATGCTGTCTGAAGCAGCAATGATCCAAACTGCCTAAACCTTAACAGGTTTAATTGACTATAAGCAAGTACTTCCATCAATTATGCTTCTTTGTGCTCTATGATAGATTCTGATCTGTTGTTGCACAAAAACCAGGGATGTTCCAAATTTACAAACCAGAACAGAATTGGGCATATGCTGACCTACAGTAGCAATTTAGCCATTTATTTTAGTAATATTAATAACAACTCTGCACTATACTAAATATCTGCCTCTGCAATTATTGCTACAGTTTCCCTTCAGAAGTGGTTCACATTGGAAAATCTAAAGAACTTAGCTTCCTTTAACAGGATTGGTAGTGTAAGAGTGATGTTGTAGCCAAGATGGTCCAGAGATTATGTGAAAGGCAAGGATTTCTTAGGGTGGTTGGTGGTTAGGACTAGTGGTTGGTGGTAGATATCACCACCATAAAAGAGATATCTTTTGTTGAACCAACTGTGTAGCTGGGTTAGAGTTAGACAAGTTTTTGAATGCAAGACATTCTTCATCAGGTTATAAAAAGATATGCTCAGATTCTTTTCCTGGTTGTGTCACTGACTCCTTGGGTGCATCCCCACAAAAGCACATGTACAGTTTATAGCACCTCAAAGCCTTTTTACAAGTGCTGCAAACTACACACAGCACAAGTGCACCTGTGTGCTGTGCTGCTAGTTCGCAGCACAGCATATCTTTTTTGATACCAAGAGATCCCAGTGTAAAAAAAAAAACACTGCTAAAAAAGCAGCACAGTGCATGTGGCAGCAGCATGCATTGCAGGAAATTGGAGCCTGGCTGGCCAGAGCCCTGCTTTGGCTGCCAACAAGGCTCTGAGCAGCTAGTTCAGAACTGCTGCTGCCCCAAGAGACCCCCAGGACCCAAGGTAAGGTTGCTGAAGCCAGTACAGGATCCCTAGCCCACCAGGTTCCCTTTGCCACCCACTGGAGTGCACATGCAGGGCCATGCCTGGAAACAAGTAACAGTGACACAAATATGTGCCTCTGCTACTTGTCCCCACAGGAAACGCACACCCCTGCACATGTGCCCTCATGGAGATGCGCCACTTGGGTCACCTTGGGTAACTTACTTACCAGGTTAATTTTCAGTCACTGAAAACAAAAATCATAGTTAAACACTATATAATCATTTAGACATAGTGATATTTTGGCAATTTAATATATTTTTCAAATCTTGCACATTAAATACTAGATAAAAAGTAACATTATTTTACTGGCACAGGAAAATGCAATAACATTTCATAGATTTCATAAATAGAAATCTATCTATCTATGTATGAAAAGCTATCTATGTATGAAATATCTGTCTATGTATGAAATGCTACTGGCACAGAAAAATGCAATAGCATTTCATACACATAAGTTCTTGAAGGAAAGTTATAAAAATATTGTAGGCATTTGCAGTGTGTGCTCTGCAGCAAACTTTAGTTTTAATATACTTCCATTCAACACTGGCTAATTTCATAATTATGCCACTAGATGCTGCAAAACTCATTAGAGAAATAGATTTAGAAAATTTTTAGAAAATTCAATGAAGTTGTCTAGGGTTGGGGTAAGGGGTCATCCTTAAATTATTTCATGATTATTACAGTACTGAGGAGCAGCTTGTTAGGGCTGTGTAAAATTTTGCTGGCTGTTTCATTTTGCTGATGTTTTGACTTGTTTTGAGCTCAAAACAGAGAAATTGAAATGAAACAGAGGGCTTCGAAACAGCCTCAAAATGAAATGAGGCCAGTTGAAATGTTTTGAAAGTTTTGAAATGTTTTAAGTTTCGAAGCAGCAGCCCAGCCAGATGGTGGGAGGCAGGAGAGAGGCAGGGCTGCACTCCCAGTGGTTCTGCACAGCCCCACTTGGCTCAGCCTGGTGGGGAGTGAAGCCCTGGCTCTCCCTGCCTCCCACTGCTGGGCTGCAGTCCCTGGGCTTGGCGGAGCTGATCGGAGTGCAGCACGGGCTCTGTCTGCCTCCTGACGCTAGGCTGTGCTCCGATTGGCTCCACCAGCCCCATGGAGGTCAGCCCAGTAGCAGGAGGCAGGCAGAGCTCACACTGTGCTCCACCTCCTGCCACCTGGCTGAGTTCCATGGGCTGGGAGCTGCTGGGCGCTGAGCCTGGTGGAAGGAGGTGGAGTGCAGCCCTGGGGCTGCACTCCTCCTCCCTCCACCAGGCTGCAAGCTGCTAGGAACCCAGCCCAGTGGAGGCAGGTGCAGCACAGCCCGGGAGCTGCACCACGCCTGCCTCCGCCAGGCTTCAAGTAGTGGGAACTCAGCCCGGTGCAGGCAGGTAGGCTGAGTTCCCTTCCCCAGCCCAATTGCAGAGCTGGGAGGGGGACTCAGCCAGGCTGAGTTTCCTTCCCCAGCCCAATCGAAACGTCAAAACAGTGTTGAAACAGCGAAACCATTTCAATGAAACAGAACAGAACAGTGATTCTGAAACAAAACAAAACTTAAAACGAAACACTGTTCCATTGAAACATTGAAATGGATGTCGAAGCAGAATGCTGCTGTTTTGCACAGCCCTTTAGCTTGTACTTCCAGAGATCTATGTCAGCATTGCAACTGTCTATAACCACACAATTTGTAACCTAATCATTTTGAAGGTTGGTCAACTACTTGTGTTGTTCAGCAGCTTGATCAGCAAGTGAGAAAGCCAGAGTCCAGAAACTATATACAGTTTACTTAAAGTAACAGTAACAGAAAACTTTCTACTAGGGAGAGCTAGTGCTCTGTGTAACTGATAGGCAAAATAGCAGTGGGAGAAGCATGTACCTTGTGCGTTGTACAGTAACACTTAGAAGTCATACTGTAGCCTTGTCCCCTGCTTACTTTATCAGCAGCCAATGTACCTGCAATCCAGATAGCACCCTGGAGGAAGAACCAGACCTCCCCCCTTCCAAGGGAGCACCCCCACCACTGGACAATGGAGGTAGACTCTCTCTTGCTGGCTTTTGCTGACCCTAAAACCCAGATGTAATGCAAGGGCTGGAGACCTCCTCTCCTTCAGCCTGTTCTACAGCCTGAGGATTGTCATATTGAATGAAATAGTTTGAATGTTTGTAATAGTTGCCCATTAGCCAGTTTAGGAAGAAGACAAGATTTATCTCCTTATCTAGGCCATTGTTTTGGTCTACGTGTGAAAGGTCCTGACTTTGCTCAAAGTCTTAACTCTTGAATTTTATCTTTAGAGGCCTTTAACAAAGAGAACCTAAAAATGACCCTTAAGCAAATATCCTGAGTTCCGAGAGATCAAACCCTAGAGCCTTTTGACAAAATTGGAAAGAAAAGGTCACTTGCAGTGGTATGGAAGTTCCCCAAAGTAATTAAAATGATCAACAAAAGAAACTAAATACCAAGCAAAAAGAATCTGTTGAGTAAGATCCGAGCCCAAATTTGGGAGTAATGACAGGTTTGGGTAGGAGGGGCCCAGGACGGCAACTCACTCAATAAAAACTGTAACCTACTCTCCCAAATTGGAGGTGACTACACTTGCAGAACAACGAAGGAAGAATCGCAAGTGTAGACCGGATCAGACTGATCACCTGAACCAGCCTCTCCGTAAACACGAATCTCTTAGTTCACGCTGAAGCTGCAGAGCGCCCGAAAGGGACTGAAGGAAGGGGACTTAGTCCTATCAGTATTGAGGCCAGCCCACTGAATCGTATTGCTGAGGCGAGCCCATTGAACCGTACTGCTGAGGCCAACCCATTAAATTGTACTACTGAGGAATGAAACCATATTTAGGTGTTTGGCTTCTCAGAATTCTAGGATTGTGAGTATATTATGAAAATAATAGTATTGATTCAAATTAAACTTTTAGTTGTAATTGTAATTGTTTTTGTAATACTAATTCTTATAGCATTGTTTGGGAAGGAAGTGCATTTGGAGGATTATTTCTTAAAGCTAAGCAGTGTTATATGTGTAGCAAAGAATTTTAAAATAAAATTGTGTTGTATGAATTAAGAGTGTAATCATTGTGAAATCGTGCAATCAACTAAATACTCCCCCAGCCAGTGCATCAAAACGAATCAGTAAATTGTGTGGGATCTTCTCTATTCCATAACCCACTAGAGACAAGGATGAGGGACTTTTCCTGAGGTGAGGTGGGGAGGATGGGGTTGAACCCCCCCTCAGGCTGAAGAAGACCATTAACCCAGGTCTCTCTCTTCCTAAGCACTTGCTTTAATCACTAGGCTGCTAGGTCGACGCAGCTTCTCCTCCAGCCATGTATTGAACTAAGGGGGAGCTGGTCATCCACACCCAAAGAGGTACTCAGGAATCAAGTGCAGGCTCAGTAGCCCTGAGTCAGGCACCTAAGTGCTGGAGAGGCTGGATTTCTGACACACCCCTCTTGACTTCTGTTAGTCCAGAGTCCTGTAGGGCTGGGCTGTAAACCGTGCAACTAGCACATTCCCCTAACCCCTTTGTGTAATCTGCACTTAAAAACATCAACCCTTTTTTTTTTGTTAAGACAGTTGTTAAATCCCCTCTCCATCCTCTCTTCTTTTAACTAAATAATCTGAGTTCTTCCAACCTTTTCCTCTGGATGTTCTCCAGTTTATACTTATCTATGTATTTCATGAAGTGCAGTGTCCAAACTCCTTAGTGCTAGGCAAAATAAAAGAATCACTTTCCTTGACCTGCAGATGACACTACTGTTAATACATCCCAAGTTCTACTGGTTTATTTCTCAACAATATTGCACTGCTGCCTCCTTTTCAGTTCCTGATCCTCTCTAGACCTTCAGTCCTATTCTATCCTACTGCAACCCATCTAGTCATTCTGCTTATGCATTTCTGTAATTATTTTTACTTGCCCTTAAAGGTGTTTTTCCAATTTGTTTCATATGCCTTGTCTAATTTATCAACAGTTTATGGAATTCTAATCCTTCCCCACCCAGTTTTGTACCATAACCCATTTCATAAATCAATAGATTTCAGCTGGTTGGGTTCTTTGCTCCACAGCTCCCATTGAGATGCTGCTCTAATGGTTAGGAGTTGTCTTGCTTTCTAGACTAAATTGATCCCTTGGCACTTGACTTCTTTAGCAACAGCATTAACTGTTATCCTTTGCCCCAGTTTCCCATTTTCTTGTGTGAAGATCTGAAAGGCCAATATCCCTTGCAAATGCTACCTTACTTCTTCCTTCTCTGGTGCAGTCCACATTTGCCTAGGCTTCTGGTTATGGTGATTTGCAGAGTCTCAGCACCCAGAGGTGATAGCAAAATCATAATTTGGTGACTTTAGGATTGGTTGAGGTGCTTCAAACAAACTTGCTATTACTTGAGCGAGTGAACAGGGGCAGCAAACAGGGCAAGCAGTTTGCAAGTAGTTCGCTGGGAGCAAGAAGACAAAGGGCCTTGAAGAGGAAGAGGAAGCCAGACACCAGGCACCCGATCCTGTTTTGGGAAGGTGAGGGAGCCAGGGCTCCTTTGTGTTTGGCTTGCTGAATATTTGTTTGGTGTGTGTTTTGGGCTTATGCTCTGAGCAGAAGTTTGAGTGCTGCTAGCTGGGTGACTGTTGCCTGTGCCTGATACATTGGCCATGCATAGGTGGTGTACACGGGTGCATGTGCACCCCCTAAGCATGGCAGTGCACCCCCTGCAAAAAGACGCCGCCAACATTGCCAGCAGTGCCTGCGGGCGGCTGCTGCTCCCCACCCCCCCATTGCCGCCGACACCGCCAGCAGTCTCTGCAGGCAGTTTGTGATTGCTGCTGGCTGACACTGCCAGCAGTGTCTGCAGATAGTCGCTGACTGCTGGTTGGTGCTCACCACCCCCCCTCCTGCCACTAACAGCGCTGCAGCTGCCTGCAGGAGCTCCCCGCTTACCACTGCCACACTCCCACTGCCAACAGTGCCACCGCCGCCTGCAGGCACTTGCTGTGCACCCCCAGCGTCCAGGGGCACATGGCATTCATGGCCTGACAAAAGCCCTAATGAGGGGGCGGAGCCAGTCCAGGCCCAGCAAGGTATCAAAGGAGACTCTCTGAGCTTCCAGGGAGCGAATGAACTGGGACAGCAAGCAGATCAAGCAGTTTGCAAGCGGGTTACAGGTCAGTTGGCAGATCAGTTTGCTGTCCTCCTCTTTGAAGAGACACTTCTTTGCTTGGTGAGAGGAAGCAGGGAAAAAGGAACCTTTTAGTAGAGGAAGGACTGGTAAGGGCAGTGCTAGAGAAGGGAGTGTAGGCCATGGAATGAGGTGGGCCACCTGGGCCATGGCCCAACAAACTTTTAGCACATTAATTTAGCTAGCTATGCAGTAAAAAAATAGCTATACAGTTTTAACTGGAATGACAATTGCACATTTGTGGGTTATACAAATTAACATGTTAAAAGTTGGTTGGACCATGGCCCAGGGGGCCCACCCCGTTCCATGGCCCATGAAAGGGGAGGACATAGACTCCCAGAAAGGTGAAAGCAGGAAGCTTGTGATCTCTGGCAGCAAGCAGAAATCTTCATGTCCACCTGCAGCAGTTTGCCTGAAGAACAAATGCAGAGCTCTAGCAACAGAGGAGGAGCAACACATTCCATTGGTGTAGGAGGGCAGGCCAGGCTTCCCCAAGGTTGAAAGGATTGAGACTACTGCCACCAAGAAGAAGCAATGGATGGTAGGGATTGAAGACTCCCTTCTGAAAGGAATGGAGGCATCCATCTGCTGGCCTGACCTGTTGTCTTGGGAGGTCTGCTGCTTGTCCAGCACTCAGATCTGAGATGTTGTGGAAGGATTACTGAGACTCATCTGGCCCTCTGACAACTACCCTGTGCTGCTCACCTGTGTGGGCACCAATGATATTGATACTGCCAGGGAAGACTTGAGCAAATCAACAGTGACTTCAGGGCTCTGGGTACAAGGGTGAAAGAGATGGGGGCTCAGGTGGTGCTCTCAATCCTTCTGGCCAAGGGGAAGGGCCAGGGCAGGAGCAGGCACATCCTGCAGATTAATGCATGGCTGCGTAGCAGGGCTTTGGCTTCTTTGACCATGGGATGTTGATCCAAGAGGAAGGAAAAGACAGGATTCACCTGACAAAGAGAGGGAAGAACATCTTTACATACAGGCTTGCTTACCTAGTGAGGAGGGCTTTAAACTAGGTTTGCCAGGGGATGGAGACCAAAGCCCTGAGTTAAGTGGGGAAGTGGGTGACCTGGAGGAAGTGCAAACAGGAGGCAGCAACAGGGGAGGCCTTCTCATTCTTCCTAAGAAAGTAGGACAATTGGCTAGTTACCTTAGATATCTGTACATGAATGCACAGAGCCTGGGACACAAGCAGGAGGAATTGTAAATCCTTACACAGTCATGGAGCTAGGACATATTTGGAAAAATAGAGACTTGCTGGAACACTGTCATGGAGGGGTATAAAGTCTTCAGGAAAGACAGGCAGTGTATGCTTTATGTAAAAGAGCCATATGATTGCTCAGAGCTCCTGTATGAAACTGGAGGCAGGCCTGTTGAAAGTCTCTGGTTTATTGTCAAAAGGGAGAGCAACAAGGGTGATGTCAGGGTGGGTGTCTGCAGACCAGAAGGATGTAGTGGGTAAAGTTTTATTCAGACAGCTAGTGGAAGTTTCCTGATCACAGGCCCTGGTTCTGTGATGTCAGGGTGGGTGTCTGCAGACCAGAAGGATGTAGTGGGTAAGGTTTTATTCAGACAGCTAGTGGAAGTTTCCTGATCACAGGCCCTGGTTCTCAACTTCAATCACCCTGACATCTGCTGGGAGAGCAATACAGCAGTGCACAGGCAATCCAGGAAGTTTTTAGAGAATGTTGGGGACACCAACCTGACTGCCTTTTATGATGAGATGAGTGACTGTGGATATGGGGAGACCAGTGGATGTGATATACCTTGACTTTAGCAAGGCTTTTGGTACAGTCTCCTACAACATTCTTGCAAGCAAGCCAAGGAAATATGGGTTGGATGAATGAACTGTAAAGTGGATAGAAAACTGGCCAGATCATCAGGCTCAGAAGGTTGTAGTCAATGTCTCAATGTCTAGATGGCAGATGGTATCAAGTGGGGTGCCCCGGGGTCAGTCCTGGTTTTGTTCAGTATTTTCATCAATGATCTGGAAGATGGGTTGGAGTGCACCCTCAGCAAGTTTGCAAATTAAAGCAAGCTGGGGGGAGCAGTAGATACACTGGAGGGTAAGGCTAGGATGCAGAGAGACCTTGACAAATTGGAGGATTGGACCAAAAGAAATCTCATGAGGTTCAATAAGGACAAATGCAAAGTCCTGCACTTAGGAAGGAACAATCCCACGCACCAGTACAGGCTGGGGACCAACTGACTAAGCAGCAGTTCTGCAAAAAGAGGACTTGGGGGCTTACAGTGGACAGTAACCTGAATATGAGCCAACAGTGTGCCCTTGTTGCAAAGAAGGCTAATGGCATACTGGGCTACACTAGTAGGAGTGTTGCCACCAGATTGAGGGAAGTGATTATTCCCCTGTATTCGGCACTGGTGAGGCCACATCTGGAGTACTGTGTCTAGTTTTGCTGTCCCCCCCACCTACAGAAAGGATGTGGACAAATTGCAGAGAGTCTAGTGGAAGGCAACAAAAGTGGTTAAGGGGCTGGGGGACAGGACTTCTGAAAAGAAGCTGAGGAAATTGGCCTTATACTAGTCTAGAGGAAAGAAGACTAAGGGGGGATTTAATAGCAGCCTTCAACTGCCTGAAGGGTGATTCCAAAGAGGATGGACCTAGACTGTTCTCAGTTGTGGCAGATGACAGAACAAGGAACAATGGTCTCAAGTTGCAGCAAGTGAAGTTAGGTTAGATATTAGCAGGGATCTGGGTTTTCCATTTCCTGCAGAAAGGTGGAAAGAAAAACCAAGAAAAATGTGGATTTTTAATTTTAACGGAGAAACATGCAGATTTTCCACTTTTGCAAAGAGCCCTTTGCAGCTGGCAGGGTTCCAGCCTGCAAGGGGCTGGAGGGAGCAGGAGAAGGGCAGTCAGGAAGGGGGTTCCATATGCATGCTTATACATGCGCATGGCTGCCAGGCAGCCTGGAAAGCAGCTCCCACAGGTAAGACTATCAGGGAGGAGGAGGAATTGAGGCCCCCATAGTGAGGGAGGGAGTTGAGCAGGGCTGGGGCTGGGGCTGTTGCCCAGCTCGGGCAGTGCATGGAGTTTGGGGCTTGGGGCCTGGGGCCAGAATGCATGGCTGCAGGGCCCCTGTGGGGAGCAGGATGGAGCCATGGGTGGCTTGTCTTGGGGGGGTGGTCTGGCTCCCTGCTGCTTGCACACACTCCTGCGGGGGGGGGGGGGGGAGGGAGGCAAAGGAGGTATGTGCCACCCAGATCTGTGCATGGGGTAGGGGCAGGTGTGGCCTGGCCACTGTGGGCTTGGGCTGCCTGCCCTGCTGCCCTCCTTCTAAGGCCTCCACAGCTCACTGGGTGTGATCCAATACAGCAGGGCAGAGTGGGGCCAGGTAAGGAAGCTTCTTGCCACTGCAAGCCCTACACCACCATGGGAAGGTGTCCCCTGCCCACCCAGAAGCAGTGGGGGTGGTGGCACAGAGTTGTACCCCTTGCTGCTCCCAGGTGGGCAAGAGACAGGTTGCCAAGACAGCACAGGGCTCCCACCATCAACACCAAACTTCCCCACCCAGCCCCACTCTGCCCTGCCAAACTGGTCCCTGCCCATTGGGCCACAGAGACCCTGTGTGTGTGTGTTGGGGGGGGGGATGGAGGGCAGTGGGGCAGGGAGCCTGAGCCTACAACAGCCAGCTTGCACCCAACCCTCCACCCCAGGGCCTCTGCTCCAGCTCCACAGTCCATGGGGGAGGGGGAGCTAGGCTCTGTGCTCCACTCCACCACAGCAGCTGCTGCCTCCCATGGCAGCAGCCAGGGCTTGGGTGTTGCTGCAGGAGGTAGGGGGCTATGGACCTGGGTCCTTTGCCCTGTAGCCCTAGCAGCTGGGGGACCCCTTTGGCAGGGCCAGGGGGTTGTGGGTGGGGAATGAGAGGCACTAACAGGGCTGGAGGGCTGTAGCTTGGGAGTGAGGGGCCTAGATCTACATCCTGGTGAGTAAAGGGGGCAGGGGAAGCTCTGATTTTTCCATGATAAAAAACCCAAAATCAAATACCAAAATATATATGTACTTAGAATTTATTTTATTATAGTGATTGAGGCACTGGTAGGCTTCCAAATTGCTTTAAAATTGTAAATATATCAATAAAACATTGTGTTGAGTTGATAATTATATATATATATATATATTTCATTTTAACCATGGATTTGGGGGTTTTTTAATCAGAGAATTTGTGACTTTTAAACAGAGAAAACCAGGATCCCTGGATATTAGGAAAAATACTCACTAAGAGGGTAATAAAACACTGGAACAAGTTACCCAGACAGGTTGTGGTTTTTAAGACCCAGCTAGACAAAGCCTTGGCTGGGATGATCTAGTTGGGGGTGGTCCTGCTTTGAGCAGGGGGTTGGACTAGATGTGGTCCCTTCCAACCCAAATTTGTTATGATTCTATGATTTATGTCAGATTGGGAAGAGGTCTCCTGTGGGGTTTCAATGGATCTGTTCTGGGTTTAGTGTCATTTCTATTCCTGCTTCCAGGAGAAATAAGAAAAGTCATTGATCAGATATATAGGTACACACAACCAGGGGAAGTTACAAATACTTTGGAGGAAAAAAATAACTTTCAGAGAAACTGTGATAAATTTGAAACCTGGGCTTTAGACAGCAGAATGAAATTCAACACAGACAAATGTTAGATGTTATCTTGAGAGGAAAAAAAGAAATGCATAAATCCAGAATAAGGAATACCTGGATAGGCAGCAACAGTGTTGAAAAGGACCATTGTTTTCAGGTGGATAACTGGCCAAAAGTCATCAGAAATCTTACGCCGTTTAAAAAAAACAACAAACACGCTACCATTTGCACTACAGATGGGGCTGCAATGCAGACTACTAGGAAAGGCTGAAGAACTAGATGTGTTCAGTTTGGAGAAAAGGAAATAGATGGAGGTACATGATGGTGTATCTCAAACATCTGAAAGATTCTATGAAGGAGAAAAAAAATAGTGTAACCCGGATTGCCACCCCTGCCCAGATATCAGGGATGGTGTGGTAAGAGTGGGGCAGGGCTTCCGTCCAGCACCAATTTATCTTCCAGCCGGCCTCTGCTCCCCACAGAGCAGCCCGTGGTCCCAAGAAGGTCTAACACTTAACTGATTTAACTATTTACACTTTATTTACAAAACAAGAATAATAGGAAAAGTTATTTACAAGTTAACTTAAATGGCATAATGAGAATCACAAAACAAACCAGAATGCATTAGTCAACCCTTGACTCAAGAACCGCAGGTAGGGTAACTGGCTGCAACAGTGTAGGCTCTTCTGGTTTGCAGCAATCAAACTGTATCAAACTGCAACCCCCACAAAGAGGCTGAAGGGTGACCCTCTGTGGCAAACAAAAAGGCAAGCAACAAGAAACAGAGTAGGCTCCTGCAGCAATCGGCATGACCCAAGCACAAAGCTCAGAGACTCCATCCAATGACCTTCAGCTGCAGAATAAGGGACAGGACTGAGTCCCCTGTGGGGCAGTCAGTGGCAGAGTGCCAGCAGCACAGGCAGCTCCCAGGGGTCGTTGCTCTAAACCCCTGTTCCAGATGACTGGCCGGGCACCCCACATGCCTCACAACTTGCCAATCCCACTCCAAGCGCTGGCCTGTGCCCCAAGTTCCCAGGGACCCTCGTCCTGGTGCTCTGCTGCTCCTCAGGATCCCAGTGCCTTGCCTGCTGCTGTCCCTCTTCCCCAGGGAAGGTAAGGGGTTTCCTCAACTCACCAGCCCTGCTCCTTGCTCCATATAAGGATGCCGCCTGCGCTCCTGGCTGCTTCTTCTCCGCAGTGGAGTGGGGGGCCAACTGCCACCCCTAGCCTCTGGGACACCCAGCACGTCCAGCACACTGCGATGGGGCCTTAGGGCACCAGCTTTCTGCCCCAAGCCCTGGCCTCTGCTCCCTCTCTGCTGCAGGGCTGGAGGCATGGCTGACTGCCGCTACCTTCTTCTCCCAGGGCCTTCGAGGCTCTTCAGAGGGGTCTCTCTGCTTCCTCTGCTGGGTCAGCTCACCCCAGCTCTTCTTAGGTCTCCTCTGTCATTCCCTGGAGTCACTGTCAGCAGCCCCCCCCCGTGCCAGTTTGGCTGCTGCTTTTATCCCCTCCAGCAGTCCCTCCCTGGCTTGCAAACCAGCCAACCAGGGCTCAGGGTGGCTGGCCCCCAACTCCGGCCGTCCCCCTTCCATGTGAATGAGGGGATTGAAAACCCCTTCTTTCCATTGGCTTCCCCTTCTCCACAGGGCAGGGCTCCCCTGCTCCACCCTTGGGGTCACTCAGAGTTCACCAGCACTGCTTCTAGCCCAGGGTAAGTATCTCAAGCCAATCTGGTAAGCCCACATTGGCAGTCTGTTACAATAGAAATATTGTTCTCCTTGTCACAGAGGGCAGAACATTGCAATGGGTTTAACTAACTGCAAAGGAGGGCCAGGTGGGTGAGAAGTCAAGTGACTATTGTGCTTGCTTCTGTCTGCTGGTTTAGGAATAAGAGCATCCAGCTGAGTTGTGGGAGGCAAGGATTCAATCACATTTAATGACATTCTCTGCCTAGGTGGGCTTCTATCCACATGTCCCTCCTCTCAGACAGAATCCTAACCACGCATATATCAGCTGTTCATGGAAGGTGGAGGTCTTAGTCTTCCCTGCTGAAGCTATAAAATACTCTCCTGTGAGACTCCAGGTATAGTTTCTAGACCGGGCGAGCCTCTATTTTTTTGGAATATGAGACCAGGCCTTCTGCTTTCCACACTGCAGTAGCTATCCATGGCCTTCCTCAGAGAGCTACATTCTGGCTTAACTTCTGGTGAGGGATGTCACCTTTTCAAGGGAATAGAGTGCACCCACAGTCACAGGCAGCAAAGCAGGCAGCTGTTCTTAAAAGCAGCATTTATTATTCAAGGGCAGTGAACCAAGCAAGGTTCTCAGGCCACTCTCAGGTAACATCTCAGTCAGATAAAGAGTTGTTCTCACTCAAACCTCTCAGTCTCTTCTCGTGCTGCTTTTTCCTGTGTGGGCCAGGAGCGGTCCGAGGCCCTCGGGGGCGCACGGCGGGCTGTGGCCAGCAGCCCTGGCACGCGGGTCGGGGAATGCAGGCCAGCGGACTAGAATTAGGCACAGACACGTAGCGGTTGATTAAAGATTATTTTACTTACACCGTAGATGGTCACGGTGCAGGCAGGAAAACTTGCTTGAGTTGCAGTTACAAAAACAAAACAAAACAAAACAAAACTCGAACCTGCAGGGCACGAGAGTACGTCGCAAGGGGTTTTCAGCGACGGGAAGATAAACCTGCAGGACTCGAACCCGGACAGAGCTCTGGATACACTCACACGAAGTTTGCTAGGCTCCGTGGAACTTGCGCGCAGGGAAGGGGTTCATCGAGGGATCATTTGGCGACGGGGAGAGGCCAGAGGTTGATCAGACCCCTATAGCCTTCTTAAGGTACGCGCTGGGTTCGATAGGCTCCACAGCACTTAGAGTGTTTCACAAGATGTGAAGCCCTCTTTCTCCTCCAGATGGTTGTGGAGTCCTCCCTTGCGGGGTTCTCCTCGGAGTTCTCCAACTTGGGTGGAAACTACTCAAGCCTCTTATACGGCTAGCAAGCCAATCGCTAGCCGCCACGTGGGAATAATTTAGAACTGGCCAATAGTGGGACACAAATTTGCATGCGGGTGGCAGGAACTCCTTTGCACCGTGCATTTCTCTTTGCAACTAAGAAATGCACCCTGCAAAGAAAGCTCCGAGTGGCGGGAAATAATTTAGCAGTGCCGAAGCACACACAAACAAAATCACACCCTTGGGTTGTGACATTTCCCTCTCTTTGTCTCTGGGGCTAGAAATAGATGTTATCAAATGAAGTAGATCAGCTGTGCTATGCTATAATGTCACAGCACAGTTGATCTACTTCACTGGGCAAAACATGTCAACCCTTGTCCTGCCTTTGATGGTATGGGGCAAGGGGTGATGTGATCTCTCTGCTTTCCCTGCTCAGTTAGATCCATCCTGTGGAAACTGGGACTTTTTCTGCCCAGCCAGACCTGCTTCAGTGAAAGCACAACAGAGGTAACAGAAGTCCACCACTACAGAGCAGCAGTCTATTGCTACCTTTTGTTAAACCATTGATTTTTCTTTCATGTGGAGCAACAAAGGGTATCAATGTCTATTTGCTCAGCATTTGTGCCGCCCAGTGGCGATGCATAGGGGCTCACAGGGGTGAACATGCACCCCCCGAGAACACCGGTGCACCCCCTAACAGGCCACACTCACCGCTTAGGCGATGGGCGGGGGGGGCAGGCCAGAACGCCGGTGACCCCCCATGAGCGCTGGCCAGGGGGTGGGAGCACTGTGGCCACTTCCAGGAGCACTGTGGCCACTTCGCAATCGGCTGTGGGGGGATTCCCCCCCCAGTCAGTGAGATCAGCCATGGAGGGGCTTTTCCCCGGTCACTAACTGGTCACTTGGGGGGCATGTGCTTCCCCTGACTAAGGTGGCACCAGTTGCACATGGTGCCACCATAATAAAAATTATGGCAGCACAAATGAGACATCAGGTGACTTCTGTTTCCATCCTGAGAGTCTCCTTTTCAAGGCAGCCCCTCAATCTCAGTTTTCTTTGATGTCCCTCCTGGGCAGCAGACACAGCAGGGAGATTCCAGGTTTGGGGGGAGGGGGGGGGCCTGAATCCAATGGTGCTTCCATGTGTCTTCATAGGCAAATTGATCCATTGTTTCCTGGTGGCCCATTCTCTACTAAATAAGGCACACAGTGTCAAGCCCCACCTTCACAATTCAGAACAGTTTTTTAACCCATTCTATCCCAATGTACAAGCAAGTCAGGGAAACTGAGGCATACAATATTACTGTAATATAAATACATTTACTAAGCTACATACAAAGTAAAAATGATAAGGTATTCCTACATTAAAAAGTCAGCAATAAAACAATGTTAAATGGATCTCATATTGGCTGAGTTTTTTTAAAGCATTATGTGCAATAGATGCATATGCATTTGTTCCTACTATTGAGTTCTTGACTCCATTCATGAGTAAATCTTTGACATCTTTTTGTGACTGAATCAAATAGTTTTCTCTTCTCACAATGGAATACAATTGTCTTCAAAACACTGCCAAGCAAGTCTTTATTCAAGTTAGTTTGTCCATGCCAGCTATGAGCTGCATCACAAATACGTTACTTGCCTCAGGGACAGAAGATATGATTCTGGTTGGTCTCACAAATCCAGTAGCTTTCACAAACCAAAGTTTCTAAATAGTTTATGAAGGCATATTTCAGTGCCCCAAAAACATGTTGATACTATTTTAATTCTAGGTTCATGGAAAGGGCATCCAAACTAATAAGGGAAGTAAATAAATACCAAGCTATTACTGTTGGCTATTTCAGGCAGTACAAACTTAGCTAGTATGACAGAGCCTAACTAGGACTACCAAAATGGCTAGGGACAGGCATTCAAAAAGCCAGAGCCTGAATTGATTCAATCTTTGCAGGTTAGTCTAACCTGCCTAGATTGAACCAATTTGCAAGTGAATTCACTTTTAACTCAGGAAATGCAGGCCAGAAACCAGGGGGCACTAGAGTGCATCCGCAGCTGCAGGGAAGCTGTGCAGGGGCGCATGGCCAGCCCTGACAGTAGCCTTAAGTGGACCAGCCTGGTTGGCCCCTGAGGGAAAGTGGGCAGGGAGGGGATTTTTCCCCCCTCCACCCATCGGGAACTGCAGCCAGGGTCTGTCAGTCCTGACCACCGCCTGCACTGCTCACTCCCTGCATGGGGCAAGCGGTGAAATAACCCTCTTCCCTGCCTCCTTTGCCTAAGGAGGCCATGCTGGCTGGCCTCTCACCACGCTCCCATGCCTGCCTCTGGAACAGTGAGGGGGAAGCAACTCTCATGGGCAGCAGTCCCTGTCATGGTTTCCCAGGAGCACAAGCCTTCTCCTGGCTGGGGAGTGGGCTGCACTGCAGGCAGGAGCAGAGCGGGCAGAGATGCCACAGGCTGTGGGGGGTGAGTGGTGGTGGTGCTAGGCAGGGTTTGGGGGGCTATGGCTACCCCTATGAGCACCAGTGCTGCCACTCTCCCCACACAGTCTGTGGTGGAGGTTGCAGGGAAGTTTATTCCACTGCTTGCCCTTTGCAGGGACTGAGTGACAGAGGTGGTGGTCAGGGTTTGCAGACCCCAGCTGTAGTCCCCTAGGGGTAGTGGGGGGGTAAAACCTCTTCCCTGCCCCCTTTGCCTCATGGAGCCATGCCTCCAGCCCTGCCCTGGCTAGGGAGCAGAGGGGTGGGGCCAGCCCTGCTCCACTGGAGCAAACAGCACAGCCCAGCTCAGGACTGTAGAGCCGGCTGGGATTCTGGGGGATTCTGGTTTAACTTAAACCAGGAAGGGGTCTGGTACAGAAGTTCCATAAACCAGTTTGAGCTCAATCAGTTAAACCTGAGACTACATTCAACCAGGTTTATCTCAAACTGGTTTCAGCCATTTTGAAACTGGTTTATGTGTACTGAACTTATGTTCTCTTACAGGTTTAAATCAGTTTCTGATCACTTACATCAGTTGATGTGTAACTTCTGTCCCCAGCCAATCCGATCAAGTGAACTTAAATTGGATTGCCTGTTTTAATTGATGAGTCCAATTGGACGGCTTGTTACTGGTTGGGTTCAGAATGTAGATGCATTGCAAAAATTAAAAGCTCAAATACTCTGCATATATTTCAGTAATATATTTATAATCTTCATGTTTTAAATGAGCTATATTTTCCATTTTCTTAATGGAAGTTCTCCTAAAACTAATCTATTGCATGGGAACTAAAAGACACCCCCCCTGCATTCTGTAACTTTTTTTTTCTTTCATAGCATTTGAAGATGTGTGCTGACTATAAAGTATTTCATAATAATCTGTGTAGTAAAAGTATTATAAGGAACCAACTAATGCTTTTTATTATACATATATTCTGTCTCAATGGGTTTGGATGCTTGTGTCCCAAATGAAGGGACTTGTCTGTAGTACAGAGCTTGCAATGCTGATTTCATTATGTTATGAAGGCTTGGTTTATTTTACTTAAATCAACACCTGGATACCATTAAGTTATTTTTTTTTTCTGTGAAGATAATTATTTAGGAATACCTTACTTTTTGGAGAGACAAATATTGTAATTATTGTGATATCCAACTAGCCTTTTAAAGGCATCAAAACACTATAAAATAAAACATTATTTGGAGAAGTTCTACATTGCTATGTAGGGCCAAATCCTGGGTTTTTTCTCTGGCAGTTGGCCCAAACCCCAGTGCTCATGCTTCATGAGTACTTCCCATAAGATGAAATCCCAGTTGGGCTGAGTACTGACATCCCAGTTGGGCTGTAACAAAACTCTACTATCATTTACCAGTGAGCACTATGATTTCTGGCAAGAATCAGTCAAGAAGCCAAGGTGACACATCACAACATAAGCAGAATACATGTATCAGGTGTGAGCTTATGGAGGAAGCCTAATGGTCTGTTATCTTTATCTGAACCTCTCTGCAGCTCTTATGGAGGGCAAACACAAAGAAAAAAACCCAACTAACTCCTGTCTATTGCCAGCTAATAATACATGTCAGCTACAATTATCTTTGGGCAGGAGGGATCCATCTTTAAAAAAAAAAAAAAAAAATGTATTTAAGGCTATTTGAAACATCCTATCTTAAACTTCAAAATAATCATGTAGTTTTTAAAACTGTTTCAATGCCTGGTCATCTTTTACTCAGTATAGAAGAAAAAATGATCTGATGAACACTGTATAAATTGCAAAGGAAATATGAATCACCCAGAAAAAATAATCTCTAGTTGTGTTAGAACCAGGCTGCAAATTATGGGGGAGCTTGTGGGGGAAGAGGGCTGAGCCCCCCTCCTCCCCCCCATAAGAGATTAGAGTCCCCTATAAGATTTGAAAATCATAACCTGGGGGGTGGGGTGGGGTGGGGGGAGGATGGTCTCCGATCAGATTGCTCCTTCCAATGAACCAGTTAAATTTTTTTTGCAGACCCCCACAAGAGTCAAAGTGTAATTTGAACCCTGTTTGGAAAAAGGGAGAGGAAGGTATCAGTCTTAAAAAGGACATTATTAAACAATCACAAGTTAATATGCTTCTCAGTGGGAAAGGCAGATGTGGGGAGAATCAATGATAAAGATATCTTAAGGATGAAAAATTATACATATCAGGTAGGAAAAGATGCTAGTTATTGAAGAGCCTTGGTCAGATCCACAAGAGATATTCTAGAATGCGTTGCACTGATGACTACTACACTGTGACCCACATACAGGCCTGTAATTACCACAAGAGAACAATCAGACTGACAAAGGACTTAAGTGAAAGGTATTAGATTGCACTGCAGAGACAGACTGTATAAATCAAAAACAAGGAATTAGGTGACTGCAAAAATCTCATCCAGGCTAAGCTGCATATATATGTATATTGTATAGATTTATAATGTTCTTCCATACAAAATGGCATTTCTAGGATGTACACGTCATGCTTTTTCCTACCTGTCCTTTGAGTTCATACAGTTAAACAGGAGCAGGGCAGTAATCTAGTCTGAGATTAATTTATAGATCCTCCTATTGAAATTGCAGGGCAGGTATGTTCAGGACGAGAAAGAAACATTTGAAACAAGGCTTTTAAAATTGTATAAAGGAATTTAGAAGCTGGTAAGACAGAGTATCTTCTCTCTCTTGGAGAAGAATGTTCTCTCCTGACTGCCCGGAATATAATGAGAGGCATGGATTTCTTAGGATGATATTTTTTTTTTTAACCAAGTCCATAATTGAGAGAGTTAAACAAGCTTTCAAATGCAAGACATTCTTCATCAAGTCTTGCTGTAACAGGGAGCCAGAGATCTCCTGTTATTTTAGGGGGAAACTAGCAAGCTGAGCTGGCTCAGGGAGGGCTGCCAGCTAGAAAGCAGGCTAACTGCTAGGGAACAGACAGCCTTGTAGCCAGCTGCCAGCAGTAAAATGCACAGGGGGCAGACACCTAGGCTGCTCAGGTGCAAAAAGTTACAAACAGCTCAGCTAAGTGGTAGCAGCAGAAAGCAGGAGGATCATCAGGCCCAGAAGGAAATCCCCTGTGTGTGGCTGTAGGGTCACCTGACCAGAAGGGGTAGGGCACTGGCGATGCATAGGGGGTGCACACAGGTGCAGGTGCATCCCCTGAGCATGGCAGTGCACCCCCTATGAAAAGGCACCGCTGACATTGTTGGTGGTGCCTGTGTGTGGTTGCTGCTTGCCACCCCTATTGCTGACACTGCCGGCAGCATCTGCAGGTGGTCAGCGATCACCGCTGGCCACCGTCAATGCTGCGGGTGGTTGTTGACCCCTGGTCAGCTCTCGCCACCCCCCCTTTCCACTCCTCACCACTGACAGTGCCAGCAGCACCTGCAGGAGCTCCCAGTTTACCACTACCATACTCCCATCACCTTTGTGCCCCCCAGCCACCGGGGGCATATGTCGTTCATGGGGTATGGCTTAGGAGGGACATAAAGCCAGTGCCTGAAACTAGGCAGTCAATCTGGCCCTGCAGGCCAAAGGGAGAAGAGTTCCTGACCAGGATGACTGTAAGGGAGTGCCTAGCTGACACCTGAGCTGCCCTGGGAACTGCAAGTAAGGTGCTGATGGTATGCAGGGTAATATGACACAGGGTATGGGGAAGTTTGATGGTACAACCAGTGAACAGGGATTTATGTTTGGATCCAGTGGGCACATCCAGAAGAGCGCAGTTGTGCAGTATGTGGGGCTGCAAACACGTTTGGTGTTCTCTGCACTGCACTGGTGTACTTCCTGAGCATGCGCTGCACTGGGGTTTTTTTCCATAGTATTTTTTTACCCCTGGATATCATCGGAAAAAATATGGAAAAAAACCTGTGCAGGGCACACTCAGGCAATGCATGCTGCCGAAAAGTGGAGCCAGGCCACCTGAAGCTATGCTGTGGCTGCCAGCCATACTCCACATGGCAGAATTGCCATGGCTGTAGCCCCAGCAGTCTCCCAGGACCCCAGGTAAGGCTGCTGGGGCCAGCACAGTGCTGGCCCCAGCCTCCCCTACCCTACCCAGGGCAACTTGATATGCACCAAATTGCATGTGGTGTGGGTATTCCCTGGGGACATGTAGTTGCAGTGCAAGGTGCACCACTGCTACTTGTCCTTGGGGAACCAAACACTCACACATCTCTGGACGTGCCCAGTGTGGAGTAGTTTGTATTACAGCCAGAGGGCTTATTTTTTTTTATATAGTTTATACCAGAGGACTGGATTGTTACTATCAGAGGAGGTCTGGAGGCCATGAAAAGTACTCTGTGGAGCACAGTATGTTTTGTAGCCTTGCCAGGGTGGACGTGGAGCAGGCTTAAGCCAAAGGCAGGGTTGAAGCTTAGAGAAGGGATAAATCTCAGCCTGGATAGAAGTCAGATAGGGCCAGGGGCCCAGCACCTGAGAGGGAGCCAAGGGAGGGCCAGGAGCCCACAACTTGATAGGGGGATGAGACAAGGACTGGAGCTCATGGGACAGACCCAGTTCAGTGGGCCTAGGCTAAAGGAGCCCAGATAAAGGAAAGGGGTGGAAGCCAGAGAGGTTGAGGTCCTGACAAGGGCATGAAGACTGAACATTGTATTGGGCCTACTGGAATGATTAATCATTAACATCTGTGAGGCATGGGCATGGCTATAGGGAAGGTCAGAGGCCACAAATAGCCCATAAGGCAACAGGTGCTCCAGGGGCACAGATGGGCCATGAGGGCTTACCTAGAATGAGGGCAGGATTGGGAACAATGGAGTCCAAAAGAGATCTGCTGGCAAACAGATGGATTAAGGCTCACTCTTGGAGCCTTGGGCAGCCTCCCTTTTCATATCTCAATAATTCCAACAAAAGCATAGCAAGCAAAAGAAGAGAGGGTAATTTAGGAGCTGGAGCAGGGTAGGGGTTGCATGACCTCCAGGAGGCATCATAGCCACCCCTTGAGGCTCGGTCCTGTTACACTTGCATTCAAAAGCTTGTCTAACTATCCCAATTATATACTTGATCCAATAAAAGATACAACCCTAAGAAATCATTGCCTCTAGCATAATTTCTGGACCATCCCAACTACATCAGTCTGACACTACCTAAAAATAATGCATATTTTATTAATTTGCCTAAGGAATAGGGTTTGGTCATACATTAGTTTTGTATCTTATAACAACTATGTAGTTATCTGTATATTATATTGATGTGGCGGCGAAGTGCCCCCACAGGCTCTTGAGGGAGAGAAAGGAGGACCCACAGACCCCAGACCCCGAGAGCAAGCCCCCAGAGGGGCGTACGTACCTGCTGAAGAGCAGCAGGAGCAGGAGCCGCGTTCACGGCTGCAGCCGCACAAACCGCCATTACGCCGGTTGTGGCAACAGCTGTTCCCGGCGCGGGGAACAGCTGAGCCTATCCCAGCGGCCGTAGCAGCTGCGGGAAAGTTTAAAAACGCCAGCAGAACAGGAAAAGAGGGGAAGTCGGAGAGAGAGAGTACAAGCGGGCTGCTCATGCTGCGAGCTCAGGCACAGCGAGGAGAGGACCCAGCCTGCAGGTCCCAAGCAGATAGCTTAGCTAAGAGCTGTAAGCCTTCTACGGGAGGCAGAGCAGCAGGCAGACAGAGAGTGCAAGCTGAGGCACTCTCTCAGTCTCCTGCGGCGGCTGACGCTCAGGAGGCAGGGGAGCGCCCTGCTGTTGGTAGGAGAGGGGAGACAGCGGAGGCTCCAAGAGGGAGCTGGAATCAGGGGAAGCACCCTCCAGGTCTCCCTAACTCAGAGGAGTATTTCCTATAAAAGAAGAGAAAGGAGAAATCGCTCCCAGAAGGGAGGTAGAACAACCGGGAACTGGGAAACCGGTCTGAGGCCATCATACGAGGCCTGGAAACATCTGGGACGCATCACCCAGCGGTTGGCGCGTGGACGGGGTGTAGGGGAGGCGGAGCCCCGTGGACCACCACGTCAGACGACCATGAGTAACACCGTCTATTGGGAGGCCCCACCCAGGATAAAGATCTCCACTGTAAACCCCTCTTAAAGTATATATTTACATCCAAGTCGTGGCAGGCGAGTTGAGGGGAGGGGCAACACCCCGATAGACCAGGCAGAGTGGGGCGCAGGCTCCACAATTGATCAATGAGAAAAGCACTGACATCATTTTTGTAAGAGTCATATAATCTGAAATTGATGGAATATTTTTGCGTTTGTGGCTTGGTTGGAAGCACAGTCATTCCACAATTTTTACATAAATAGGCATAACGTAAAAGTTTTTATTCAGTTATGAGAGAGAGATTCATGAAGGATAAATATCCTTGGTCTAAGCTTAATGACTGTTTTGACTGTTTTGTTGCTGATAAGAGGCTACTTTTTCAATGTGATAACCGGGGAGCTGGGTTTTCCATTTCCCACAGAAAAACAGAGAAAACCGTGGATTTCCTGTTTTAATCAGAGAAAATGCAGGTTTCCCCTTTTAGCAGGGAAACCCATGGATTTGCCCCTTTTTACAAACAGCTCTGCAGGCTGGCTGAGTTCCAACCTGCTAAAGCTGTTTGCAAAAGGGGCAGGAAACCCCCAGCCCTGCACAGAGGGGAAGGGAGAGGGGGAAAGGGTGAGACACAACACTCTCACTTACTGGAGGCTGCCTCAGGATCACTTTTCGTGTGGGCACTCCTGGTGGGAATTTCCTCAACACCTTCCCCTCCCTCAGCCCGAGAGGGCGGGCAGGTGGGCAGGCAGGAACAGGGGAAAGGGAACAGAGTACGCCCCGGGTCGGGATGATGGAGGGGCGCCGCTGGCCCCCCCAGCTCAGCTCACTCTGTGCCCACTCACAGGAGCAGGGTGGGGAGAGCAGGGGCAGTGGTGTCCCTCTGCAGGCCACACACACCTGCCCAGCTGAGGGGAGGGACAGTTCGCATGTGGCAGCTGCCTCCACTACACTACCACTGCTACACCTTGTGCTGCTCGCCCATGGCCAGCAGCTGGAAAGCTGCACAGTACATGGTGCAGTGGCAGCTCCCATATGTGAGCTTCCCCCTCCCCTCTAGCTGGATGGGTTTGTGCGACTGTAACCTTCTGTGACTCTCCTGCGAGCGCTGCGCGTTTGGATTATTCTTGAACCTCGCCATGGCTTCTTGGGCTGCATGGCAGGCTATTGGGAGTGGTCTCGGGTCAGTTCCCCAAGGGTCTAACTCCTGCCACGTCTTTGATGGTAAGTAGTTTCCTATCAGAAGGACGATGTCTGGTCCTGCCTCCCCTGGTACTTTCCCTCGGTTGTCCTCATGGTTATTTCTTCTCGGGGCTCCACCTCCCATACACCCTGCCTAACGCCAACCATGATGTTGTCTATCAAGGCCAATGCTCTGACCCTCCCTGGCACTTGGTTTCTTAGGGGCTGTGGTCATTGGCTACTGGTGATAATCATACCAAGCATCCCCCGTAGCTCCTCTTTGCTCTCGGCTTACACAGAGTCTGACTCCACCCAGGCTCCAAACCCCCTTAACGCGTTGTTTCCTCCCCAAGTTTGGTACCTGCCACCTGTCGTCCGTGTCAGAGTTCCGTCCCCTTCATATCCGCCGGTGTCCCAGTCGCTGCTGCTGCTGCCCTCAGTCCACGCCAGCCCTGTGAGCAACTCCTTGGGCCCTTACTGGTCCAGTGTTCCCTTCATGCTCCCCTTCCGAGGGAGCCACCACATCCCCTCAAGGATCGCCCGGGTGCTCTGGCCCCTCTGGGCCAGTTGGGGACACTGCTTCCGGTCCCCCCGGCTTCCTTCCTGCCAGGCCTTTTATCTGAGTACCGGGTGTCCACCCAGTCAATCGCCCTCAGCACACTTTTATAAAGTGCACTAAGGCAGATGCTGGAGCCATTCCCAACTCCTCCCAGCTCTGCTGTGGGTTTTTCCTTTGATCTTTGCCTGCGGTAGCTCCAGCCACCACAGTTTTACTTTCACCGCAATTGGCTGCTGGTGCGGCATCCTGCCGCCTCTCCCCTGACTCAGGTAAGTTTTCTCCACATACCGCCCCCCCCCCCCCGTTTAACTTGCCTTGGGGCATCTTGTCATCTGTCCTTTCTCTCTCAATACACCTTGACGGGAAATCAGCAATGTGGTTAGTCGTCCCTGGTCAATATCTCACTCTAAACTTAAATGGCTGTAGTGACAATGCCCACCACATTATTCGGGCATTATCATGTCTAAATTTATTCAGTCATTGTAAAGGGACATTATCGGTAACTAGATTGAACTCTCACTCCATTAAATCATATCTAAAATAGTTTACCGTCCACTTTATGGCCAGGCTCTCCCTTCCAATGGTGGAATACCTGGTTTCCATGTCATTTAATTTCCAGCTAGCGTAGGTAATCGGGTGTTCTGTGCCCCCTTGCTCCTGGCAAAGCACTGCACCTATGGCCATCTTGGAGGCATCCGTCTGCAGGATGAAAGTTTTAGAAAAATCAGGCATTACGACGACTACCTTGCTACACAGATCTCTTTTGATGTCTTCAAAACCTCTTTCCATCTCAGGAGTCCATTCAATAGGGCCCTGTACCTTCCCTCTTATGGCATCCGTTAGTGTCACAGTTTTTTCTGTGAAGCAGGGGATGAACCTCCTATAATAGTTTGCCAGTCCTAGAAAAACCCACATCTGTCGCTTCATCTGTGGAGGCGGATATCTTATTATGTCTATTTTACTAGCTAGAGGGTGTATTCTACCTTGCCCTACTCTAACCCCCCCCCAAATTGTCTCTTGCATCCCTAAAGTACATTTTTTAGGGTTGACTGTCATGCCTATTCAGTGTATTTCTTGTAGCACCGCCCCTATGTGGTGTAAGTGCTGCTCCCATGTCTGCGAGTAAATCACTACATTGTCAATATATATGGCTGCGTACATCATGTGTGGGGCTAGAATGTGGTCCATCAACTGTTGAAAGGTGGCCACAGCCCCGTGCAGGCCAAAAGTGGCTCCACAGTGACCCGCTACCCTCATCCCCCCTGGCCCTGCTCTGGGCAAGCGGCATGGGGCACGGCGGTGGCAGTGGTGCAGTGGTGTTGGTGGCCACTGCATGCAAGGTGGAGGTGCAGTGTGGGGGCACCTGCTGGCAGCGGTGTGGTGGCAGCTGCCGTACCCCGTGCTGCTTGCCCAGAGCAGGTCCGGGGGGGGGGGTTGAGGGCAGCGGTGCAGTGACAGCTGCTGCATGCTAGCCCCCTCTTTCCCCCAGCCGGTGGTGCATGTGTGGCCTGCAGAGGGGCACCGCTGCCTTTGCACACCACCCTCCTGGGAGCAGGCACAGAGGTGCACTTCTGCCCTCCAACCCCCTTCTTCCCCCACATCCCCTCACACACATCCACCTGCTGGGGTGTATGTGTATGTCTGTCTGTGTTTCTGTGTGTCTGTGCCTGTGCCTGCATGTGTGGGGTGGTGGGGAGCTGTTGTGGGGAGTGTAAGGGGCACAAGCAGGACTGGGGAGGCTGTGGGGGGGAGTGAAAGGCACTAGCAGGCCCATGGGGGACCTGTGGGGGACCTTGTATTTTAGCACAGATTTGGGGGGGTTTATCAGAGAATTTGTAATATATATATTTTTTAAACCAGGATCCCTGATTATAACCACAGACTTTGAATTCCTGCTAAATAAACAGTCCTGATTCAACCAATCTGAAAATCATGCAAACAAAATTATTCCATTATATTAAATAAATAAAAATATCACAACAAAGTGCTCTTTCAGGTAAGGGAACTGTAATTTACCATGTCACTCTGTAGACAAGTGCCTTAGCTTTTCGGTCTGACTTGGCGCCGCTGCTGCCTTCCGAGATGACAGCTTGACACACTGCAGAGACCCTCAAGTTACCCAAGAGTTCTCTCCTGCCACGTCTTTGCTGGAATGAATAGTTAAAGGGAAGGAAGATCTTACTCCTACCTCCCTCAGTGCCTTGCTGTCTTATTTGTAATGTTTTCAACCTTGGGGCTCCACCTCCCCTACATCCTGCCTAATGCCAACCAGATGGTGTTAAGGTCTAGCCAAATTGGACTTAGGGTGTCTGTCCATGGCCGGACGAAACTACAAATTGTACTTTCACTTATAGACAGACTTTAGTTCCATACACAGTCTTTTCCTTATCTCAAGGTTCTAGTGTTCATTCCGCACCTTCCTAGGCAGTGCTAGAATAGGGTCGCACCTTAGACTCGGTGCTTCCAGTCATGTACTCATGAATTCATTTCCTTTCTAATCTTTTTCCTTCTCAGATTACCTGTCATTCCAGCTCTGGTCTGTGACGTCAGGGATCCACGCCTGTTGCAACGGCGAGTATTCTGGCTCCTCCGAACCAGTTGCTGTGAGAAGCCTCTTAGCATCTGGCTTCCACCAGTTGCCCCTCCTGGGGCAAGCAACCTCATTGTGTTGCTTGTGTTCCCTCAGAAACTGTTCTTCTGGTCCTGCCTGGATGTTGCTCCAGGTTGCTTTTGAACCGGCAAACATGGGCTGGATGCCGAATTGCATTTACAAAGCATACCCAAGCTGGCACTGGAAGTCTGCCCCGGCCTGCTGCCATACTTAGCATCACCCATTCCACTCACGTGTCCCATGCTGCAGGTAAGTTACCTCTCGTGGCAGTATCCCTGCCACAGGAACCAATAAAAGTACGTATTGTATTTGAGGTGCTAAACTTTTTTAGTGAGTTGTTTCCAGTTTCATACCCAGGTAAAATTAATTTAACATTAATTAACTCCCTCAAAAATATTTATCAAATGTTTTGTAGTAAGATCACAAAACATTTTAAGGATCAGTGCACCTTATCATTGAAAAAGTAAAGCTTCTAAATATATCACATTTACCCAAATCCAAGATGACTTGGACCTATCTATAATTATATTCCAGACCTGGAAAATTATAACAAGTATAGACATTTTCCATATCTAGAATCTAATTATTGCAGTGGGGGGTCAAGGGAGACAAGTGCGTGAGGGCAGGTAGCCCGGGAGTCGAGTGGTCTGACTCCTGCTCCTTGCCATCTGTCCCCCCCAGCTGCCTGCACACCCGTGTCTGCCACTCGCCATGGTGCTAGTACCCCTTTCTGCCTGCCTCCCCTCCACCTCCCACTTTTTCCTCCCCATGCCTGAGCCCTCTGGTTCTTGCCCTGCCCTTGGCAACTCCCCACACAGCTCCTGTGTGCTTGGGCTGAGGCCAGAGGCAGCATGTGTTTTGTGCTTCTTGCCCTGGGCCACAGTGAGGCCCCAGCCAGAGCCAGAGTCAGAGCTATAAGCAGAAGGCAAGCAGAAGTGGGCAGGGGCAGAACAGAGGCTGTGATGTCAACTCCAACCCTGAGTCAGAGCCACCCCCACCCCTCTTGCTTGTACTGAAATCTAAGATGAGGGACTTTTCCCCTTATGTTCACTTGGGGAAAAAATCCTTGTCTTGGATCTGAGTAAATACAGTAAACCAATAAATCAAAAAAGTGGCAGATGAACTTCAACACTGACAACTGAACTATAATACACAAGGGGAAAAAATAGCCTCAACTGTACATATATAATGCTAAGCTCTGAACTAGCCACTGTGACTCAGGAAACAGAACTTGCAGTCATGGTAGATTTCTAAAAGCATTGTACAATGGCAACAACAACAAAGCAATAACATGTTGGGCGTCATTGAGAATGGAACTGAAAACAAAATGGAAAGTATCATTATGCCAGTATATAAATCTATGGTGTGCCTACATCATGAATGCTTAATAAAGCTCTGGTATCCACATCTCAAAAAGGATATAGTAGAATTAGAATATGTGCAGAGAAGATCAATGGTTTGGAGCAGCTGCCAGAAGAGGCTGAAAAGGCTAGGACTCTTCAGTTTGCAAAGGAGAAGTCAGATGAGAGGGGGCTAGAAAATCAGTAGTGCATGCTTAAAATGAATAAGGCAATGTTAATCACCCATTGGAAATAATAAGAGACAGGCTTAAAGAAGGGAAAGTATTTTTTTTACACAGCATGCATTAACTTGTGTAATATATTGCTACATAAGTTGTAGAGGTTGTAGAGGCAGAATATCCATGTTCAAAAAGGCATTACATAGATTCATGGAGGATAGATCCATTGAGAGCTATCAAATAGAACAGTCAGGGATCTGCCCTCTGACCTTCCTAAACCAATCATGGTTGATGCCAGGTAGGGTGAGAGGGGATGGATATATATATTCTCCATTTAAAGCATCTATGATTTGCCACTGTTGGAGACAGGATACTGGGTTACATGGACCATTGGTCTGATCCAGTATGGCATTTCCTAGGTTCTTAAACCTAAATTATATTCGGTAGTCAACAATGAACTCAGTGGCATAATTTAATCTAACAAGGAAAATCTCCCCAAAAGCAAAACATGATTTCCATGTGCATCTCATTATGCTTACACACTTAACTGTGGTATTAGAAGAAGATGACAGAGAGTGAAAGCATCAAAATAAATACAAAACTATAAGATCAAAGGAATGATTCAAAGGTGGAAGGAAAGCTGACAGATTATTAATAAGTATTTTAATCTGGATTTATTATCTACAATATTTTACTATTTCGCATTATTTCAAGGTTAGTATCATGTTTGTATTTAATTCATTTTGTTTGAAAGAGTCAACCACAAGCCCCACTAGAGAAACTAGTATGATGTTTTGGACAATGAACTGTAAAAGAGATATGATGGTGAAGACACAGAAGAAATGAGAAACCTAGAAGATGAGGATTGTTCAACTTCCTGGTTAGACACTGAGCAAGCAAGCGAAAGGGAGAGAGGAGTCACAGAAGTCCTCCACAGTAGGAGATACAGGAATGAAGGATTGAACAGATCTATCAAAAAGACCATCAATGTATGAATGACAGCTGGGCCAGACTGAGATGGAGGAGTAAGAAGTGCCAGGAAACACTTAAGTATGTACTTAATTTGTGCTTAGAATTGAATCCATTTAAGAATTGAACTCATTCTTAAATGTAAGCACATAGGTAAGTATGAGCTGAGGCATGACCTAACCTTTTTTTTTTTTTTTTTTGAGTTGCTGGAAGGTAAAAGGAAATCCCAAATAAAGTAAGTCCTGTTTTAATAAGTATAACAACAATGATAATAAAAATGTATATAATAATTATATATAATGTTGTATAATAAAATATCATCATCAATATTACAACACAGGAATGGCTGAACAGATTTTCAAGTGTACACAAACATTTTTCCTGGATCGAGGCACACATGGTCTCTTTAGTATGATTTCATCCTAGAGAAAACTTTTTTAATGTCTGAATTTATAAGCTCCCAGAAGACCAGAATTTGTAGTGAAAAGAACAGTAGGAATCAACTAAAGCTTCTTGGAACTATGAATAACACGGTCTGACAAAAATCACAACATGTGTGAAAAACTGCCTTTTTACTGCACTTCCATGCAGAAAACTAAAATTGGTCAACCATACGCTTATAGCAATACAGTAGGAATTCAATAATGAACAAAGTTGTATTGTTAGGTGAGGTACAGCAACCTTATATTGGAAACAGTGCAGTATAACGGAGTCCAAAATAAAGAATAAAATCTGCTGAATTTTGTAAGGCTGAAAGTGTATTCTAATCTTTCCTATGCAATAGCAGCTTGGCATTTCTTTCAGTTGCACAGTTCTATGAGAGAAAGCCAGGGAAAAGACTCCAATCCAGTTAGCAGAGAAATCTGCACCAGGTTTGAAAAATCACCCAAACCTGCTAAAGTAAAATCTGAACAAGCAAAACTGCCTTTTGAATCAAAGTCTGTAGGTTTGCAGTGAACAGGCTGAGGACAGTCACAAGCAGAGATGGCATTTAGTGGACTCTGTGTCTTTGCTTTTATCCTGGTCTCAGAGGTGAGGAGAAAATAATAAGGATCAGCCCTTTGGACAACAGGCAACTTAGAGGAGAATGTCCTATCGAGATGAATATGGGTCATTCAAGAATTAACTCTCTACTTATCTTCTACCTCAGTTTTTTGCTGCTCGTCTATTTAAAAAGTAAGATTTGCTCTTTTTTATCATTATATGTCCTATGGCTAGGTGGTGAGATAGACACTCCTGTCAGAAAGCTCATTTTGTCACAAAAGACTTTGTGATACTGGGTAAAGATGCCAAAAGGATTTGGTCTAGCGAACCATAAGTTTTATGAATTCATGGCACAGATGGCTTTTAGATCTTAGTGTTCAAATAGTTTGGAATTACCAGAGAATGAAAAAATTGAAAATATTTGGTTTGAGTATTTAAATTAGGATGCTAGGAAAAGCCTCTGAAATTTTCACAAAAAAATGAAACACAGATGTTAAAATCCACAGTTTTGTGGTCATACACAAAGTCCCTATAAACCTGGATGTTTAAAACGATATATTAAAATATGGACAAGACTTCTATTTTGTTTCCTTATGCCACATATTACTTCTTATACTAGCCTCTCACCTATCCCATGCATTTCTATAAAGTCCATCACCATATTTATATAGTGCCCATCAACAGATGATATAACCACAAAATCTTTTTAAAAAATCTCCATGGAAATCACTAATTAAGTAACAATATGTGTTTTGTGGTTCAGATGCCTTGATTTTCTTTTGGGTAAATATTAACATGACCTTTAATTAGAGAGAGTGTAAATGAGCAAAAGTCTTATTGTTTTGATTAAGAAAACCTTTTCAACAAACTTCCACATAAACAGAGGTGTTCAAAATATTGTAGGTCAAAATGGGTTTTGTTGATAATTTTGTCAGATGGGTGACAGTAAATATGATCCAAGGAGACTAAATGGCCTCAGCTGGTGAAGCTGATGTATGCTTATGAAAGGCAGTAGCTCTTCAACATGTTTAAAATGAAGACAGGCAGAGTGTGTGTCTGTCTGAAGAGGCTACATGATTTGTGTCTGTTGATTTTGAATCGCAATAAGACAAAGCTTTGAGCAGCTGCCATTAAACAAGAAGACTTGGCATTAGTGTACGATGTTGTGTAATCTGGGTCACCTTCTGTTGCTGCATCAGTCAGATTGTTACTGTACAGTTTACAGCTCAATGTAAATAAAAAATTGAAAAGCAAACAGTAGCAGTTACATGAACCAGTGCTATAAAATAAGGAATAAAACAAACTTTAGTACCTAGAAAGATATAAAACATGATATAGATTAAGCATGATTTTATCTGGGGGGTTTTTAATTTGAGGCTGTATTTCATAACTCAGTTGTACTTTAACCAATGAAACCAAAATGTTCTTTTTCAATTATCTCACACCGGGACAACTGAAAAAAAAGAGTTCTTGGAACTTCAAGACGCATTTTTTTAGCTGCTGCACCATAGCATAAACAATCAGCCTTTGAGTCCCTATGTAAATATCTCTGGGACAGAAGCTGTTATTATAATGAAAGGAAGTGTAATTGAAATGATGATAATGAAGACGTTTCATTTATGCACCACATAGGCAAATTACAATATAACAGGGATGCTGCGTGAAAGGAGAAAACATAAAAGATGCTTATCAGAGGAAAAATGTTATGCTAAAAATATCATGCAGACAAAAAAGACACTGATAGATGGCCTCGAGTGTAAACAACAAAAAGCACCCCAGGGACTTGTACAGCATCAACAAAAATAAAAAAAATCTACAGACCTCAGTCCTTGGGTTTGGCTTTCCAGATCCCAAGAGGAGTAAAGTAGCTATATGTTACCTTCATAGTCTCTCCCTAACATTAGAACTGACTGGGGTGTCAGGTCGGTTCCAAAACAAATTTCTTTCTCTGAAGCAGGTCTATATGCCAGTAGAGCTAAGATTGGAATAAGAAAGGAATCCCCAGCTGAGCATTCTCTTGTAGTGGATATTGGGGGTATGGGCTGGAAGCTTTGTATTGGTACACCTGCATGGAGAAACTGCAGTGAGGACAATGACCTAACCCAGTGGTTTTCAACCTGTGGTCCACGAACCCTGAGGGGTCCTCAGACTATGTCTAATAAGTCCACCAAAGCTGATTATGATCAGTCAAAAGTATGGGTCTGCACCTCCATTTGAATTATTTTAGGTGTCTGCGAAGAAAAAAGGTTTCATTTGTCTGATCTAACCTGTAGAACATTTTTTAAAATGCTGCATTCTGCAATCTCCTTAAGGTGTTTACCTCAGAAAATAAGTTTATGCAATTACTTTTTAAAAATAGTTGGCTAAAAAGTTAAGAGAATTCTTGAGTACTGTTGTTTCTTATACGAGACTCAAAAGAACAGAGCATGACAGGCATAAAATAGGGGGCTATAACACAGTAGAGGTAGGGTCAATTATAAACTACTATATGTATAACAATTAAATCAAGGATACTTAATTAGTTAACTCATTGGACTTGTCTTTGCCCAGATTTTCCTACTGATAATCTAATGTAAGAAGTAAGTCAGTCTATGTCCTCGTTTTTTAATTTTTTTTTATTTTAATCAACCTGGGAAATCAACCATATACCTGAAGTTCCATTTTGCTAAAAACATACCTACATATAGAGATATTACATGTGCATGTGTACAGATGTAACGTAAGCTCAGTATTGTGTTGCACTAGTGCCAAGAAATACCGGAGTGAATTTTAGAAGCCCTTTGCTTCATATAGAAGCAAACCTGGACCATTCCACAGTAGCAGAACTGCTCAAAATGTATCTAAAAAAACATTTTTCCATTTTTATATTAAACAGACATTTCACAGTAATCAAGTATCAGTTTCATCAAAATTCTTCTTGGGAAGTATTCCATTTCAATAGACTGAAAACATGTCATTTTAAACTTCTATATCATAACATGAAACTCCAAAATGCTTATCAATCATAGTTTTAAAAACACAGTAACCTAATTATGGCAGTAATCAAGGGACTCATATTTTACCAGGTGTTCTGAGAAATATCTGTTTAATGCTTGGATAGAATTATGTGTGCTGAGTAAATGGCAAACTTTTATTAAAGTCTTGTGGGATATGCATAAAACTTTTATAAAACTGAGGATTTGTAAAGTCAGGGGCGCATACAACATTAAGCTGTTGTTCATAAGGGATTATTATTGTTAGTATTATTATTATTGAGAGTTGCATAGAATTAAAGTTAACAAAACTGTATTTTATCTTGATTGTCACTACTTGTATCAATTATCATCAAGCTGTACAATGAGATTGGTTTCAGATAGTGAATCAGAGTAATCTCAGAAACAATGCTAAACTCTTTATTGATGCTGTTTGTGTCAACTTACATGACTGCATTCAGAGAACCCCCTCCTCTTGTACTTAGCACAATATGTTCCTGATCCACAAATAGTGCTCCCAGGTGTGACAGGGGGCCATCACGAGGTCAGTCTCATGGTTGGCCTGCCCACCTGTCTAGGGCAGTCTGTCCTGTCTTGCCCACCACATCTGGATGTATTAATAACTGGTGTAAAAAATGTGCAAGGATGCCCATTTTATGCCCTGATGCCTAGGGCAATATACATGGCTCTGACCTCCCCTATACTGTTTCTGACGCCTCACAGATGGCATCCAAAATCTACTCTCCTTTGGCTCTTTTGCTGAGCCACACTTGGCCTTTGGTTCTGCTTGGCCTCTGGCTCTGCTTGGTCTCAGGTATCCTCAGACATGCACTGCACGCCCTCTCACTGAAGCCTCAACTCATCAATCCATGCCCCTTCCCTGGGGCCTCCACTCCTGTCCCCTCACTGGGGCTTACACTCTAAAATCATTGGCCCGGTCCTTCAGGCCACACAGGCCCTACTCTGCCCACCCCTACACAGCCCTTCAGGTCACACAGACCATACTCTGTGCCCTCATGCACAGTCCTTCAGGCCACCCCTGTGAACCCTACTCTGTGTGGTCTGCTACCCATTCTATACACCCTCACTGGGGCTACTTGTGTGCCCCCTCACTGCGGCCACTCTACCACCTCCTCACTGGGACCACCAGGGTCTTACACCCCACGGGTCTCAGGTGCCTTACTAGGCATGCCTGCCCCCCACACCTGTCCCTACATCGGGGTTACCCATCAGGTTGTGGGGGCTGGGGCTATAAGGAACCCCATACTCACCTTTCACTAGGGAGGCACTGCTGTGGCATTTCCTGGCCACAGGTAGCCCCACCACACCATCCTACCCAAACAGGATATAGTTTTTGGTCATGCCCCAGGACCAGGACCAGGAGCCTCCACCTTCCCCATAGCTCCTTCCCTGTACCTCCAAAAGGTTGTGAGCAGCAGCTCCAGCTGGACAATGTTCTCCCTACAGCTGCAGCCAGCAAACTGCTGGCTCCCCTGCTCAGGCCTGTTCTTATTGCCAGCAGCTGAGCACTCTTCCCTGCAGCAGGTCATTAAGGTGTGCCTGCTCCTTCAAGAGCAGAGACAACTTAGCTACGGAGCCCTGAGAGCTAGGCAGGGCTCCACAGCTGCAGACTAATCAGGGTATTAGTTGGCACCTGCACCCGGTCAGCTGACTGGAAGGAAACAGGGCCCTGGGCATATATAAGCCCTAAGGCTGGGGCTGGGAGAAAGCAGCCAGGGGGAAGGAGCTCTTACAGAAATGTTACTCAGAGAAGCTTGGTTGCCTATTCTGCTGCTGGTAAGACTAATGGGGTCTAGGAGCTCCTAAAGTATCTGGAGCTAGGAGGCACACATTGCTGAGGGAGAAGCTTGCCTTCTTTAAGGGACAGGGTGTGACCTCCAATGTTGTTGTTGTTGTTGTTATGTTATAGCCCAGGGGCTTGTATTTGTGTTGTTATTTGAAGCCAGTGGACCAGGCTGAGGCTACTGGGGAGGAGGAGGAGGAAGAGGCGGCAGTGGCCTCTTAGGGCTGCAGAGAGCCCAGCGCCAGCGAGGGCGCGTAGGCAGGGGCCATGGGCCCTGTGACAACAGGAGGCTGAGCTAGATCAAGACCTCAGAGGGACAACATGTGAAGCATGGGGCATAGTGAAGGGGCAGTTTTGAAGTCATGCATCTAGCCCATAAGGCTTGGGGTATCCCATGAGTTACCTACTGAGAGTCGGGCCCATCAAGGGGTCCAATAACCCACAGGGTTTGGGGGGCTCCATCAAGACCATGATGGAACTGTAACTCAAGAACAGTCTCCCTATTTATTAATTTACCAGCAAGATGTGGCAGATGAGATTAGAAGGTGCCTGTAGGGCAGAGCCAGCACGGTCACAGAGCCCTAGGGACATCATGGCTGTCCCTGAGGACCCTGCATTATGACATTCCCCAATCAGACAGTCCCCTGCCAGCCATATGACTCCTGATTGGGGAGTGCAGCCACCTGAAGGCTGCTCTGCTGCTTGGTCTTAGCCCTTAAAGCCCTAAGCTACACCAGGCATAATAGCAGACCCACTCCCTAAAATGAGCTCAAGAAAATTGATAAGGTGGCAGAGTACAGAAAGTTCAAGCACTTGGTAAAGAAACATCTAGAAATTTTTAGTATTTTGTTTCAGTATGAAAAAGGGCCTCTGTCTATAGTTACCAAACTACATAAACTAAGAAAAATACTACAATAATTCAAGTACCACAGTGTGGTATCAGGTTCTTTTCCAAATTTCATCCCGTTTTCATCCTGCAATAGGGAGGTCTAAACTTTGAATTCAGACAGCTCTGGGGTTTTGATGTGTGTCACCTGTACTTGCTAAACACAAGGGAAGCAATTTCTAATGCAGTTAAGCGGGTTCAGTTGTATGGTCTATAACTGTCGAAAACTTTTTGTAACTACAACATTTTTCTAGACAAGAAACTTTGTTCTTCTCACACTAAAAAGGTGGTCTGACAGTGTTTCAAATAAACTGAGAGACTCCTAAGCAAATCGGATAGTAAGGAAAAGCAGTGAAAAATAATAATAGTATTTGCCATATCATATATTCGTATTCAATTGCTTGAATGAATCATTGGCCCAGCTTCAATATATTATTTTGAAAGTCTTTTTAATAGAAAGGTTAAAGAAAATATTATTTGCTTGTTTTCAAATAATTCAATACTGATCTTGTCTGCCTTCAGTAAGGTAAGCTATTCCTTAGACTTAAAATCATTGCTATTTGACTAGCTGTGGACAGAATCAGTTTTACCTTTTCCCTTTGGTTACCATTTGTATCCACAAGTTCACATCTATTATTAAAGTAGATTAAGTGTGAGAGAGAGAAAAACCATATATCTTTCCATAGATGAGAAAAGTGGAACTACTTTATTCACCTGCAATCTTTTTTTTCCAAAGTGAACAAAACCACCGTTTGTGACATTTTGCATTGAATGGGCATGTCTACATATTCATTAATGCACTTTTGCTAAGGTGCATTAAATTTAGGACCTCCATTGTGAGATACTACAAATAGGTGCATTAGCAAAAGCGCACAGGGTTTTTTGTGATGATGTAATGCACATGAAAATAGGCTAATGTGCATTAAATCACATGTGTAGACATGTCTATTAAGTCTAATTCATAAAAACATTCCTGTTCATAACTGCACTAAAAAGTTTTCATGTTAGACATATGTTAATGTTTTAAGTCAACAGAACAAAAGCACGTGACTCAAGCATGTGTGTAAGTTCTCAGTATAGAGCTTATGTAAATGTCTTCTTGAATTGAGAGACAATATGAGATCTCATACTGGACCTCACAGAATTCCTACTGAAATCTTCAAAGCTGGCAGTGATTTTTTGGAACAACAAGAAGATCCCTAGGGACCTGATAAATCATGACTATCTTCAAGAAAGGAGATAAGTTTGTATGCAGGGACTATCAAGATATCACCCCCACTCACTCTCCTTTCCACAGCATCCTTGCCTGTATCCTCCTGAACAGTTGTCTACCTTTCACTGAGAAAGTCCTGCTGGAATCTCCGTGTGGTTTCAAACCATCCCATGGTTTGAAACCATGGAATGGTTTGAAAATTAATGCAGATTAGCCTATTTTCATGTGCATTTGAGACAACTGACATGATCTTGGTTTCCACCAGATCCAAGTGTCAGGAACAACACCAGACCTGTATATGGCCTTCATTGACTTTACTAAGGCCTTTGACTCTGTCAGTCACAAAGCATTGTGAAAAGTACTGGCCAGATTTGGATACCCTGAAAAATACATCAAGATCCCCAGGTATCTACATGACCAGATAACTGCAACTGTTTTTTGTAGCAGGTCAGAGATTCATTAGTCATCTGAACTGGGCTCAAGCAAGGGTGTGTCATCACACCAATTTTGTTCTCTATTTTTTTTTAATTGTCATCCTGGTTCTTATTAATGACTGCCTCTCTTCCAGAATTAACATGGAATATCAAATTGATTGAGGGCTTTTCAACCTAGGATGTTTTCACCCAAAGGCTGAAGTATTTAAAATAGCCATCATTGACCTTCAATACACTGACTGTGCCATTCTTGTGCACACTAAGGAAAACCAACCATACTAGATCTCTTTGCAGAAGCCTACTGAACTTTGGGCCTCTCTCTCAATATGTAGAAGACTAAAGTGTTCCATCAGCCTGCTCCAGACTATGAATGTGATTCCCCTCCTGAAATTACCATTTAGGGACAGACTCTGGAGGCAGCTGAGCACTTCTCTTACCTTGGTAGCCACCTCTCTCAGAGAGCAAACATTGAGGAGTTCCAGCACAAGATCTGGTGTGCAAGTACCTTCTTCAGGAAATTGCTTTGTATGCTTTTTGTTGATCATGATCTCCAGGAAGATACCAAGATCCAGGTCTACAATGCAGTCATCATCTCCACTCTCCTCCATGGTTGTGCAACATGGGTGACCTACCATCATCTCAAGAGCCTAGAGAGGTATCATTAACAATGCCTCCAGAAATCCTCTGCATCAAAAATGACTATCACTGTACAAACACCAGAATCCTTCCTGAAGCCAATGTCAACAGCATTGAGTTAGTGATCCTTGAGCACCAATTTTGCTGGAACAGATATTGTGTATGGATACCCAACTCTTGACTCCCAAAGCAAGCGCTCTACTCCCAGCTTAGCTGAGGCCTGCAATGGTGGTCAGCTGAGACCTTGTGGCAGTCACAGGAAACACCACAAGGACACATTGAAGGCATATTTCAATAAAACAAATGCCAGAGGCAAGATCTGGGAGGAGCTGGCTACTAACCAACTCCAATAACACTGCAATCTCAACCAAGTGGCAGCCTGCTTTGAAGTAAAGTGTCTTGTCCACAAAACAGAGAAGGGAGAACTGAGGAAGAAAGGAGAGGAATCCCAGCCTACTCTCTCCTGTGGAAAACCTGCAACTTCTGTGGGCAGATCTGTTGCTCAAGATTGGACTCATAAGTCACCTTAAAAACCCGTAAATAAGTTGTGGTAGAGATCATCCTTGAATCAAGGGATTGCTGATGATTATATTTAGAGACTACTCAGAAAGAAAAGCTGGGACTCCTTCCTTGTTAGAAGGTACTAAATGCAGTATGGAAGCCTATTGCTTTGTAAAGCTTATTTGCTTCTAGTTTGTGATGTAACACATAAGAACATAAGAATTGGCATTTACTAGGTGAGACCATAGGTTCATCTTGCCCAGTATCCTGTGTCACAGGAGCAGAGAGTAGATGCTGAAAGGGAGAGTAGACTGGGTATGACCAGGGTTTTTTCCCCACTGTTCCTCTTTCACTTTCAGCCTCCAGCTTTTAAAGCCTGGGAAGTTCTAATTCAGAGGCTGTCTCCCTAACTCTGGGTGCTTGTACATGTGATGATTGTTACTGATGCCCCTTTCCATCCAAGAATGTGTCCAAACCCCTTTTGAATCTGGCTCTGTTAGCTTCCACAACAATGAGTTTGACAATTTAATTATGACTTAATGGTCATTGAAGCACAGTGAAAAACTCATCTCTTTCTCAAGCATGTGCCTTCAAAGGGATGCTTTTGTGAAGAAAGAAGTGGCTGATTTGGGAGGAGAAAAAAGTATGAAGAAACTAAGGATTCAGTCTTCTCTTGGCAGAGGTGAACAGCCGGGTTTGACTCCCTAATTCAGCACCTGTCTGATCCAATAGTGAGAGGAGTTTAGAAGATGCTCTAATTTACATTATCTATTGCATATTATATATCACAATAGTGTCTATACCAAATATCTTTCCTTAAAATATAGGGGTTGTTTTTAACCCATATATTTTGTCAGTATCAAAGTCATATTTCTGCAGAAAACAGAATCTCAAAGTATCATCTGACTTGTTGTTCCTAGCAGTGTCTAAATTATTATAACTGTGAAAGAAAAAAAAGATATGTGAAGGCAGGCTGTCTTTAGAACAATATTAGAGATTTTCTATGGCTGCATACCATGTTAGTAAGGAATATTTTGAATCAAATTCTGTATGCAAAGAGCGCAGAACCTGGAGAACTTTTGGATATGTCTTTCTCAGTTGGATGCTGATTCTAATATACCAAAGAGAAGGCTGGGTAGGTTTGCACCTTATAAACTAACCATAGTATGCGCGCGCGCGCGCGCGCACACACACACACACACACACACACACACACACACACACACACACACACACACACACACACACACACACACACACACAGAGAAAAGATAAGATTTTATACACTCTCACACACATATATATATGTATATTATAAACCAAAGTGTGTGTGTGTGTGTAGCACAAGCTTCTGTGAGCTGAAGCTCACTTGATCTGATGCTGTGAAAGGATGTGCAGAAAGCAAAGTATAAGAGGAAGAGATTTGATTGAGAAACTGCAGAAAAAGAAAACATCCACATACTGGATTGTCTTAAATATGGTTTAAACAAGGATTCTTATCCCATAATCTGGATTATCTTTTGTGGCTCCTTATTCTTGTGGGATTTACTGCTTGTTTCCATGTTTCTCTCAGCACAGTCCACTCCATCCTCTTCCCCTCCACTATTGTCTTCCTCTCTTGTCTTTTTTGTATTCTAATTTTATCTCTTCTTCTCTGCTTTCTGCATGTCCTTTTATGGCATCTGATGAAATAAGCTTCTCCTCATGAAAGCTTGTGCTATATATCTATTGTGGCAGCGAAGTGCTCCCTCAGGGGCCGGAGGTGCCAGGGGCAGATCCCGACACTCCTAGAGAGAGGAATGGGGACCCCAGCACCACTGAAAACTTACCTAGGAGGTGGTCCAAGGCAGAGAGAGAGCTGTGCAAGCCAGCGTTGTGGCGGCTCTTCAAGCGGCTGTCTATTAGGCTGGGTGGCGGCCAGCTGATTATGTCAGCTGGAGATGCCACCATGGGAGATTCAAAAGCCCAGCTGGAAGCTGGGTGCAGGGTGGAAGCCAGCTGGCAGGATGCCAGGCCAGCCCAGACCCAGGACGCCAGCAAGAGTGAGCCCACCGACTCTGCCCTGAGGCAAACGGTTGAGAGCAGCAGTCAGGTGCCAACTGGGACACTGCAAACTTTGGTCTTGGGGCACAAGAGGCTCGCGGCTGGCAATTCTCCATAGGAAACACATCTGGCTGTATCCCTGATGCATTCATGTGTGGCCCCAAGGCTGGCATAGGGATCGGGAGGGGTGGACCCAAGAGGAAGAGAGGTGGGCAGGCTGAATTCCCAAGCCTGCACTCCTCACACAGCTGAGAAGGTGGAAGCCCCTTGGGGCAATGGATGGGCTGTAGCCCAGAATTGGTGTGGCACCATGAAGATCCACATGGTTGGCAAGTGGACAGGGTGTAGGGGAGGAGGAGCCCCAAGAAAATCCATAGCAAACCTGTGAGTATCCCCATCTTTGTCTGGGGGGGAAGGAACACCACTGAACCCCTCCTTATACAATTACATGAAGTCATGGTAGATGAGTCAGGAACCTAGACCTTGGAGCGGGAGTATACCCACAAGCACCAGCCGGGGGCGCCACACTACTATGTTGAGTCCATAAAGTGTAAATTTACCCTGCCTTCTCCTTGACTTCAGAGAACATGGCTAACTAAATTTCTAAACCAAAATTCAGATTCAAACTTTAGAGAAATTCAGACCAGGATCCAGTCTCTGGCTGTAAGACACTTACACAAACAAGCCACAATACTACTCCAATGTCCTGTTAATATTTTCAGCATCTGAAAGATGGGATGTTTTCAGGTGTCATCCGAAGACTAAAATATGTTGCAGAAGAATTCAGCAGGAGTCTAATATTCATGTGGATGACATCAGATACAGAATATATTTGATTACTAGATGTGGAAATCGGGTAGACTTTGCTATATAGCTCTATTAGTTTTCAGAAACATGCAGCCTAGAAGTCATAATATAGTTATGAATTTGTGTGTCATATGCATTGTAGTTCATTCGTTGCATTATTTTGTAGAATGCGTATCAGTCTCATGTATTCAATAAGTTATATCAATGCCACAATGTTTATGCATGGAGACATTAAAACACCTAAATGAAAACAATACCTATTGGGTGTGTTTCAAAGCTGTAAATGTTTAAAAGGTGGTATCATATTTCTTTTCATATATAATTTCCGGTTTCTCCTTAGTCATTATGAAAAGTTCAGGGTTCTATTTAAAGTAATTAGTATTCTTTTATACAACAGGAACAACATAGCAATTGTGTTTCCATTTCTAGTCATTGCTTTCTATTCCCTAAATTCTCCAGGAAAGTCTCATAAAATATCCCTGCATCCTACAGTTTTCATTTGCAGTTTTTGGTAGCTACCAAATGTGGCAGAATGCGTGTTGACTCACAGTTCCACAATATCTACATAAATGAGGACACAAAAAGTAACACTTTATTCAAACTACAGTTGGCATTAATTCCAGCTCAAAATATCCCTTGCATGTCTATTTCTAGTGATATACCATATTTACCCCAGTCGAAGATGATTTAAGATGACCCCCCACATGCACTTGCTGCCGCCAATAAATAGATTCTGTACATGGAACATTTTAAATCCATCTTAAATTTGGACAGTGTGGGGGAAGGGGTGTTTGTCATCCCCTACCCACTGCTGCAGTGGGTAAAGCAGCAGCAGGGGGAAAAACAGCAGCTAGGGGGCTGCCTGATCCCCAACCCCTGCTTCTCCCACACCTGGCTCTTCCCACCTGCCCTGTACCTCTTGTCACCCTGGTGCCTGCCCCTCCTTCCATCTACCCCACTCCCCTACAGCCACTTACTCTATGCAGCAGCTTTAGCTCTGGATCTGTCCCAGCCCTGGCCAGGCAGCAGCAGCAGCTCTTGCTGTGGCCCCAGCTCCAGCCTAGATCAGGGCCAGAGCCACAGCAGCTTCCCTGCCATTGTGCATTCTCCCCCATGCTGACTCAGATTATTTGATCTCCCCATCACCCTTCTGTCCTAATGCCCTGCATTGTGCAGTTTCCACCCCCCACCCTATGTTTCCCCTGCTGCATACCTGCTTTCCACCATGTGAGCCACCTTAAGCCACCCCTGCCCCAGCCAGACATCAGTGAGTGACATCTCTGGCTCTTGCCCGAGGTGGCTGCTGTGGCTCTAGCTCTAGGCCTAAGTCAGGGCCAGAGATGCAGCCACAGACGTAGCCTACCTTAAGCTAGTTCTCAAATCTAGGATGAGGGGTATTTTCCTCCATGTTGAATGGAGAAACAACCTCATCTTGGACTCAAGTAAATACAGAAATATGATCCTAAACATTTTTGTTTTGATATTACTCTTCATTGAGAAACTTTGAAATATGAATTTTATTAAGAAGTAGAGAGAGCCACCGTTTTTACCAATAAAAAATATGGCCTACAAACAGAATCACTTGAATCCTCAGAAAGTCCTACCAATGCTGTTATGGCCTGAAGTGCCTACATAATGGTGCACTTTTGAAATACCCAATGCAAGTCTGTCTTATGAGTTAGAATCCTAATATGAATATTGATGTGTTGTACCTAGGTGCAACGTGGGCTACTCTGAGCTGCATACTTACTGGGATGGGGGTGGGTAGCATGTGCTACAGATGGTGCATCCCCAGGTGGGAGTGCAGTGAAACAATGAGCCTGTGCTCCCAGGGCAGGCCCCACTGTCCTGCCAGACAGGCAGCTGGCACGTGGCAGGCATTCCCTGGGCTCCACACCTGGATTGGGGCCTGCTGGATGTAGTGAGAGAAGGTTGGGAGCAGCAGCGAGATGTGGGAACCCAGCTCCTGCAATATCTTGCAGATCTATGGCAGCAATTAAGCAGCACTCAGAAAATAACAGAAGAAAATCTCCAAAGGGATCAAGTGAGGCAAAAAGTCTACTACAGTCATAGGACCCAAGAATACATGTTCAAAGTGGGGGATAGGGTCCTTGTGCTATTGCCTGATCAGAACAGCTGGCTCCTCTCAGAGCGGCAGGGCCATTTGAGGTTCCCCGCCAAGTCAGGCTGGTGGATTACAAGGTTATCCAGCCCGGGCATAGGCCCCACCTGACAAATATTTCATGTAAAATTGTAAAAGGACCATGAGGGTTTCTTAATAGCTATACTCCTGGATGACTTTAGTTGGGGCCCCCACCAAATGAACTTAGATGCACAGAAGGTCCAGCTCTAGGTGAGCAATCAAGTGCTGTGCACAGCTGCAGCTCTAGGGGCTAATATGGGAGTATGCTGATGTATTCTGCACAGAGCCAGGACACCCTAAGAAGGCAGTGCATAGGATCATCACATCCCACCCCCCTCCCTCCCCCGTCTGCACGTTCAGAGAAAACTGGCAGGGGATTCCACCGCATCAAGAAGAGTGCTGGATAGGGGTATTATTAGAGAGTCATGGAGCCAGTGGCAGAGCCCCCTTCTGGTGGTCCCTAAGAAAGATGGGTCCTTATGCCTATGCAAAGACTTCAGGAAAGTCAATGCTGTTGAAAAGTTCAATGCTTTTTCAATGCCCTGTGTGGAAGATATGACTGAACGTCTCAGACAAGCTAGGTTCATATCCACATTGGACATGACTAAAGGGTTTTGGCAGATTCCCCATGATAGCAGAAGACCACAAGAAAACAGTTTTTGGCGCTGCATGGGGATTATTTGAATTTTGCCGCATGCTATTTGGGTTGCATGGCATGGCTGCCATGTTTCAGCACCTAATGGATGGCCCATTAGTGTACATACATGTAATAATATTTTCAGAATGCTGGGAACAGCACATAGAGACCTTATGCAGGGTTCTGCAAAAACTACGAGAAGCCACACTAACAGCCAATCCAGGCAAATGTAAACTAGCCCAGAAAGAAACCCAGTATCTGGGTTACCAAATGGGACAAGAAACAATACAAGCAGTAGCGGACAAAATACAGGCACCAGGGGAGTATGAACGGCCAGTAACAAAAAAACAAGTCAAATCTTTTATGGGACTCACAAAATACTTCTGCAAATTCATCCCCCACTTTTTGGAAATAATGGCTTCCCTAACAGACCTGACTAAATCCCATGCACGTGCAGGGTTAAGTGGAAACTGGAGGCCCAAGAGGCATTTGAGCAGATAAAGCGAGCTCTGTGTCAGAAGCTGGGTTTATATACCCCAATTTTGATCAAACCTGTATCTTACAGATGGATGCATCAGGGGTTGCTTTGGGGGCCATGCTGACCCAGGACAAGGAAAGAACTGAACATCTAATTGCATACGCTAGCAACAAGTTACTAGCACGTGAACAGAAATATTCAACTATAGAATGTGAATGCCTGACAATTAGATGGGCTGTAGATCTGTTTCACTATTATCTGTTGGGGTGACCCTTCATTCTGATCACAGATTCCGCATTCAGGTGGATTCAGTCTGCAAAAATGGATAATGTGTGTATCACTAGATGAGCACTAGCATTACAACCCTTCAGTTTTACAGTTCAACATTGCCCTGGTGAGAAAAACATCATAGCAGACTTTCTCTCATGTAAGGATGAAGAGGAGGGGCCGCCCAGGTTATGAGTGCGAAAGGACCAGAAGAAAAATAAACAGCCTGTAGGTGCACCTAAAGGGGGAGGGGGTGGTCTGTAGCAGAAGCCATGCTGATCCACATACTGGGATGGGGGTGCTGCAGAAGTTGTGTCCCTGGCTGGGATCATGGAGAAAGAAGGAGCCTCCCAGGGCAGGCCCTACTATGCTGCCAGACAGGCAGTTGGCGCACAGCAGGCATTCCCTGGGCTCCACACCTGGATCAGGGCAGGGTCCAGAGGCCCAGCCCCACATGGGCTCATATGGCATCCCCAAGTGGGAGCTGGCAACGAGCACACAGAGCACCACCTGAGGGTCAGAGGCGACAGCTGCAGAGAGTAATGAGCCCCTTAGGGGTTCCTAGCATCTGCTGGTAGCCAGCAGTCACATGGGGGTGCACAAGGAACCCAACTGGCCCAGGCCAACCTGGGAACTCCCACATAAGGACGCAGCAATCACAGAGCTGGAGGAATGCACAGAGGGATGAGGGCACTCACTGCATTTTCCCCCAGAGGCAGATCAGGAGCCTGAGACCTGGAACTTCAAAACCCTCTGAACTGCTGCAGGATCACTGTATGACGCAGAGTGACCAGTACCACTAGGTGCAAGGCTGGGCTTGGGACACCCCTGGCCCTACATTACCCCAGGGGTCTGCCAGGAACTGGCAGGCCCATACAGACTGAGCCAGCACAGGGCAACTCCTATGAGACTAGGCATGCCGGTTGCCTTGCTTCAGGCAGCACCGTTGGGCTAGAGAAGAGCCTGTGGTTCAGCCATTTCAGTTATTATTAATTTATTTGTCTCCCTATGTGGGCCATGCCCAACAGACCTCAGAACTGAGGTTTGGATCTAGCAATCACAGCTAGAACCACACCAACTCCAGACAACTCAGCGGCTTCATTTTCCATCTACTGGCAAGGCGGTCATGCACAGCAACTGGATATGCTTAATGAGCGCCAACTAGCACCCTGAGTGGAAAGGGGTGGGGTGAAGAGGAGGAAGGAGTCCCACGGAAGACCCCAGCATTAACCCATGTTGACCTCGGCACATTCTTGCACTGGTCAGGTATTACCTCCCTTCAATTACACCAAGTCACGGCAGCCAGGATTTGAGAGCAGGAGAGCGAGACACCTGCTGATCATGTGGCACCTGCGCCCCATCCCAGTGCAGCTGCCTCTAGAACAGGCCACAGTATAAACCAGCTTGGGTACACAAACTATGATAAGTGAGCTAGTTTACAGTGAATTCTTCCTTTGGGAATACCCATATGTTGAAAGCTACGTGAGAAAGGAGCAAGTACCAAAAAAATAAGATGGTGGATGGAATGAAGTAAGCCCAAAGCCAGGAACAACATTGATAATGAATTTTTCCCAATTTACCGTTGTAAAGGATTGCTCATATATATTTGTCTTCAAGAGGTACAAGAAATAAATCTCCATGATGACAACTGCAAGTGAATCGTTGCAAACAGGCAAAAAGTAGATGCTAATGCTGTAAATGATTCTATGCAGATAGATTCATGAGCCTATAGAAGTCACTTTCAGAGTCTAACCTTGGAATGGAAGAGTTCCCAATGGCCTTATTATTTGAAATATTTTATAACCATCACAAAGAATTAGTCCTCTATAAAGAAATACCATATAATGTTTCTAACAAAAACTCATTGAAGACATGCATGTGTAAGTTAAAACTATTTTTAAGCATTTCAGTGCATCATAGTCTTTCAGCACATTTAATCTACGAACCATGTAATAGCGCCTACTATAAAATACCAGTAATTTGCTACCCCAAATGTGCATAAATTAGGAAAATAATTCCATCTGAGTGTTTTGGTAATAGTAGCAGAGCATCTGAGGTTTTTTGCACTCCTTTTCCCCTCTGGGATATTGGCAGCATGTAATTTTTCCCATGGGCAAAGACTTTTTATTTACTGTAACTATTCCCATTACTCACTAAAATTCTAATTAATCCCTAATTACTGCAGTGGGAAGAAAGCCCTACTTACAAAGAGATGGTGGCTTTTCTCATGCAGCCAGTCCCAAATGCACATTAGGATGATGACATGCAAGTTGCCAGTAACTGAGGAAGTCATACTGCCAGAATGAGCATTTGATGAGTTCATAAGAGATATGGGATGTCAGTAGATCCTCATTAGTAAGTTATAGAATGCAATACCAGCCATAGCTGGTATTCACTGATGTCTAAAAGTGCTAATATAAGAAGCTCTGGGCCTTCCCTTTTATTTTGGTTAACACAGATTGTGTCCAAAGCTTACCATAACTTAGATATTTCCCCTCTATAGTATTGTCCTCATATAAAGAAAGCTTATATCAAAATCTTCAACTACATTTGAGTTCTTTGTAAGCTCTTTTTTAACTGTATGCACTTCATTATATCACTGCAAAAAATTCTATCTTTGGGAACAAAATATAATCCCAGAGTATGAAGTAGCAGCACCATAGCTCATAAACAAGGAAATGATTTCTGCAAGTGTTGGGTTATGTTTAGTAAGCGTTGTAGCTAGCTCTGGTAGAAAGCATTGTATGTGACAAATAATCCATAATAATTAAGCAAGCTTCTCTGTAACATTTTTGAGGGATGAAAGGTTGATCTTCACCCTTTCAGTGACTTGCAGTATTTGGTTCTGTTTTCAGAACAATAAATAATAACTTTACTGAGGTCAGTGGAGTTACAATAGCAAAAAACTAAAACTAAACTATGTCAGAAGAAGCATTGTAAACCCATACTTTCAAGTTCTTACAAGAAAAATAAAAGTTTTACTCTTCGATCATCCAAATAGAAGACCACAATTGGGCTACAAGACAACAGTAACAGTGTGCATACATGTTATAGACAGCACATACTAACTTTAAGGAATGTTAGGTTAATATTAAAGTTAGCACGTTCTGTGAGCAGTTGCATGATCAGGGTTAAAACCCTCTGTGACATTCACAGCTCTGAGCAGGGGCATGGCTAAGAGCTGACAAGTCTGCTCCCTGTCTGTCTTGCTTACCCAGCTCTCTTGCAGCAATATACACACACACATACCCACAGAGTCAACCCTAGGGGTGTGTGAGGCCCAGGGCATATCAGCCTGTGCAGTGGGGTTGAGGATGGCAAGCGGCTGGAGTGTGTGGGGCAGGTGGCAAGAGGCCGGAGCTGGGGGAGGGGGTGGTGTATGGCTGGAGCATAGGGCCCCCTCAAATCACACAGTTAAACTGATGTTAATAGGCAACAAAGGAAGAAATACCAATAAAAGGAAAAATGCACCTGTGATCTGCTCCAGATAGAAACTTAAAACCGGAAAATGTTGGTTTCAGATTAGTTATTAATTTAGTCTACAGACCTGAATTGTATCTACTTAACGTGGCCTTTCCTGTGAATATTAACTGTCTGGAACTTTAGGACTCCCAGTTACAAAATATCAACTATCAGGAAGTTTGCTATCTTTGCAAACCTCTGGTGGTATCTAGCTTATCAGCTATTTTAATTCTTTTTTAAATGTTTGTGGTTCAGCTCAGGAATCAAAAAATGTCCCAGTGCAAAACGGATTCAGAAGATCATTAATTAAACATCTAAAAGGAAATTGGCTGTGAATAATGGTCTATTACTCTAATAACAGGAAAGAAAAGAAGGTAGATGAAGCAGGGGTTTAGGTTGTAGCCGACTACATTCCATCCAGGAAGAGGACACACCAACTGCTGAAGCTTCCTTAGCCTGACGAAGGGTTTTTGAACCCGAAAGCTTGCTTAATAACTATTCTCCAACCATTTGGGTTGGTCTAATAAAAGATATCAAATTCACCCAAGGAACCTTGTCTGCCTAAGGTAGATGAAGGACACTTATAATTTATTTCCAGCTAGCTCCACAGGCTGTGCACATCATTCTGGAATATGGACATAGTACAGGATGAGAGAAAATACACTGAGAAAACAACAAAAGAATGTTGAAGAGATATGAGTTTTAGAGTGTATAATATGTAAAATATTCAGAAGTATCAAAGGGCCACAAGTTCAAAGATATTTAAGCACCCAAAGATGCAAATTAAAATAGGACTTAATTAACTAGCCTGCTTAGGCACTTTTCAAGATGTAATTAAAACTGATCTGAATCTTAAGGTGCCTAAATTTTTGAATATCTGATCCAAAGTGACTCAGCAGCCTTTGTCCCATTTTCAAAAAATATTTGGGTTCTTAGCAACACAAATGCATGCCAACACTGCAGCAACTGGAGGTCACAGCTTTAAACTCCCTAATTTGGGTCCTGGTAGCAGGTTAGCTTTTTCCACTGTGAAACTCAGCATGGTCTTTAGAGTCCGCCCAAGAAATTATGTGAGCATTCTTGCCAAACCCTTGGCTGCTGTGGCTATACAACCTGAACTAGCTACTTTAAAATTAGTTCAGTATGTCTATGTAAGCTGCTGTCACAACAGTGACTATAGTGTAGGCAAACACTTAGTCTCACAGAAAGGTAATAGGAATTAGGCTTCAAAGTCACAGAACATTTTTGAAAATTTTACCCACTGTCAGCTACTGTCCTCTTGAGAATTGTTCTTCCAAAGCATGGGTGTCAAACTCATTTTCTCTGCAAGCCAGATCCTGACTGTGGGGCTTCCTGTGGGCTGGAGCTGGACCACAAGGCTTTTTATGGCTCTCGACCCATGACTGGAAGTGGTGGTGGCAGCAGTCCTTATTCCAGCAGCTGCCAGAGCTGCTGTAGAGGCCTGTCTCTGGAGCTCAGGTAGGCAAAGTTCGTCAGGTAGATGTAATATCTTTTATTAGACCAAGTGAGTAGTTGGAAAACAGTTCTTTACAAGCTTTCATGTGCAATCACCCTTTTTCGGGCATAGGGAGTCTTTGTTATTCTGAGATCTCCAAGGAATGAATGAAGCTCAGAGTGTTACAGGATGTCAGTGAGAATGTAAATAGGTGGAAATTAGGAAAATAAAAGGTAGAGAAGGGAAAGGGTGGAGAAGGAAACGAGGAGGAAAAAATGCCAAAGGTAAGTGAGAGAGACTTTACTGTACTTGAATTCTCCAAGGCAGAAAAGAGACTGTCTGTGAAAAACTAAATAGTTGGAAATTAGGAAGACAAAAGGTAGAAAAGGAGGGGAGGGGAGAAAGCAGGTGTATGGAGGAGGGGAAGAAAAGGTCAGGTCTGGCAGGTACGTGGTGAATCAGATGTCAGTCAGGTTGTAATGTGTCATAAATCCAATGTCAATATAGAGTCCATGATTTTTTGTAGATTTATGAAGTGAAGTTTGTAGGCTTGTATATGAAAAGTGTTTTGTAAGTTCCCTTTGAAGATTAGAACAGAGACTCCCTATGCCTGAAGAAGGGTGATTACACCCAAAAGCTTGCAAAGAACTTTTTCCCAACAACTCAGTTGGTCTAAGAAAAAATATCACATCTACCCAAAGAACCTTGCCTGCCTATGTCCTTAGACCAACACAGCTATAACCAAAAGCTCTGACCTCATGGAACTTCTGAAATTACACCTCACTCCCCTCTTCCTACCACATACTTTGTCTTCTATTGTCAGTTTTAGTTGGCAACAAATTCAGCAGCCGGGACGGATGAGCAGTGGCTGCATTTACCCCTTGGACTATATGTCTGACACCCCTAATTAATATTCATCCCCATTAAAACTGGTGAAACTGGAGATATATTACAAAGACACATTTAAATCCTGAGGATTGATCCTGTTCTCGGATATTATCTCTGGTTATAAAGTTCAGCCATCAACATGTCTTTGACACATTGGAAGACATGTAGCATATGTTACTTGCAAGTGCAATTTATAAGACATGGATTTGTACATGAAGCTTTACCAAGTTCCCATTTCTTCTATTATGTTCTGTTTTGAGCTTTAAAATGATGCACCCAATTTTTCATAGGTTCTACCTTTTTTGCACATACAGATCTTTTACTTTCTTGCATATTAATGTTATTGTAGACCAGGGGTGATCAAAATATGACTTATGGGCTAGATCTGGCCTGCAAAATCTGGTGATCCTGGCTGTGGGGTTCCCCACAGGTCTGGAAATTTAGCAGTGTGGCATGAGAGACAACATTAAATGCCATGACACAATCCCATGTGAAAATTGGTTTAAGAGCTATGATAGTGCTTTTTCACAAGTGCCAACAAGAGGATCTCTATTCTGAGGATATTCTCCAGGGATCTTTTAATAAGTTTTCCATCTGCAAAGTGGATGACTGATGATTTAAAACTGTACTCAACAAGAGTGAAGTTTTCTAAGCAGACTGCCAGATTCATTTACAATTCTCAATGGAAGTTACAGGACTTTTAAATCAATAAGAAATTTGATGGGAAGCCAAAAAAAGACTTTGAGACAGGAGTAATATGCATAGACAATCATGTGCCTATAAAGATGCAACTGGCTGCATTTCAAATAATGTTTATTTACTGCAGGGACTCTGAAAATTTGCATGTAAAAATCTAGTCTAGAAGGGACAGAAACGCACATTTGTAGCCTCAAGGTGGCTTTATGGATTAGTGGCCTAAACTTGGTGATATTCTGTAGGTGACTAAAAAGAAGTTTTAATAGCAGACACCTCATGATAGAGAGCCATTCATAAATCTGAGGATAATAGCATGCCCAGGAGCATAAGTCCCTAGTCTCTTAGGCTAGGGACAGACATTCAAAAGGCCCGAGTCTGAATTGATTCAATCTTTACAGATTAATCTAACCTGGCTAGGCTAAATCACTTTGTAACTGCACAGCCATCCCAGACATGCAGGTACATGCCTGCAGTGTTTCAGGCTAGAATCCAGGGGATGCTAGAGCAGCCCTCCCTTCCCTTCTATAGTGCTGAGCTGAGGGGTGTGTGGCCAGGATGCTCCAATTAGTGACCCCCCTGCCCCCGAACAGCCCAGCAGGGAATTGATAACACAGTGTTTATCACCCCTTTAAGAAAACAACAGAGGGACATTACCAGCTATCTGTTGATTCTGCCTTTGTCCCATCTGCCACAGCACAGACTGTAGCCAACATGTGGTTGGCTAGCTAATACACAGACACCTCTCAGCAAGGTAGCGGGGAGGGGGGGATTTCTGCTTAGCAGGGAGTGGTGAGGGGGAAGGAGGGGGGAGTCGCTGCTGGAGCTCCAGCCAGAGAGCAGAGGGGAGGGGCCAGCTCTGCTGTGGAGCAGAGAGCCCCACCCAGCCCAGAGGGCATGCTGGGATGCTGTGGGATTCTGGTTTAACTTAAACAAGCAAGGGGTCTGGGACAGACATTGTATAAACTGGTTCGACCGAAATTAATTAAAGCTGATACTACATTCAACCAGGTTTATCTCACACCAGTTTCAGCCATTTTCAACTGGTTTATGTGCATTGAATATCTGTTCTGTTACAGGTTTAAACCAGTTTCTGATTACTGAACCATTTTTTTGTGTATTGTCTGTCCCTAGCCTTAAAATCAGTGACAAGGGTCTCAGAGTCTGTTTTTACATTATTTTTTTAATCCTCTAAAAACCTCTCTCATTAATATGTGGAGCACACATTGCAGATGTACCTCAACAACTTGCCAGAGATTAAATTTCAATAGTGCTCTTATATGAAAGTATATATGGAGTAAATATATGGATCTTATATGGAGTAAACTCCATATTTCTGAAAGTGCTGATTATCGGCCAAATGATGGAGGACAGGTAAGGTCCGAGCCCCCACTCCAGTTTTCAGCCCAGCTATGCCCATTTCTCCTCCTGTACTGACTGGAAGGATGGTTAATATTCAGGAAGGTATGAATAGAGGGAAAGTGCCACCTTCTCAGACTAGTTAAGGAGATCACAAAGGAGTAAGGAAAAAACATAATGTTGGCAGAAAAAAAAAGAGCACTGAGAATAGCAGATCTGGGAGGCAAACAAGATTCAAAGATCTCATTTAAGCTGAGATGAGATCAAGGCTGTAGGATGATGTGGGGCTGCGTAGGGCTTTTAAGGTTCTTTCTGTTCCAATCCAAGCTGGAAAGTAGAAGGTTAAAATGTTATTTTCTGAACATTCAGAGTCTTGAAAAAAGTTTCATGTGAATTTCTACTAAAAATATAGGAGATTACAAGGAGATTGTATTGTAAAAGAACTTTATGAATCCAAATTGATTTGCTCACTGCATTTATTTCACTATCCCATTGCAGTCTAGTTCGAGCAAAAGACTGCATCTAAGAATATAAATGAAAGTAGCAAAAAAATGGTCTTGTGTTTCCTCAAAAGCAAGATTCAGTCACTCTCCCAAACCTATTAATTACTTCTCTTCTGATCTCATTTGTAGAAGAGATTTTATTTCTTTTCCAAAGAAACACCAACATTTGTCATTCTATATATACCACTAATAGTACTGAATATTTAGTAAGTCTTGGCCTGTGTAAAACACCCTCTACTTGATATAATAAGAGCTGTCTGTTCTGCTCACTCCTTGGCATGTCTTGTATGTCTAGTATAATTTAATCTAACATGCACCCACTTTGAGGCTCTTGTGAAAGTGCAAGAACAGTAGGTAATCTAAATCAATCACTATTTTTGCATTTAAAAGGCTTTTTCTAAAGTACATTAAATTTCAAGGACCAGTAGAAATTTCAATGCTTCTGTCATTGCCCACAATGGAGAAGAACAAGGTTGAAATCCTTGGAGGCTTTAGTTGTGAGGTGAGAGTTTAGGCACCAAATACATTTGAGGATGTGGGTCATCACATGCCTTATTAAATTGGATGGAGAACTACAGCTACAATGGAGAAGAGTAGCCCCCAGTTGCTCTACCTGACACTACATCTGTGTGTGGGAAGAAGGCTGTTAGCAATAGACAGGCCCTAGTCCTGCATTTTCAGTGAAAAATCCTATCTGTTTTAGGATACCAATATAATTTCACAGTGTTAATTTGGGCTTTCTGGCTTGACCTTGAGATTCCTAGATACAGCTGCCACAGCGTATAGCATGCAGGGGTGTGAGACCTGTCTTACTGAATCAAGGTTTGCATGTCTCTATGCCCCCTGGTTTCAGTGGAATTGCTTTTGTTTTACATCCAGTCAGGCCCATTGTACTCTTGTTTTACAGCCAACATTAATGGATTATAATCAGGAACAGTTTATTCTCAAGTGGACTCAGAATGACTCTTTGAGTCTCCTTGCCTGCATTAGGATGCATCACAAGTACAACCATACTCTTTAGTCTCCTTTAAAGGATCTGACTGAATGATGGCAATAACCTTCGCCCATTAAATGTCATCTCTTAAATTAAAGTCTCTGGTGGTAGCACATATTATTGCCTGTTGTTAAAAAAGAAGAGATATTGTTACACATTTTAGGGACTTCTATGTAACAGACAGGCTACAGCCATTTAGAAATTTATTTTTATCTTATCTGAATGACATCAATTTGTTCTCTGAGCTAACAAAGAAACATATTACTCTAGGGAAACCCTACGTAGGGATTTGCCAATCCTATTCAATTATGCTTCAATTTAGTAGAGAAGAGCTGGTGTCAAATACAGATAACATAGTCTCTTATTTTTTCTACATATAAACAAATGTTCAGTCAGCCAAGAGATTGATTCACCTCTCATCTTTCAGCCTTGAATGTCTTTTATAGCATGGTTATGAATTAGCTTGAACTGAAAAGCATTATTTTGTTTCTTTATGAGTGACTGCTTCCTTTCTTCAATCAACTGCTTAGTGCTTGTATTTTTGGTGGTAACTACACATGTATTATGCTCTCACAATAAACTTGGCTTCTATAAAATAAAATGTTACAAATATAGTTTTTAGGAAAGTGTTAGCTAAAACATAAAACAGATTATAAGGCAATGACATTTTCAGTTTGGCTGCATCCATTATCACAGTGTTGTTATAGTAGTCATTTTAGCCAGGCCCTCTAAAGAAAGCCTTTACCAGTTCTGAAACATTTGTTACCGTCCAGCAGTTAACTGGGGCTTGGAAGAAGCTGGTTTGTAATGGGTAGGTAAATGGGGACAGAAGAAATATATGATCGAGGACTCCCCCTTTCATCTCGGGCATAATTACAAAAAAAGCGGGGGGAAATCTGAAATTAATTACAAGTTTTCTTAAAAATGTGAGAAGCAAGTATTTTGGGGGTAAAATCTTTTATTGGACCAACTACACAGGTGGGATAAAGTTAGACAAGCTTTTGAATGCAAAGCATTCTTCAGGTCTGAAGACCAGCATAATGGTATAATGGAAGCAGTTAGAAAGGCCAAAGCAACTACAGAGCTGAGGCTGGCAACACAAATTAAAGACAACAAAAAGTATTTTTTTAAGTATGTAGGGGTAAAGGGGAGGCACAGGGCAGCATAGGACCCCTACTGAACAAGGAGCAATTAGTGACACTGAACTATTCAGTGAGTTTTTTGCCTCGGTGTTCCTGAACAGGGGTCAAGATAAGTCTCCTAATGGGTTCTTAAATGGGCATCGGGGGACACCAGCCCACCAACTGTCGACACTGACTTGGTGTAGAGTCACTTGGATGGACTGAATGTGTTTAAGTCAGCAGGCCCGCATGAGTTTCATCTGAGAGTACTGAAGGAATTGGCCGGTGTCATAGCAAAACCACTGGCACGGCTGTTTGAGCACTCGTGGCACTCGGGTCAGGTCCCAGAGGATTGGAAAAGGGCCAATATGGTCCCTATTTTCAAGAAGGGGAGGAAGGAGGATCCGAGTAAATATAGGCTGGTCAGTCTCACCTTCATCCTTCGAAAGGTGTTTGAAAAGATTATCAAGGATCATATTTGTGGGAGTCCAGCAGGAAAAATAATGCAGCAGGGAAACCAGCATGGTTTCATAGCAGGTAGATCATGTATGACCAATGTAGTTTCATTTTATGACAGGGTCACAAAATACTTAGACACAGGAGTAGAGGTGGATGTTGTTTTCTTCGATTTTAGCAAGGCCTTTGATACGGTATCTCATCCCATTCTCATAAATAAATTAAGAGGCTGTGACATAGATGTTTACATGGTCCGGTGGGTGGCAAATTGGTTTATCAATTGCACCCAGAGAGTGGTAGTAGATGGGTCGGTATTGACCTGGAAGGATGTGGATAGTGGGGTCCCTCAGGGTTCAGTCCTTGGACCTGTGACCTTCAAAATCTTCATCGGTTACTTGGATGTGGGTGTGAAGTGTACTCTGTCCAAGTTTGCAGATGATACTAAGTTGTGGGGTGAAGTGCACACTCTGGAGGGTAGGGAACAATTGCAGGCAGACCTGGACATATTAGAAAAGTGGGCAGTACACAATAGGATGCAGCACAACAAGGACAAGTGCAGAGTGTTGAGCCAAGGGCGCAAAAATATCCAGCACACCTACTGGCCAGGAAGTGACCCTCTCAGCAGCACAGAAGCAGAAAGGGATCTTAGAGTCATAGTGGACTCCAAGATGAACATAAGTCATTAGTGTGATGAAAATCATCAGCAAAGCTAACCGCACTTTATCATGCATCAGCAGATGCATGACAAATAGAACCAAGGAGGTGATACTTCCCATCTATGCAGCACTGGTCAGACCTCAGTTGGAGTACTGCATCCAGTTTTGTGTGCTGTACTTCAAGAAGGATGTTGATAGACTCGAGAGGGTCCAGAGGAGGGTAACTTGTTTGGTTAGGGGCTTACAGAACAAGTCCTATGAGGAGAGACTGAGGGACCTGGACCTCTTCAGCCTCTGCAAGAGAAGGCTGAAAGGTGATCTTGTGGCCACCTACAAATTCATTAGGGGGATGCAGCAAGGGATCAGAGATGCTCTGTTCACCAGGGCACCTCTTGGGGTAATAAAGAACAATGGTCACAAACTGACAGAGAGCAGATTTAGGTTAGATATCAGGAAAAACTTCTTCACAGTAAAGATGGCCAAAATTTGGAATGGGCTTCCAAGGGAGGTGGTGCTCTCCCCTACCTTGGGGGTCTTCAAGAGAAGGCTGGATCGGCACCTGGCTGTGGTCATCTGACCCCAGCACTCTTCCCTGCCTAGGCAGGGGGTTGGACTCAGTGATCTGTTGAGGTCCCTTCCGACCCTAGCATCTATGAATATATGAATCTATAATATTTGATAGTAGGGATGAACAATTCGAATGCCAGTGATTCGGAGCTGATTCAGAGAGATTCTGAGATTCGGCCATAGAGTATAATGGGGAATCAATGAAATATCTATATATTTGTTGTTTTTTGGCAGAGTCAGATGAAACTTGCAGGGATGGTAGCCCCTGATGAGCATATGAAGCCTGCCAAGTTTCAAGGTGATAGGTGCAGGGGTTTCTGGGAAACTGCACCTCAAACTGCTGACAAGCAAACTTCATGACACAGGTGACACTGTGTGTGTTAAGGCACAGAGGGGTGAAAACTGCAGGACTGCTGGGCCCTTTTGCAGCCACAAAGCCTGCCAGCTGTCAAGGAGATAGGTGCAGGGAGGTTCTGGGGCCCTGCACCTCTGGCTGCTAACAGGCAAAACTTGTGACATGGGTGGTTCTGCAACTGTGTCTCTCTTAGGGTGCAGTGGGGCAAAAAAAACTACTGCAAGCCTGCTAGGTGCTGCTGTGGCCATGAAGCCTGCCAGCTGTCAAGGAGATAGATGCACTGGAAGTCTGGGCTCTGGGGCCCTGCACTTCTGGCTGCAGGCAGGCAAAACTTGTGACATAGGTGGGTGACACTGTGTGTGTGTTCAGGTGCACCCTTCCTGGCTCTGGGGCCTCTGCACAACATGACAGCGTGCCCCAGTGAGGCCTCCTCCTCTCCTGCAGCCTCGGTCCAGTCCACCACTGTAAACAGTGGCAGGTCAAAATAACGTAGGTGGCTCAGCTCCAATATCACCTGCAGCATCTAAGGTAGCCAAACTGCACTGTCAGGCCCTTCTTCCCTCTCAAGTAGGGAAGTGGTGGGTGGGCAAAATGTGCAGCCCAGGGACTGGATGCAGCCTGCCAGGCCATTCTATCTGGCCCATGGGACCCCTAAAAAATTTAGAACATTAATATTAATCTGCCCTGGGCTGCCTGTCATGCAGCCCTTGATGGCTTGCTGAAACTCCGTAAGCGGCCCTCTGCCCAAAATAATTGCCCACCCCTGACCTGACCTAGTGCATGTCTGTTAGGTGCACCTCGCTGTGTGACTCTGTGTGTGTGTGTGTGTGGTGCACCTCGCTGTGTGACTCTGTGTGTGTGTGTGTGTGTGTGTGTGTGAGAGAGAGAGAGAGAGAGAGAGATCAGGTGCACCCTTCCTGGTGCTGTGGCCTTTGCACAACATGGTAGTGTGCCCCAGTGAGGTCTCCTCCGCCCCTACAGCCTCAATCTGGTACACCACTGTAAACAGCCACAGGTCAAAATAACATAGGTGGCTCAGCACAAATAGCACCAGCAGCATCTAAGGTAGCCAAACTGAACTGTCACAGAGCCTTTCTTTTTATAAAGGAATTGACAGCAAGAAGTAAATATGTTGTGTTGAATATATGTTACTTGTGGTGTGTGATGGCTTATCTTGTGTTTTTATGTTTATTATGAAAAAAACCCAGAGTAGTTAGAGAAATATATCTTAGGAAGCTTTTAGGCTGAAAAATCCTGTTAGGCTGAGGAAGTACCTGCAGTTGGTGTGTTTCCTGGTCATGGATGGAAAGAATAGTAAAGAAGCCAGAGGCTGATCTGGCACGCAATGCAGGCAAGAAAGCCAGTCAGTGAAAATGGAACTGGAGGTGTCAGGGGGTGAGGGACAGGCTGGGAGGGGGAAGGGGCATGTAGCAGTGCAGGTAAAATTACAGAGGTACCCGGGGAGTCAGATGTCCGGCAGGTTGTAGTGTGTCAGAATTCCACTGTGTATACTGAGTCCATGAGTTTCTGTACCTGCTACCTAGGAGGCTGATGAAGTGCAGTTCATAGGCCCAGCTCTGAAAAGTGGTTTGTACATTCAAACAAGCACCTAACCTCATCACCAGAACTGAAGTCAACTTCCTGCAGCTCAAAACACAAAACCTGCCAACTATTTCCAGTACCCCACAAACTGCACACCAGAATCTATCAAAGACAACAATACCCAAAGAACTGTGGGGGCACATTCCTCACAAAAAAAACCCTCTTCCTCCAGTCTCTCAGGCCTGACAAATTACAAACCACTTCTTACAGCCGGGCCTATGAAATTCACTTAATCAGCCTCCTAGGTACAGAAACTCATGGATTCAATATAGATTAGACAGTGGAATTCTGACACGTTGCAACCTGCTGGACATCTGACTCCCCAGGTAGCTCTGCACTGTTACCTGCACTGCTATATCCCCCTTTCCTGTTCCCACCCACCCCAGCCTACCCCTTACCCCCTGATGCCTCCATTTCCATTTTCACTGACTGGCTTTCTTGCCAGCATTGGGTGCCAGGCCAGCCTCTGGCTTCTTTACTATTCCTTCCATCCAGGACCAGGAGACACACCAACTGCAGGTACTTCCTCCGCCTGACAAAGGGTTTTGCAACACGAAAGATAGCATCCCAGGCAGCTAAGCTGAGCTCACTGGGAGCCTCACATCTGCACTGCATCCAGCAATCCTCAGGCCTGTCAAAGACATGGCATGTCTGGGCTTTCCCCAGCCAGGACTGTGTGCATGCATGCATTAGCTGGACATTATGGCACCTCCTACCCACCTTTCACCAGGGAATCATTGGTCCTGGCATTTATGGGACTGCCGTGCCATCAGGAGTCCCACCAGGCCTCCCTACCCTGGCAGGGTGCATTTTTAGTGATCATGCCCAGGACCTGGGGCCTCCTCCTTCCCTGTAGCCCTATGCCATGCCTCCAAGTTCATTCTGGCAGGGGAGCGAGCTCAGCAGAGACATGTTCTTCCCCTGCTGGCTGGTGATGCAGTGAGTGCCCCCTCCAGCTGAGAGTGGGGCATTAACTGGTTTTTAAAAAATTAAAAAAGGAAATTGGTGCACATGAAGTGAAGAGGGTGGCACAGAGTCTGTCTGCAGGTGGAGCTTGGAGAACCCCAGCAGCGGGAGGTTCACCTTCAAGAACACCAGCTGCTCCACCAAACCAGGATCCAATCAGGTGTGGTGGGGTGTCAAAACATCCCCAGCAGTGCTGAACACCCTCTCACTTGGATCACTGGTCGGTGGACAGGACAGGTGTTGCCGGGCAACCATGGCTAGATCCTGCCACATCTGGCTGTGGCTTGCCCAGTATTCCAAGGGGTCACAGTCCAGTGGCTCTACATCCTCAGTGAGATAGGTAGCCACTGAAGCCTCAGTGCTACCTGCCCATGGCTGAGGTGTGGTGCATTTGGACCCCAGCATTGAAGCCATGCCCTTGGCCCACATTGGCAGTGACTAGCATGGAGGAGACTGGCTGGTGCTGGTGCCAGTGGTGGTGCTGGTGCCTGGAGTGCTGACATGGGAAAGTGGATCCCCCTCTTCCACATCCCCTTGCCTCTGCCCTTCAGCCTCCCTCACTTCATTGACCAGCACCTGTGTCCAGTGATCAAGGGTTTTGGTGCTGCCAGTGCACATGCTCCCTTTCACCCTCGGGTCGCACATGCCCACCAGCATGTGGACCATACTGGACTGCAAGGGATTCAGCTGTCTCCTGATGCTCTCCTTCAGCCACCTCACCAGTGCCTGCATGTCTGGTGACAGCGGCCTGCCCCAGCCAGGAACATTGATCCCCTGGAACTTCTCCATTTGGTTCTCAAGTTCCCTCACTATGGGGATCACCTGGCTGAGCCAGTGGTAAGGGTCTCAGTGGCCTTGAGGAAGGGCTTCAAGACCACTAAGATCTGGGAGATGGTACTCCACTCAGCTTTGTTCAGGAGGCTGCTGATCCTGATCTCCCCAAGCAAGACCAGCTCATGGATGGCCTTCTGTTGCTCCACCAGTCTTTCAAGCATCAGGTATGTGGAGTGCCACCGAATCTCCACATCCTGCATGATATTTTGCTGCAGGCTGTTCATCTGCCTGTTTCTCCTACAGCATCTTGCCCCCCTTGATGCTGCAGTGGAAGTAGCCCACCACCTTCCTGCACTTTGAAATCAGCTGGCTTGTAGCGGTAGTGGTGGCAGCGCCATCACCAGCAGCCCTGTCCCCCTCCAAGGCATCCCTAACTATGAGGCTTAGCCTGTGTGCCACACAGCAGATGCCAACAAAGTTGGGATCATGGACAGCCTTGACCATATTGGCCCCATTGTCGGTGACCATGAACCCACGGGTGAGCTCAGCCTGCCCAATGAGCCACCCCTGCACCATGTGGTTTATGGCCACCATGATCTCCCTTGCCGTGTGGGACTCATCCAGCACCTCAGCTTGAAGGAGAGCCCGATGACGGCCTGACTGATTGCACCAGTGCCCTGTGAGGGAGAGGTAGACGTGATCCCCACCCCGGCTGCTCCAGGTGTCAGAGGTGAAGTGCAAGGCTACCTGCAGCCCTGCCTTGTACAGCTCCTCCCTCAAGTACTCCCCTGCATGCTTTATACAGGGAGGGCACCACCGTCCTGTTTAAGGTGGTGTGTGCAGGTACTTGGTAAAATGGGGGCCACAAGTACCATGAGCTGCCTGAACCCTGGCTGCTCAACTAGGGAAAAGGGTTGGCTATCCAGCGTCTCCCCAATGCTCTGGGTGATCTCACTCACCTTGGGAATGCATCCCCTTTGTCTGCAGCTTTACCCCACTGCTCCAGGGTGGCGTGCCTCTGCTTTGGGGGGATGGGGGCTTTGGAGCAAGTGGGAGACTTCTCTTTGGGCATGCTCACACTGGTGCCAGACTGAGCAGGAAGAAGGGCAAGGGGGTGCTGCCTCCTGAGATGCAGCAGCATCACTGTGGTGGTGAAGTGTTTCACCTCCTTGCCCTGGCTAATCTGCCTTTGGGAGTGCTGGCAGATAGCAAAGCTGGGATCATCTGCTAGCTCAGAATGCTCCCACACTACGCTACTCACCCACTTCTGATGGGTTGAGGGTGGGGATCCCGCCTTATCCCCCTCTTCAACAGGCTAAGGCACAACAGCAGAAGGAACTGCCTCAGCTAAGCCACTTTCCTGAGCCTCCACAGCCTCAACCTCCTTCAAGCTGCTGCTTTCTGGAGAAGGAGACCTGGGTCTAGGGAAACTATGAGGGGTGTGGAGCACAAACTCTGATTCCCCCTCGGTCCTCAGAATTACTTGAGCCAAGGCACCCAGGTCCCCTGGTTCCAGCTCCAGCTCCTCCTCTGGCAGTGGGAGGCTCACGCTGGGAGATGACATTGGGGTGGAGACAACAGTGATTCTGCTGCTGGTGCCTATTTCCAGAGTCAGGGGAGGCGCTCATGTGCAGGGACATCAGGTACTGCACCCACATCCTTGCTTCCACTGGCAGCAGAAGCCTCATGGCTGCTTGGGAAGAGGATGCTTCTATGTTTTGGCAGGGGGAACTTGCAGCTCTAGGTCTCCCCCTCCCCCCTCTAGCCCCTATCCCTCCCCTGTCAGAAGACCTGGCACCTTCCTTTCCAGCAATCTTCATATTAATGTTTCCTGTGCTGGAAAAGGTGTGTGTGTTGTATTTTTCTTCGATCTGGTCTTGTTCTGAATCCAAAAGTGTGGCAGGCCGTCAGTGACAAGTTCTTTTGTTTGTGAGTGCTGTGTGATTTGTTGACTGTGGTCTGATTGATTATTGATTATTAATACCTATATATATATATATATATAGGTATGTATGTATGTGTGTGTATATATATATATATATGGTGCATTGTGTTCTTCTTTGATCTGGTCTGAATCTGAATGTATGGCTGGCTAACTAGTTGTTTTGTGCTTTTCTGTTGTCTCTAGTCTGTATGTAAACTATTAAAACTAACTATAACTAATAATATTAATAACTAATGTAATAACTATACAATCTCTTCTATGAATATGTGATTGTTCTTCTTCTATGTGTGTGTGAGTGTGTGTATGCAATGTGTGCTTCTCTGCACAGTGATGGATCACACTGCCAGGGAAAACACTGAGCTTTCTTTTTTAAAAGTATTGCAAAAAAGAGAGAACAAATATAAATTGAAAGAAATGAATTGGATAAGTATTAAGTAAAGAGATTCTAAGCTAAGTTAAGCTAAGCTAAGATAAGATAAGCTATATCCTATCTAATCCTTTCTAAGAACAAAAAGGAGCAGGCAACTGACTAGGAAGCAAGCCAGGCAGTTCAGTACCTTTCTGATGCTGTTGCTTACTCAGAACCAGCTCACAAAAGGCAGAGCAAGCCTGCAGACAGAGGCTTTTATGCTGTTTCTGTGTCCCTCCCCCAGACACTGTGATTGGAAGGGTAGTCAGAAACAAATCACACTCACTGGCTAGCTAGAGATGTCAGTCCTTCCCCCACCGTCTTCTAAGTTTCTATTTCCCATAAAGACTGCCCTTCAAATCTCCGAATTGCTGAATCTTTTCTGAATCTTTTCCAAATTGATTCAGAGACTCCGAATCGATTCAGAGCGTTTTAAGCTTCTAGCGATTCAGTTCAGATTCGGAGAGTCGGCCTCCGAATCGTGCCAAATCTTGTCTGAATTGAATTGCAAACCGAAGCTTCGCACAGCCCTATTTGAAAGCATGTCTCATTTCATCCCAACTATTCAGTTTGTCCAACAAAAGCTATTACCCACAAAACCCTTGCTTCTTGCATAATTCCTACACTATCATTGGATTAATTCTAGAACTACCTTAAAATATGTAAAACTTCTCACAAAGTCCAACTCTTCACCTTACAAAATCTCCCCTGTAGTACTTGAGCATTGCTGCCTGATTTTTACTTAAGCCTCTATGTCAATGCTCCTGCTGAGCACTAGGAATGCTAAGTATTACCCTCATCAAGACTCTCAGGCTCAGTAATAGAGCATGATGCCAGTGCTTAAAACAGCATTGTGGAAAGAGAAACTTCCATGTACAAAACAGCCATTTAATGGCTCCACATCTGCACAATGTGTCTATTCTTTTAGAAAAAAAGATAGATTTTTTTTGTAGGTTTTCAGATCTTGACTTTGATGCTAGGCCCAGTGATTCAGCCTTTCAAACTACAGTCATGCCTCATTCCAGCCATTACATGCCTCATTTCTGTTAATCTTTTCTAATTAGTTCTGCTTCTTAAGTGAAGTCTTGGAATCAAGCATTTTTCTTTGCTAATAGTTAAGACTGTGCTTTCATGTTCAAGGTCAGATTGCCATTTCACCTTGCAAAATGTATTTGTCTTCTCAGTACATATAGCAATATATCTATATCTATTGATTGATAGATAGATAGATAGATAGATAGATAGATAGATAGATAGATAGATAGATAGATAACAGTAATATAGGTGTGTATGTTAATTCAGGTTGCATGACCAGATTTTCAAATGGCATTTTGCTAACAATGATTAAATTAACAGTGACCTGAGCCACAGACATGTCCAGCCTTATTACAGCCCTAATGTCCTCCTTGGCTTACTTCTGCCAGATATGACATTTGCTGCTGCATTTTTTTAGGGGCCCACAGACAGGCTGTAAAGCCACTTCTGGAGCTACAGGGATTTGGAGGCTGACTGTCATGAAGCCTGCCAGTGAAGCCAGGATGCCTCCAACAGTCTTGGGAACACAGGGCAAAGGGACACCCTTGCAGCTACACTTTGGAAAAGTATAGTATGCTGTTCTGTTTTGCCTTCTGCCCTCACCTTCAGAAAAGCTGAGGTGGCAAGTGGCAGGTAAAATTAATATGTAACCCTGGGTGCAACACTACACGTACCCTCACCTGAATAGTAGGATCCTGGGGTACCCGGTCACCAGTAGTCCTGCCCAGCCCCTCTGGGAAGCTGCTGCAGTGCCCTCGAGTGGAGATCCTCCCCTTACAATCAACCACCCTCACAGACAATTCTCAAACTATTTACAAGATTTAATTATTTACAACATAACAAATAATCATTAAATAAGCACATGGATATACCGACTAATAAACCCTCAAGAACTTATTTACACAGTCTCTCACTTGCACACGGTATACTAGGGATCCTGTGTGCACTGCCCCTGGCAGGGTATCTCAAGGAGCGGGACTGTCTGTGTCTCTGCACGTGGTCTGTGGATGCTCCCTGGTGCTGGTGTCCATCTCCGTGTGCCTGGGGTCTCCGGACAGCAAGCAGCTTCCGCACAGCAAGCGGCAACTCCTCTGCAGTCCCTGCAAGACAGCCTTCCCCTGCCTTTGACTCCCTTCTGCGGCTCTGCTGGTAGCAATGTCTGGGCTGCAGGCTGTAGCAACCCTCCTGTCCCGCACAGCCTTACAGTTCCAGCAAATGCAGCCCCTCCCTGGGCTTTGCCTGCCCCCGGGGCCCCTCACCCATCAGGGAAACTAGGGCAGACTCCGGCAGTCCCTCCCCTCTGGCTCTGCTGTGCTCACCTAGCCACACCGGACTGCAGTCAGGTCTTCACAGGCTTGAAATCTCCACACAAGCAGTCCCTGCCTGATCCTGCCTCTGCAACTTCCCAGGCTGGAGAGAAGAACTGGACACTATCACTCCCATTTCAGCCTCTGCTGCAGCTTCAGCAGGGCGCTCCCAGGGGCTCTCCGAGGGACCACTGTTTTGAGACTTTGGATCCGGTCTCCAGCCTGTCCCTCAGCCCCTCTCTCTCTCTTGTTCTCCCCCATGGGAAAACTGCTCCCCCCTTTTATCCAAGCAACTCAGCCAATCCCAGCTCAGGGCCCTTCCCGGGCTTTTGCTAATGGCTCTATTTCAAAACTTTGCTGGGGTTATGTCACCCCTCCCACTTCCAACAGGGCTGCTTTCAAAAGAGCTTCACTTGCCCCCAGAGCCTACAGTGTCCCCTCTGGGACAAACTCTGTCTCTCTGCCAGGCAACCCTTCCCATTCTGTTCAGGTGGGTCCACTTTTTAAATGCTGCTACATATAGATGCATGGAAGTCAGAACCCTTAATCCCACCTAGACTGCCTAGAATTTACTATGCTTACTTGACAAGTAGGGATGAGTGTACAGAGAGCTAGATTAATTAATTTAAATTGGTATAAAATAGATATTATTAAGACGGAGACATGTTGTGTCAGTTTAGACTTCCTTTGAACATAGGCCTTCTCTGGATTTAGAATATAGAGATGGTTACAATAGCAAAAAGTATCTTCCTACACAGGAGTCCTCTTTTTTTCTCCCTCATTTTAACAGAAAAATTAGCAATTTATCGCTTAGAGTGTCTGACATAGAAAGATCTCATAGTGTTTTGTGGGCATTAATAAATTAATGTCTAAACAAAGCCCTGAAACTATACTATTTCAAGTACCCAAGCTAACTTGTTCAGAGCTAGACTGAGTACCTCCATCCTCTATAATAATTTACTTCATTTGTGTCTTTGTCATTCTGTCTGTCACGCTCAAACAACCATATTTATGCTCAATTTTCTGGACTTTTAGTGATTGATTTCAATTAGTTATGGTGTACTCTTGGTATCCGAGCAAAAATTGTCCTTTAACACCCTTACTTTAACTTTAACCCATAACACCCTTATCAAAGTGAAGCAGAGAATAGATGGCAATTGAATGCAGAAAGAATGGCAAGAGTACAACAAAACAAAATAAATGAGCAAAGAGGACGTCATGGAAGAGATGCAGTTGAAAGGCAAAGGATTCGCAAGGCAATAGAAGACAAGCGGAAAGAATAGGCAACAACAGATTCACTGAAGATGAGATTGAGGAACATAGTTGTGGATTGATGAATGTGGTGTGCCAATTTTGTAACTCTTTAAACTTCCAAGCTGAAACACAGTCAGATGGCCAATTCTGGAGTTGTTGTCATAAGGGTAAAGTGAGTCTGCCTCCAAGAAGACCATTTCCAGAGTATTTGAGGGATTTGGATGAATTGGAACAACAAGCTTTACCAGAACTTTAAAACAAACATTCGATTGTACAGTGCATTGTCTGTTGAGTGAAGATCATTGTGACAAGATGTATACTTCACAGACCGTGTGGAGGATTGGATCCAAATGCACTGTGCATGGAAAATCATCAATGTCTGAAGAAATATCTGAAGGAGTTTACAGTGGAGACACTTGGAAATGTTGATGAATACCCATTGTAAAGAAGACCAGGCAGAACATCTCAAGTTGGTAATGACATAGTGGATCACAGAAACGTGGTACCCTATAACAAGTAGCCTATTTTTGCCCAACATTTTTGACGGGCTTTTAGACTAGCTTGGGTATGTTTTTACTGCATAGAGCAACTCTCTTGTGCTAGCCAATAATTCAATGAGCTGCATATATTCTGTTCACACCCAGCACACCCAGAGATGGTAGATGCCCCTTAAAAGGATGGAATAGATAGAGAATGGGGAGGACAATATCCCTTCCATGAAGTGATTAGAGCTACCACTGACATGTACTTCCTGGGAGATCTCAGGAAGAGTTAGGGCTTCATGGGTATGTTCCACAGGCAACATACCTATATATATATGTAGCTCTTTCAGAAGGGACCTAAGGATTTAGTCTTACATTTTCAAGTTACAAGCTTTCTTCCCCACTCCCCCCAAATATCAATACGTGTTTCTTAACCTAACAGCCGATTATTGGATCTGAGATTTCTATTGTTGACTTTAAAGTGCTTCAGATGTACACCATTTCTTTTATCTGGTAACTCATTGCCTTTTCTTATTATCATCTCAGACCAATTACCCACCATAGTCCCCAACTTGCCATCTCTCAACTTTACTCCCTGGTGACTGGTTAGTTGCAATTATTACTGAAGACCTGTAATGAGTGAGGTGTGAACACAAATGACAGGAGGCATCTGAGCCTCAGGCAAGAGAAACACTCAACTACAGCTGATGCCTGATATAAATTGGCAGAGTATTTTCAGATTATTAGAATCTGAGGGGGAAAAACACAGCCTTTTAACATTGCATAACAATTTAAGCTATAATCAGATTAAACAGTATACTTAGAATGGTGCTATCATGGATATGTGTTTCAGATATTACTTGCTGTTCAAATAAAAAAAAATAACCAGAGGTTAAGGCTTTTGGATTTAATGTTGTCATTTAAAACAAGTGGTCATAGCAAAATAAAAATGTGATATGCTACTAATATTTTTTTAGTCTCATTTCAATTGCTTTTCAGTGTGTTGCAAAATCTGGGGCTGATTAATATATTTGCGTCCTTCCTAAAAGAATACAACTAAATATAAACACCACCTTAAAAATGCTTTTCCCTACTAGCGATGTTTCTACAAGGATTGTAGATTCAGGGGTACATATGTTCTTAAGTTTGCTGTTGAATCAGGGGCAGAAACCAATCTTAACTGCAGGATATACTGTATAATATTTCAACCAGTATGGCATATTGAGAGCCAAGATGCACTGACAATGATGTCCAGGATGAAAACGGCTGTTTGGCAGTAGGTCTGGTAGGCAACACTTCTGACCAAACCATACACCCCATATACAGAGATGCCTTCTCTACCACAGTATAGAAAGAAAGCAACATTAGAGCAGAAAATGTGTTCAGGGCTCTTTGAATTAATATTACATCTGTATTTCATCAGTGACCAGAAATTTGAATCAGATTGGAGTCCCATTGAGCTACACTGGAACAAGGAGATAAGGAAAAATACCTGGGGCAACTAGTTAGGACAGGTACCCCTATACATCTCTATTTTTAACATTGTGTTGTTGCCCTGACAAGCTCAGAGTGGCAATAACCTGCCTTTCCTCACAGATGCTCTCAAACAATGACATTGTTTTAGCACTGAAATATTTTCTCTATAGCCTTGTGCTGAGTACTGACAGGGCTTTACTCTTTCCGCCCATCACAATGTCATCTCCATAGATTTACACTGACACGGTCTTTACATTTTCTTCACATTGTTCTGACAGTTATGAAAACTTTATCACTATATTAAGGCCCACTATAGTAAATAGTGAAGGCAATGTTGCCAGGAGGAAAAAAAGTGTTATGAAAATTGTAAAGTTACTGCAAAGAATTACGATCTATTAAAAATAGTATCTTACTCCTTCAAAACCAAATTTCACATAGGCTTTAATAACTATTATTAAACAAAAAAATAGTTGTTTCAAGATTGACAGAGACAAGGCAATTACTACTGTTTTGTAGCTGTAGGTAAAGGTTCATGGAAACTGGTGAAGAGATGTCTTAATTGCACCTTCTTATGCCCTGTGGCAGTATTTCACTGCTGTCCTCACTCTGGTTGTTCAGGGGAACAGCTTTTATTCCTAACAGGAACTCCAGTAGGAGTTTGGCATGCTGTGCTAAAATATTGGAAAGGTGCTGAATCAATGAACTCTTCAACCACATAGGCTGTTTAAACATGAATGCCTTTTTGGCTCATGTTCATTTAATAGAAGGGTCATCTTGGTCGTACTAGGCTTTGTTTCCTATTTGGAAGGAAAACAGAATTTCATTTGAATGAAATAAAAAAGAAGTGATTTTAAACTTGGAAACAGATAGTAGTCCCTTGGCTATCAGACTAATGAGTTCTAGACCACTGATCCTAAGCAGTTTAAAGCCACCTAAGGCAATAGGCAAAAGATAGGGAAGTGAATGAGGTAGACTGAGCAAGTGTAAAGTGATGCATCTGGGGAGAGACAAAAGAGAGCAAACTGTACTTTGAATGACACTTTGCTTGAGGAAAAAAGAAGAAAAGGACCTAAGGGAAACAGTAAGCAGTAATAACTGGGAAGAAGAAGCTCTGTATGTGGTGCCAGCAGAAACTCTCTCTAGCCAAGTTATAATCAAAGAAAATAATCCTTAGATTAGATTTAGTGACAACATTTTGTCTTCAGAGAAACTTTTGAAATCAATTGGAATTGTGTATGTGAAGCGGTACCCTTAGAATAGTACGGATGAACACTAAATGTAGAAAAGATTATTTTGGACACAGTACAATAGGCCTCATATGCAGATAGGATAGACTTTCTGAAAAAAAAAATCCTAAAAAGCTGTTAGTGTTGTGATCAGATAACCAGAATAATGGGGTAGACTAAGAGATTATTGTAGGGGTTTTTTTTAGTATTTTAAGAGAAAGACTGGGTGACCATGTTCTGGTTCTGTGTTTACCTATTTTTGGATTTCTAAGCACTACAATAATACCAATAGATAATAACAGGAGGAGAGAAGGGCTCAAATCCCCTGGGTTGTATCCAATTCACTTTGAACTTCCTTGAAATTTAGGGTTATTTAGGTTTGATGTTCTGTTCAACAGCATATGAAAACTGATTCTGTGTAAAGCCTTTACCACATTCAGGAGGATTTTTGGGAGGCCAACAGAATAACATAAATCAGTTTTTCACAGGCCAGATCAAGTGTTTAAAAAACTGCAGACCTTTTTTTCTATTTTGTTTTATTAAATACATGTTATTGCCAGGAAACTGTGGTCATATGCTGCTGAAATGTAGACATTAACTGCCATCTGGTACCCTGGTAGAGAATGAATGAAAACTCTTCACCACAGAGGATGCTGTAACAGCAATGTGTGTCTGGGATTTACCTGTGAGTTTCAGACAATATTATGTACCACTAGAGAATTAGTCCAAATGGTTTAACAGGTTGGAGGAAAGTTCTAGCTGCTCAGTACTATCAAAGACTTCATTAACTAACTGTTCATTTGAAATAGTCCCAAAAAAAGTGTGGGTTGTGTGATAAGCACATACAAGTACACGATACCCCAAAGTAAGGTACACGTACATTAAGGACTCGAAGCCATTTGTTCACTATTTGGCATGGTTGTATCTTGTATGACATTTCTCAGCTCCAAGCCCAGATTTAATCTTTGGTCTAGAAGCCAGAGCACACCCAGACACAGAGTACCAGCAGTGGCAAATAGATCTGTAGGGAGGATGTGAGCAGGGGCAATGCGTAGGGGGTGCACGCGGGTGCACATGCACCTTCTGAGTGTGGCGATTCACCCCCTACAAAAAGGCATCACTGACATGGTCAGCAGTGCCTGCAGGCAGTTGCCGCTCACCACTCCTCCCCTGCCACCAACACCACCAGCGGCATCTGCAGGAGGTCAGCGATTCCCACTAGCTGCTGCAGATGCTGCTGGTGGCGTCTGCAGGTGGTTGCCGACTCCTGGTCAATGCTCACCACCCCCTCCCCCACCGATGACAGTGTCAGCGGCGTCTGCATGAGCTCCCACTTACCGCCACCACACTCCTGCTGCCGTGCTCCCACTGCCACTGTGCCCCCCCAGCTGCTGGGGACACGCGTCATTCATGGATGTGAGGATGTAAAGATGGAATCTAGCTATAACTTCTCCAAGATGGAGTGCTAGCACAGAAAAAACTCTCTAGTTACCTGACACCCAATGCATCTACTGAAAGACCTCCATTTGCAAAAGCTCCTGTGGAGCCTTTACTGTTACTTAACTGCTTTCCTACATCAAAATCCTGGGGGAAAGTAGATGGCAGCAATCTACATCAGGTGTTCTCAACCTCTGCCCCATGGGTGAGATCCATCCCATGTCATCCAGCACACAAGACTCCCCATGGGTCCAGAAATTTGGTGGTGGGAAAACAGTGGTACCTGCTGACAAATGTCCAGACTCATAGAAATACCCGGACTCTATGCACTGGATCCAGTGTGGAGGGCTGGAGGAGGCAGCAATCCAATGTGGAGGGCTGGGAGGGGGCAGGCCTGGGCCCCTGGGACCCAATCCTGGCTCAGGGAGGTGGGGGCTGTGCTGGCCCCCCAGGATCCAATCCTAGTGAGAATGTGGCAGGATAGGGTGGTGTCAGGACACCAGGACCCATATCCGGTGTGCAGGGGGTGAGATGGAGCAATGCCTGGACCACAGGGCCCAAAACTGGCGCACAGAGTATGGAGGGGGTGGTACCGGTACCAGAGCCTGATCCAGCCTGCAAATGGGCCCCATGTAACTCATTTGGCCTGCAGGGCCAAACGCTTGAGCACTGCTTGTCTAAACGATCCAGAGTTAATCTAATATGGGGTATAGACAGATCAGTTTTGGGGATGTATAATTTTTGCTTCAACCCCAGCTTGTTAAATTTAATTTACAGTTATGTGCTTAAATTTATGCTTAAATTATGTGCTTAAATAAAGTGACCAATTTGTAATATTGAATAAACTGAGAGAATCATAAAGTGTTCAAGGACAGGTGTAAACAAGAGAAAAGAAGTAAAATTAACCTAAGAAACTGTTGGGTCTTTATATACACTCCCATTCATCTAGGAAGAAAAAAGAAAGTATAACAATTAGAAACAATTAGGCCAAGCAACTTTTTTGGCATGCTAAAAGAAAGACACATTTATGACCTGATTCTCTCCCATAGTTATTTTGGAATCAATTTTCCACTTTCAAAATCATAAAAATGTAAATGTATGAATTACCCCAAAATGGATGGAATTGAAATTACAGTTATTTTATAAGACTGCCATGGTCAAATCAGCTACCAAGCTGTCATAAAAAAGAAACCATTCCTAAAACTATAGCTATTAATTCAGATATTTTGTTCCTTATAAATGAGAATACGGTGCCTTAGAAGTACGGTAACAGAATGCCTTGTTCAGTTCAAGGCTATCTATAATTAATAATCCCAAAGATCAAAGGAAATGTGATCCCTGGAGAAAATTGCTTTAGAGAAGCCTGAAGTACCAACTACTGAGAATTATTTCTAAATCTGTTCTGCAACCTTTCAGCACTGCATGCTGTGTTGTACCTTTTGGGACTGTAAAGCAAGCCATGTCATGCAAAAGACATCTGAAAAACTCTAGGTTAGAGTCAGTCACTGGATATTTAACATGCATTTCTAACAGACCTTCGTAAGCCTTTTTTTCTGACTTGATCTACTGTATGGGCCAGATCAATCCGATTTTCATATACTGCAATTTAATCAAAAAAAAAATGTCAAGATGCTCCTTGCAGTGTATTGCTAGAACACGGACTAGTGCTATTGTAATAGTATGTGCCCTCTCTCCACTTGAAGCAAGCCCTCTTGTTCCTCAACAGTGAATGGCCATAATGTGAATTTATGCAGGACTGAAAAATTGTTTTTTGTGGGGGTGGGAGGTTAGAAGATTGATGTTGCTAAGGATGAGAGTGGTGGGAAAGTGAAATGGAAATGGAAAATGGAAAAAAATGGCATAAATAATATGGAGAACAATGGAAAGAAGGGGAACAACAAGAGAACTAGAATGACAATCTGGGAGAGAAAGAAAAAAAGAAAAAAATGCTCTAGTCAAGGCAAAGGCAGAGGGGTGAGAGAGGAGAGTCTTGTTTTCTTTCAAAAAAAGAATACATTATTCAGTTCCCATAAAGGTCAATGGAAAGGCTCCTGTTGTCTTCAATTGGGTTTGGATCAGGCCCTGGAATAAGAAAGAAGAAAGCTTAGTTAAGTAAAAAGGGAAATAAGATGAAGCATGAGGGAAAAGAGAATTAAATAGGGGAAAGGGAAGAGAGAACATAGGGTCAAATTCATCTCTTGTTCAACCAACAGAAGTCAGCAGTTACCCCTGGGGTGAATTAAAAGAAGAACGTAAACAGGGAAAGAAAAACAAGAAATGACACCCACAATATTGTAGGCGAATTGTGTTTATTTATTCATGGTTTAGATTTTATAGTACTTCCTTGGCAGAAACCCTACAGTTCTGCAATTTTTATGAAGCACAGGCTCGCTGGATAAGACTGCTGTTCACTGCACACCATAGAAATTTAACGTCACAGCAGTGGATAATTTTACTCTGAAATACACCATTTCACATTATTTTTCTTTAAACAATCTGCCTTTTAATAAGAGTTTTACTACTAATAAGGGCTTATTTGCTCTGATGCCAGTAAAAGATCTGCTTTTTAATTTGCTCATATTGTACACAGGTCTATATTAGCCATGTGTTTTACACATGCAAGAGAAAAGGACATCCTTGATTTCTGTATTTTTTGGGTGTATGTATTAATTCCTCTGGGCTGGATCATCCCTTCTCAGAAGACAATCTGGCAGAGAGTGAGGGTGTATCCATTAGGATCCTCTTGTTCAATGTTCCCAATACTGTCTCTTTGCTGTGAGGGGTTGATGGAGCACTGGTATTACAGGACTCTGCTAGCATTAAAGATCTTAGGAATGCCTGAGAATGGGTCCCTTTTCCTCACTGAGCCATCCTGCTGGGATAGCTGTTAACGCCACTGGCTCTTTGCTCAGCAGAAATCTGGGCACAGAACAAGAGACAAGTGGCAAAAGACAACCATAGCTTGATCCAATACTTCCTTCATCAAAATCTGCCTTTTCTGTTCAGAGAACCAAAAGGAGGGTGCACAGCAAGGAATAAGGAAAAGGAAATGATGCCACAGAGTAAATAGGAATTTCCACATGTAAGTCTCCTGAAGTAGAAGGATTGTGATGACTATGGTGGTACAGAGCTCTGAGCATATAAGGTGCAAGATATTATTATAACAACTAAATCCTATCTCTTCCCCCATGTCTGACAATTGTATGACTTTTTAAGACCTAGCTAGACAAAGCCTTGGCTGGGATGATATAGTTGGGGATGGTCCATCTTTGAGCAGGGTGTTGGATTAGATAACCTTCTGAGGCCCTTTCCAAGACTAATTTTCTATGGTTCTGTGACTTGCAACTTCAAGATTTAATTTCATGCAGTCACCTAGAAAATCAATTCTAGCCTTCCATTTTGTGGGATAGAAAGTGAAGGATTGTAATTTCAATTGCAAAATCCTACATTAGTTTCCAGCCTGGGTATGATCAAGAGGGAGCAATAACCACAGCTGCTGGAATGAGAGCCCCGGAAAGGTGTAAGCCCGTAGTAGAAGGAGAAACAGAATCATGATTTCATCCAAAAATTTCCAGAACAATAAAGCAACTCTGATTATTATTCAACAGCTAGGGAATGGCATTTGGGAGATGTTGGTGTGGGGAGAGGTTTGGAAGAGAAGCTGCCTAATGTACATGACAGTATCCACAAATAACACACTGAGGAGGCTGTAGGACAGTACTGACTATCCAACTGTGAGCCACCTATGGCTCACAAGGGATTAAGTTGTGGTCCCCAGGTTCCCACCTGGGTGCCACTTCCCTCATCACTGGCTGCAACTGCAGCAGCAACAGGAGTCTCCGAGCTCCCTCTCCCTCTCCCTCCTCTGGCTTACCCTTCCTGCACACAACCCAGGGCGTAGGGCAGTACAGCAGTGTGAGGAGCTGAGAGTGAGACTGGCACTGCATGGGTACACAGCGTAATGGGGGGGGGTTGGTCATGGGTGTGTGGTGTGGCACCTACATAGGCATACAGTGTAGCAGTGGGGGAGGGGGCTGCAGACATATAGTGCAGCAGTGGAAGGAGGGTCCATGGGGACTTGTGGGGCTAGGGGGTGGTTGGAGGGTGTCCACAAAAGTGCATGGCTCAGTGGTTGCCATGGTTCACACTGATATGGTCTGCACAATATATGGCCTGTGCTTCTGCAGCTCAGGAAGTGAGAGACCCCTGGCTACTTAGAAGTTGGCAGCCCTGGTGTGGAGCATGTAAAGTGTTGACCCTGTATGGTCCGCAATGGCGTCACTTGGCAGTGACATCATTTTTTCCTTGTGAACACTCCATCACTTAATAAAAATTGATGAGATTCTTGGGCTTCAAGAGAGACATTTGAAATTGACCAGGTGATGGGGATTATACTTTGAGACTGAAATGTACATGGGGAGAGATAAACTTGCTAGTGTTGCTATAGTGATCCATTACTTGAAAACAACCATGGGAAAAGGTCATAGCACAAGGTGCTGCCTTTTGTAAGGGAAAGGTCTTGTTACAATGAATTATAGCTCAGAGTTTGGCATTGCAAAATGTGGCTTAGAAATATATTTTAAACCATACAAGGTGTCACAACTCCTATGTGGGTTAGTGGTGGTCTTGTGCACCACTGGAATATATGCTATATTGTCAAATGAACATTTGTTTAAATTATCCACAATCAGGAGTTAAAAGGTATATTCTGAACATATATCCTTCCCTGAAACAGTTTGAATATATAAGGAGCCAAAAAAGGAGAATCAAAACTGTAGTAGCAGTGTCAAGACCGACAGGACACATGCAACCTTTTATCCGCTGAAGAGACATCAGGTAACTTAGTTATCTACACACATGCTTTGACATAACATATGCCAGGGCTAATGAGAGCATGAGGCATAGCAGCTGGCTCTGACTGGCCTGGCAATGTCACAGACACAGTGCATTTCACTGCAGATGGTAGCCATTTTGCTCTACACTAAAATGAAAAGCAGTCAAATGAGCTGAATAAATAAATGTGCATGATAAAGCTACCTCCCTGACTTGAACCTAGTGGTAGAGGTTGAGAGGTGGATTTTCTCTCTAGAAAGTAATATCTTTATATGGCTGATTTTTAAAGCAATTTCAGAACCTCACAAATCTCAGGAATTCCCTCTAAAGACAAGTGTTTCTCAAACTCTCTTCAATCCAAGTTTATAACTGACAGAAAGAAAGGGCCCAAAATACAATACAATTGTATTCGATTGTGTCTTATTTAATTTACTTTATTAATCCTTTTGTCTCATTTAATAATATTGCACTGTTGGCTACAAATGTCCAACTTGGGATCCTTAAAATTCTGGTTTATTAGGTGGATTGAAACACTGTAATGAAGTCAAATCATAAACCTTGGGGCTGGTCCCCTCACACACACACACATGCACACACACAGTAGCGAGCTACAAATGTTTGTGGGGGGGGAGCACCAGAGTCGGGTATACCTATCCCACAAGCGCTGGAGTCTGCCATTGATGGCCAGTTGAGGCTTCTTCCAGCATGGTGTTATCCTCCAGAAGGGGGTCACCGGCTGGTCCTTCTGGCTGGACATGTCGGGTGCTGGTCAAGTTGGAAATCAAGAGGGTGCCCCTGAAGGTCACTTTTCACTTCTTTTTATGTGTCCTTGGCAGACTTCGGTGACTCCCCAGTTTTCAGGTTTGCCCAATCCAGGGGTTGTTGACCCTCGTGGAACTTCCCCCTCGGTGGCTACTGGATGGCATCTGTCAGCCCCAGGGGTCGTCCACATGTACATGCAGGTTTGCGAGTCCGTTGATGAATTTTGATTAATTTACCGCTGTCATGAATAGGGCTCTGGGAGCGGTCGATCTGGAGATATTCAGCCCCAAAAGTTGGTCCCTGGCATTGATTAACTTAGACCAGGGCTTCTAGCCTTTGAACAGTGAAGTTTAGAGAATTCCCGGTTGCTACATTGTCTTCTATTGATTTCTTCCATTGGTTGATCTGCGGTTTCCATAGGTGTTAATTGCCCCTTGTTACTGAAGCCTGCTACTGTGTTACGCATTCAATCACTGATTCACTTGCTCTTTCAGGGGCCCACCTGATACAGGGAAGTGTGGGTTTGATTCCTGCCCTTGTTAACATTGTTACAGTGTATAACTTACTTCTAAAACTAAAACACATTTAGTTAAAAGGTGAAGAGTATTAAATATAAGGTACAAGAGTAATGCCATGGCACACAAATAGATAAAAATACCAAAATACAAGGGGAGATACAAAATGCACACAAACTTTAAAACACAATTCCTTATCTTATAGTGAAAGAAAGAGAAAGGAAGAAAAGGTAGAAGAGGAGAAACATATCCAAAGAGGGGAAAGCAAATGCAGGCAAGAGGAAAAGGGGGCTTTCTGCTACAGCACTGTTGTGCAATGTACCATGCTCTAGTCTAGTGTAACATCTCATGCACTGGGGCTATTATGCCATTGAGTTCAGCCACACAGGTCCTCCCTAAATATTGGAGCTGGGCAAGGTAGAGGGAGAAGGCTCTTAAGAAAGGGCACAGAGGAGGAACATGGATGGGACTGGTGGATCTGGAGTCCAGTAGAGCAAATTCTACTGATCAAAAATTCCTATAAAATAGTTAAACAGACTCTTTCTTTGGCCTCATACAGTCATTCCATTTCTCCTGGCAGAGTTTCTGTTCTCCCAGAAGAAACCATGAGTGTACAGATGTTCAGTGGCACTCACTGGATTCTTCTGCTCCACCAGGAAGCAGAACATGCCACTTTCACAATCCCCACATTGCGCTGCTGCTGAAATGGGTGCGCAGGCCCCCTCCCCCTGCCGGCAGCATAACATCAACACTAGAGGCTTTTCATGGCCTCGGTATTTGAAATGTACACATGGATTTCTGGGTAAGCTTCTTTACCAGGAAAACAAACCTGGGAGAATTCTCCTAGATTACTTGAAGGGGACACTTGCCTGCCTGTACACAAATGCCAGGAGCTTGAGGAATAAGCAGGAGGAGCTCATCCTCCTGCTTAATGCAAGTAAATATGATGTCATAGGGATAACGGAGACCTGGTGGGACTCCACCCATGACTGGACTACGGGGATAGATGGCTATACTCTGTACAGGAGGGATCGTGTAGATAAAAGGGGTGGGGGTGTAGCTCTCTATGTTAAGGAAAGCTACATGTCCCTGCAAGCCGATATTGGCGACCAGGGTGGACAACTGGAGACCCTCTGGGTTAAAATCCATGGGGAACACAGCACAGGAGACACAATGGTGGGAGTCTATTACAGACCTCCCACCCAAAGTCCTGAGCTTGACCAGGAGTTTGCCTGGGAACTGGCTGAGGCTGCATGCTCCAGGACAATGGTTGTCATGGGTGACTTCAATTACCCGGACATCTCGTGGGAGGATCGCTCAGCAAAATCTGAGTGGTTGCAAAGCTTCCTCTTGTGTATGGATGACCTCTACCTGACTCAAGAAGTCTATGGGCCAACGAGAGGCAAAGCGCTGCTCCACCTGGTACTGGCTACTGGGGATGACCTAGTTGGCGACCTAGTGATCGATGGGAAGCTGGGTGACAGCGACCACGAGCTGATCACCTTCACCATCTGCCAAAAAGCTGGCAAGTCAGTCAGCAACACGGAAGTCCTTGACTTCAGGAAAGCCGACTTTGACAAGCTCAGGAGGCTTGTCAATGAGGCCCTAAGGGACCATGACCCCAGGGAGAGGGGAGTTCAAGAAGAGTGGTTGCTCCTCAAGGGAGCGATCCTCAATGCACAAGCTAAGTCTATTCCATCTCGGAGGAAAGGCAGCAAGAGGGCACAGCAGCCCCCCTGGCTCTCCAGGGACCTAGTAGACCTCCTGAGGCTAAAAAGAAAGGCCTACAAAGGATGGAGGATGGGAGTCACCTCCAAGGAGGATTATTCTGCACTGGTCCGGTCCTGCAGGGAGCATACCAGGAAAGCCAAGGCTGCAACTGAACTCCAACTAGCTTCGAGCATCAAGGACAATAAAAAGTCCTTTTTCAGATATGTGGGGAGCCGGAGGAAAAGCAGGGGCAACATTGGACCCCTGCTGAACCAGATGGGGCAACTGACAACTGACACCCAGCAAAAAGCCAACCTATTAAATGGGTACTTTGCATTGGTCTTTCATCAGTCCCATGGGACGCCCATGCCCGCTACGGGACAGGGAAGTCTGGGTGAGGGTGATCCCCTGCCCTCCATTAATGCTGACCTCATGAAGGAACATCTTGAGAAGCTGGATACCTTCAAGTCAGCCGGCCCTGACAATCTACACCCCAGGGTACTCAAGGAGCTGGTGAGCATCATAGCCCAGCCTCTAGCACGGATCTTTGAAAACTCTTGGCGCTCTGGTGTACTGCCCGAAGACTGGAAGAAGGCCAATGTGGTGCCTATCTTCAAGAAAGGGAGGAAAGTGGATCCGGCTAATTATAGGCCCATCAGCCTGACTTCTATCCCGGGGGAGATCTTAGAAAAGTTTATTAAAGAGGCCATCCTTAATGGACTGGCTGACACCAACATCTTAAGGGATAGCCAGCACGGGTTTGTCGCGGGTAGGTCTTGCTTGACCAATCTCATTTCCTTCTACGACCAGGTGACCTATCACCTGGACAAGGGAGAAGAGATTGATGTCATATATCTTGACTTCAAAAAAGCCTTTGATCTGGTATCCCATGATCACCTTTTGGTGAAACTGGCCAATTGTCGCCTTGGGTCCACCACGATCCACTGGCTGGAAAATTGGCTCAGTGGTCGGACCCAGAGGGTAGTAATTGATGGAAGTCACTCATCGTGGTGTCCTGTGACCAGTGGGGTCCCCCAAGGTTCTGTCCTTGGACCCATACTGTTCAACATCTTCATTAATGATGTGGACACTGGAGTCAGAAGCGGACTGGCCAAGTTTGCAGATGACACCAAACTTTGGGGCAAAGCATCCACACCAGAAGACAGGCAGGTGATCCAGGCTGACCTGGACAGGCTCAGCAAGTGGACAGATGAGAATCTGATGGTGTTCAGCGCCGATAAATGCAAGGTTCTCCACCTTGGGAAGAAAAACCTGCAGCATCCTTATAGGCTCGGCAGTGCTACGCCGGCTAGCACTATGGAAGAAAGAGACTTGGGGGTCATCATTGACCACAAGATGAACATGAGCCTGCAATGCGATGCTGCAGCTAGTAAAGCGACCAAAACGCTGGCTTGCATCCATAGATGCTTCTCAAGCAAATCCCGGGACGTCATTCTCCCCTTGTACTCGGCCTTGGTGAGGCCTCAGCTGGAGTACTGCGTCCAGTTTTGGGCTCCACAATTCAAAAAGGATGTGGAGAAGCTTGAGAGAGTCCAGAGAAGAGCCACACACATGATCAGAGGTCAGGGAAGCAGACCCTACGATGACAGGCTGAGAGCCCTGGGGCTCTTTAGCCTGGAAAAGCGCAGGCTCAGGGGTGATCTGATGGCCACCTATAAGTTTATCAGGGGTGACCACCAGTATCTGGGGGAACGTTTGTTCACCAGAGCGCCCCAAGGGATGACAACTAAGCCGAATGGTCATAAACTACTACAAGACCATTTCAGGCTGGACATAAGGAAGAATTTCTTTACTGTCCGAGCCCCCAAGGTCTGGAACAGCCTGCCACCGGAGGTGGTTCAAGCGCCTACATTGAACACCTTCAAGAGCAAACTGGATGCTCATCTTGCTGGGATCCTACGACCCCAGCTGACTTCCTGCCCTTTGGGCAGGGGGCTGGTCTCGATGATCTTCCGAGGTCCCTTCCAGCCCTAATGTCTATGAAATCTATGAATGTGAGTGTAGCGGGTCTAGCACTGGGGCACCAAAATCACCCTCTGGTGGCAACTTGAGCCATGCTTTGCTTACCCCCGCTGGCCTCTCAGGGTCCCACCTTGTTGTCTCACTTGCCATGCCTTGATGTTATGTTTGGACAGGGAGGCTACCTCCAGAGGACAGGGGGGTTTGGTTGTTAAGCCTATGTCTGGGTTGAGGCCCCCTGGCCTTGGCCCACTTTATTCTGTCTGGGCCCCTCCGCCTGAGGTCCATTGCCTCAGGACCAGAGGCTCTTGGGGCCCTGGTCTCATCAGTGCAGGCTCTGGATCTTTCATCCCCTCGTTTTGACCTCACAGACTCTGGGCCCCTCAGCCCCTTGTCTTGCCCTTATGGGCTCTGGGTCCCTTGGCCTCTCTTCTCACCCTTGTGGGCTCTGGGCTTGTGTTCATAGTCTGTTGTCTGACACCACAGTCCTCTTGCTAACAGCAGTGCTAGACCCTTAGAAGGGTCTAGGGCCTGAAGTGCCCTTAGCACTCTTCTTCCCCTTCTCTTCCCCTACATCTACAACTCAGTCCTCCAGTACTTAAACACAAATGGAAAGATATGAGCATCTGCTCTCAAACAAAAGGCTCTCCAGTCCTGGCTTAATACCACATCACAGCAAAACTATCATTTAAGACCCCAAGATACTTACCTTTGACCCACTACTTCTGCCCCAGGTCTATCAATCACCAGCTGCACTGTTCTGGTCCCACCCTCTGCCACTATCAGTTTGCCCAGGAGGCTGGAGTTGGCCAGCTGATCCCTGACTCCTTCTTTCCTTCAGTGATGGGGTAGGGGCCCCATTACAGTGTGTATGCAGCCTTTGTCACACAGTGGGTAGAATTTCACACTGGTGCTACAGGTCATTGCTCTATCTCCCCTCTGACCAGATTGCAGCCTTCACACTGCAATAGCAGTCCTGGCAGAACTCTATTGTCCCAGTACAACCTAGGAGTCTGGGAGGGATCTGGCTTTATGGAAAAGTTCAGCACACAATACATTAATGCCTCTGGAGCATATACTCTGCAAGTCCTTTGAAGGGTTTAGCATGTGATTTCTACCTGCACTAAGTCATTTCTACTGGTGATGTAGAGAATAGCCATAGTCATAGCTCTAACCTGAGGTGGGCAATTATTTTGGGCCCATGGGACCACATAGAGAGTTTTGGTGAGCTGTTGTGGGGCACGTCAACACCCACACCCCACCTCAATGCAACAGCTCATCAAAACTCCCTATGTGGGATGGGGGCTTGGGCAAGTGAAGAGCAGTGATCAGGAGTGGGATGGGCGGGCAAGGCCAGGATCACAGGGCAGCATCACAAGGCAGTGACAGTGCAAAGTCAGGGGCCAGGCCCCAGGACAGAGCCATGATCCACTGCCCACATACCCCTGAAATGGGCACAGATTCTGTTGGCAGGGGCATGCAGGGAGTGGATTGTGGCTCTGTCCTAGCCATGGCCCTGCACTGCCACTGCCCCAAGATCCCAGATTTGACCCTGGATGCAGCTCCCCATCTGGCCACGGCCCCATCCCATCCACCTGGCCACACACCCTGCCTGTGCAGCTCCCAGCCAGTCTCCATGGAGACCCTAGGATTGTGGGGCAGTGATGTCATGGAGATGGGGAATAGCCTGCCCACAGAACTGGGGCTCTGCTCTGGTCCCATGCTGTCACTGCCCCTTGATCCTGGGGTCTCCATGGAGACCAGTCACAAGCTGCACAGGCAAGATGCACAGCTGGGAAGACAGGAAGCTGCATGCAGGCCTGGTTTGGGATCTTGGGCAGTGACAGCATGGGACTGGGGCAGGATAGGGGTGTGCAGGCAGCGGACTGCAAAGGTAAGGGCAAGGACGAGGGTGAAGGCGAGGGCCCCAGGTCTGTACTGTCACTGCCTCAGGGTCTCCATAGCCATGCCTACCCATCTCACTTCTGGACACCACTGTCTGCCGACCCATGGCCCTATCCCAGGAGCCTAGCTGCATGCTCTGCCCATGGGTGTCCTGCCCCTGGCAGTGTGTGTGCGGCAGATGGGTCAGCGTACTGAGGCAACAGGGCCATGTCTGCCAGCTGCAGCTGCCAGAAGAAGCCACCACCATGGGGGCTTTGGGGAAATGGAGTCTGGCCACCATGCTGTCCCAGCTCCACTGTGCACCTGGGGCTGGTGCAAGTAGCCACACAGGTCATGGCCTGGGCTGCCTTTGCATCTGGGCAGGACCAAGGGACCTGCCATGAGCCAGATAAAATTTCTCAGTGGGCCACATCTGGCCCAGGGGCCATATTTTCCCCACCCCTGCTCATTTTCCTTCATCCTGCCCAGCCTCAATGCATTTGAGAGTGCACTGCCCAAGATCCTTACCCTCCTACTAGCTAATCCTTGCAGCACAGCACAAGGGAAGGAGAAGGAAAAAGGCCCAAAGCAGAGGAAATAGGCTTCTTCCAGGTGATTTTTAATCTCACTTTAAAATTAGCTAGTACAGAGAAAAACTCCTACACAATTTCAAGAATAAGGAGTACTGCTTGGCAAATCATGGGAAGGAGCTGTCATATTAGCCTCATTTCCACCAGAACTAAACTTTATTTACATAGGTTTTTCATGCAGGTGACTTTGAAAAGAAAAAAAAAAACTGGCTCCAGACTGGATTTTAATTGTTTTCTGTACACAAGGTGATCCTTAGCCACATTTAAGCTTCTTTCCTTTGATGCATGTGGCAGCTTAATCACATTACACTAAATTTCCAGCCAAATAATACTGTACAGCCACAGGGATGAACATTTTAAGGAGAAGCAGAAACATAGCTTTGACATGCAAAGTACATTTAGTATAAAACTAAACTTGTGGCAGAAGAGAACAATGCTTCCAAGTGGGCCTGTAACCTATGCCTTTGCCTTGGTTTGCTTTGTTATCCAATAAAATAATCACCACAGTGTTGAAAAGTTGGGCCTTAACCTGCTATCCTGACTTCCTTTTGCTTGCTCAAGAAAAATCAAGTTGTCAGTTCACTGCAATAACTGACTGTACCATTCAGAAGAGAGGGGAGGCAATTTCCTCCCTTCCTCAACATCTGCACACAACAGCTCAGGCCTTTGCACCCATAAAGTATAAAATAAAAATATAAAACTATTTCCTCACAGGCTTCAATAACAGAGTGCAGTAAGCTGGAAAAGGCAATAAATCAACGTTCACCCCAACATCATTTGTCATAACACATTTCCAGTACATTAAACAATCTCATTTTTTAAATATCAAATTTGTTGCTCTAACAGATGGAAGAGGGGATAGAATGCATTTCATATAATATGTTTTGAGGGAATTATCCTATATTGGCACCTGAGATGTCTCCATTCTAATGAGATACGTCATGTCACAGGAGCTCTGCGGCGGGCCAGTAAGGGGCACTCCTGTGTTGAGCCACCCACCTCACTGTGCCCTACCACCTTCCAGGCTCTGAGTGCATCTCTGGGGGCTCCTCACGTCCAGCTAACCCCCTTCCTGGAGCACACCTGCAAGCCTGGGGGTAACACTGCTACCACCCAGGGTCTGGATTGATTTTGGCCCCATGCCCCCTGGGAAACACAGGCCTAGTAGTCCTTGAAGGTACTTGACCCACTGCAAGAACTTGGGGTGCTTCCCTCGGTCTGAAGCACAAATAGTGGTCTACCTTAGCCAAACCAAGGGGACTCCAAGACATAATTTAGACCCTCTCCCAATAAGACTCCCATGCTAGGTACAAAGGAGAACTGTATGGGTTACAAGGAGTAGGTTTGGAATAGGGTACAGGGTAGAGCAATACCAGAGAAACACTTTAGAGTAAACAGTGGCATGGTAGCCTTTGATTATGCATCTGTATTACTGCAAGCTATACATCTAGTTAGATCTCAAGTAGCTTACTCACAAGTATCATCCAGAGGCAGGTGAAGATTTCCTCTGGAGGCAAGCAGTTCATTGACCATGAGTTTCAAAGGAAAGAGTAAGTTTCAGATGGTCCAGATTCTCTGAGAGTTCTCATCATGGCTGTTGCCCCACCTCCTGGGCAGTTTTTAACTTATGAACTCATTTACCTGATCCAACGAAGACCAGCAACTGTTGGCTGCCAGCCAACCAATTTGAAATGCAACACTGGTTGCCAGATAGACTGGCAGGGTCTCTAGCCCCCTCCCAGTCATGATGACATGGCTTAGAACAATAGGGAGTTTAAGCCCCCACCCAGGTGTGTAAGGCCAGCCACTTAGGCAGAGGGAGCAGGTGTCCCCCTCCCTCTGGAATGTGTCCAGCTCAGGTTACAACCCAGGATTACCTGAAGCTGATGGGGCCAGAGGTGTCTGCCCTCTGCAGTGACCATGGTAATCAAATTGTAAATTAGGTATCTGCCTGATAGCAGAGTTTGGGGAGAGACAGAGATGGCATTCTGCCACAAGCTCTCTCACACACTAGGAGTTATAAAATTCTGTGGTGCCTTTGAGAATGCCTCAAAGTGCCTAGCTACCCAGGTTGTAACCATATTGGTCTAGAGGAAAAGGCAATCAGGACTCATAGTAGAGATGATATCTTTTTATCAGACCAACAACATTTTTGCAAAAAAAAAAAATATTTAATTGCAAGCTTTGGGCACAAACACCCTTCATCAGGCATTGGAAAAAAGATTGTAAAAGTTCTCTTGAGTAGAAATGAAAGTTCATATTTCATAGGATTTTTGCAGAGGAGTCAATAGATGGAAAAGTTCTCTGGGCAGTCAGTTCATAGCTGGTATGGAGCCTCTCACCTCCTGTGAGGATCTGTGATGATGCAAATTACCTTGAAACAAAGGCAGGAGCAGGATCTCAGGTTTCAGGTGGTCACAGTTGCTTCCTGCTTGGGAAATTATGAAGATTTCATTAAAAAAATCAGCTAAAATTTGATATCAAATTCAAAGCACCTATTACTTTTTCAGAAATGGGGAGAGCTGTGCAGCCTCTATGAGAGAACTTATTTGTGTCCCCACCAAGATGATTTTTAAAGTAGTATGGCAGGGGTTTTCAACCTTTTTTAAGGAGCATACCGATTCTGGTGTACACTAAGATATGAAGCAGGGGCGGGGGTGGTGGCGGCCAGATGCAGAGTTGGGGGGGTGGGGGAGGCTTGCACTCAGTGGTGGTGGTGCAAGGCAGTGGGTGGTGGCAGCAGTCACACATTGCATAGCCGGTCGCACATGCAGTTCCGCGGGACACCTGGCCAATCTCATGCTGCCTATCAGTGGCCCACAGAGCCACACGTGTGACCTGCCATGGGAAAGCGGCATGGGATGGTGGATAGCAGTGGCGGCTGCCATGAGCAAGCTTCCCCCCCCATGTATCAGAGCCTGTGTGCACTACAGAGGGGAGCTGCTGCCCTTGCGCCCCCCCCAGCCCTGCCACTGGGAGGCGATGCTGCAGCATGGTGGGTGGCAGTGCTCTGTCCCTGCTTGCCCATGCTTACCCCCTAGAACATTTCCAAGTACCCCCGGGAGTACGCATACCCCCAGGTGAAACCCCCTGTATGGTATCAGAAACTTTTATCCAAGTGGTCAAATGACTGTCAGACAAAATGGTTTCAAAATGGATCTCAATTACCCAAGTTCTTTGCCTCCAAAATTCTATTTGCTAGAACCATCATTTGAGGCTGACTCTTATATCCTTATTGTCATATATTACAGGTTAGAATCAACTCCCTCTTTGTCTGCAACATCTCTACTAATCTAAAGTCCTATGCCCAAAGTATTTAAGATAAACTGGAGTTTCTATTAACTAGAGTAATAAGATCTTTACCTGTCAAACTAGGGATATACACAGGTGTTCCATTTGAATGCTAAGAGTTTCCAGCACTACAAAAACATGGAGAGAAGTGGGCTGTGGGGAGCTACAGAAGAGAGCTCCCTAGCCAGGGAGTGGCTAGAGGACTCCTTGGGTTCTTGGGCTCCTCCCCTAGGGGAGTCCAATGATTGACAGCCAGCCCTACCCCATCCAGGGAAGGGGGCAGGCAAACAATGAGAAGCAATTGCCAAAGTAGCAGCTGCCAAAGACAACCAACCCCCTACCCCGAAAGGCAGACTCCACTGACCAGTGTGAAAGAAGAGGGATCACAGGGTGCTGGGGTGAAGAGAACTGATCTCTTTGCCCCACCACTCCCAAGCATTCTCAAAGCCCTTTGAACAGTCTCAGGGAGACTTGTGACTGTTCAAGGATGGAGAGAAAGGCATTAGCGTGGCCTCATGAACAGTCACAGGTCTGCCTAGGACTATTCACATGGCAGGGAAATACCTGCCACTCTCTAACAGTGCTGGGAGACCTGGGGCTGTTCAGAAAGCAAAAGGCATTGATGCCACCATGTGGATAGTGTTAGGGACTGTTTAGGAGCCACAGCTTGATCAGCCCTGACACTGTTCAAGCCTAATGACAGATGGGTCCAGCAGGGCTTTCTGACAGTTTGCAGCTGGAGAGGCTTTTGGGAGCAGGGGAGGATGAGTGGGATAATTGGGGTCCTAGAGGCCCCAAGATAGTAGCATTTAGACATTACAAATGGTGCTAGAAACTTCTCTCTGGAGAAGCTGCTAATGTATTGGAGGAATATATTGGAGGAATGGCTAGTTTTGTTCTGTGAACCCCCCTCTTCACCTTATACTAGCTTTTTTTGTGCCAGAGAAGGGTGTTTTTATTAGTACAAATTTAGTGCCTGTCCATGATCTAGGTCACAGTTGTACAATTTGCAGCCTGCAGGTACATCCAGCTTTCAAGGGGTTAATACGCAGCCCACCGGCTACCACCTGGCTGCCAGTCCCCCTATTGCTCCTGCAATGGTGGCTGCGGTCTCTGGGGCAGGGAAGCATGGCTTGAGGGGCCTTGGTAAGCTTGCCGCCTGTGCCTGGAGAAAGATGTGTGCTGCCAATGCAGTAGCACTGGCAGGGGAATGGAAACATGGGCAGGGGGTCACATGGTGGTGGCAGAATGGGATGGCATGGGGTGTGGGCTCTTGGGGTGCTGCTTGCCCATGCAGTATCAGCAGTGGTAGCAGGGTGAGGCTTGCTCGTCTCATGTGTCAGTGGCAGGGGGAGTTGAGGGCTCACTGCGTGGTGTGGCACTGTGCACAGTGGGAGACTTTGGGGCTCAGAGGGCATGAGGCCCAAACACATTCTTATGTTGGACAGCCCTGGCCTAGGTTACAAGAGCTCATAACACTGACTGCCTATTTACATTCTATCCAAAAAGCAAAGGTGTTGTTTTTTTAAAAATATCCTTTAATGAACCATCTGTATAGTTGTGAGAAATGTTAGACAAGCTTTCTTCAGGTCCAGACCTTCATCTCCCCCCTCACCCCTCCACACTAGCTAGCAGAGTAGGGCACACTCATTTCACTTCATCAAAGGGTTTTGCCAAAAAATATTTGCCATGTAATGTTTCCCAATATTTTTCCTGCAGACTTTGTGCTGACCTAGGGAGTAAGTCCCCTTGCAGCTCTCCCTGGCATGACATACTCCTTTCTATGCTTTAAAGCAGGGGTGTCCAACCTTTTTGATAGTGGGGCTGGATCATGAACTTTTTATCACCCAGTGGGCCGGCGAGCTATATTCAAAGACCTCACAAGAAGCAGTATCACATCACACCCCCCCCCCCCCCCCGAAATGAAAGTACAGTGTTTACTTTCATTTCCTATCGCAGCACCTTGGGCTTCAGAAAACAGCTTGGAGGGCTGCATGGTGGCCCAAGGGCCGCACGTTGGACAAGCCTGCTTTAAAGGATATATTTGAGCTCAGAAGACCTGATTCTCCTCTCACATAGGTGTGAATCAGGAAATCAACAAAGTAACAGAGAGTGGAATCAAACCTGTTGTATCTAAACCAGTCAGATCTGAAAAAGTCAGCTCTTAGTTTTCACTCATTTTTTAACTACAGAAAAGTAATAGGGCATTTTTTTGTTGCAAAGAACTCAGAAGGACCGCAGCAGGTCAGAATGTCTTTAACACTATGGATTACTATTTGAAATCACTGGGTTCATCTCGTGAATTATGTTTGCGTGCCTAAGAGTGCTAACATTGCCTGGCACCCTGAAAGGATCTCAAGGCACCCCAGGGTGCTACAGCATCCTGGTTGAGAATTACAGATCTAAACACAAAATGGAATGCCAGAAGAAAGCATTTCCTACATTTTAAAAATGTTTGTGTTATTTGCATCCTAGCTGGCAATGCTTCCTGAGCTAATGAGCAGCACCATTGCTGTCATGCTCTCCAGTGCTTCTGAATGGGGAGGGTATGAGCAGAAACTGCTGAAAGTGTGCTATGCCTTTGAAGTAGCATGCTGCATTCTGGCTTGATAAATAACCTGTGTGCGACTGTTCTGTAGGAAAACTGTCACATCATTGCTGTGTTTAGTATAATCAGTAGCTGCCACTGTACATACTGTTGCTGAAATGCTTAGAGGCTGAGATTGCACATAGATAAAATGGTAGCAAAAGAAAGCAATGGAAAACAGTAACAGCCTTCATTCTTGGGAGAGCATTCATGCATTTGCACTGCTGGAAAAATAATGATATGAAGACTCTGAATCATAAATATCTTCAATCTTAAAATGTTCCCTAAACATTTTAAAATTATAATGTTGTTCAGTTGTTATTGTTACACTAATATGCCTTGGCCGAGTACTTCTGCTTCAGTAAATATGTTGCTAATTTAGTGTCTTTGTTTCTGCTGAAACAAGTGCATTTGAAAACAAACTGGCCTTTTCCATGGAAATTGAACGTTCTCAATAACTGGCTTTTTTGTGGCTGTGGTTACTATGGCAATAATCTTGATTCAAGACTTAAACTATGTAAGTGGTTTCTATAACAACATGATAGGATGCTTTGGACGCGCAACTGAAGTAAACAGATTCAAAATTAACCCTTTTATGAACACAATGTTTTCATCCTCTTGTGACACAATGACATGTACTTGCTTGTTCACCAAAGGCATATTTAGGCCTACATAAGTAGAGTGTTTAGTATCATTTTTTAAAATATAGGGAAGAGATCAAGTACTAATTCCAAAACAATACATAGGATCTGACAGATTCTATGATTCTAGAATGCATAGGATCTGACAGAATGCATAGGATCTGACAGAGGTGGTTAGAATTTGGGGAACAGCTGTTCATCCTGTGCTTAAACTTGGGGAAAACTGAGTGACACCAAGGTAACTGTAAACTATTCCTTATGTTAAGTGATGGTGGCAGTTTGGGAAAGGAAGAGAGGGATATGGCAAGGAGTTGTAGAGAAAGGGAGAACGATGGGGAAGAAAGAAAAAATATTTGAGGGAGCAATTGATTTAGGGGACCTTGAGAAGCTAGGTTGGAAATATGAACTGTTTGTTATACCTTTATAGTGAACTTATTTGTTTGTGAAAGCTTTCAATGTGAATCAGTGTTCTGCACTGCTGCTGAGTTTAAAGAAGACTAACTGAAAAACTCCTTCTAGGAGAATAAATGCTGTCCAACTTTCATATCTGGTTGTTGACCCTGAAACCTAACAAAGCCAGTTCATATGTCAAAGATGCTAATTATTACTACTGATCATTTTAGTAAAAATCTGCAACTCAGTGCATTCAGGCATTGTGGATTGTCTTGAATGGAACAGCTCTACATTGCTAATATTCCAATTTGATCCATTACCAATACTAGTAATATCAGTTTCCTAATTAAAGACATTTAAAATTTAACATTTCAATTTTCAACTAATGGCCCAGCATATGAGCTGCATCAGGATAAAGGAATACCAACGTTAAAGATGTAACTCATTAATATGAATTAATAATAGAAAGCCAGACTCACTTTGACCTTCCTTGCCTATATTAGGTCATGCTATTCTACAGAGATGTGCCCATTAATAATTTGGCACTTCTGATTTAATTTAGTCAAGGTATGAAACAACAGTTGCATGTTCTCTAAAGAAACTCATGCAGCCAATGAAATCCTTTCTCAAACACCAGGCAGGCAAGGTTCTTTGAGTAGTTGTGATATCTTTTATTAGACCAACTGAGTAGTTGGAATAAAGTTCTTAGCAAGCTTTTGAGCACAGTCACCCTTCTTCAGGCATAGGAAGTCTCTGCAGTTCTTAGATTCTAAGGAATAAGAGAAGCTAAAAATGTGTCAGTGAGAATATTAATAAGGAGAAATTAGGAAGACAAAAGGTAAAGCAGGGAAGGGAGGAGGGAAAAGGCAGGGGGAAAAAGGAAAAGGCGAGTCAGGGAGTCTCTACAATAATAGTGATTCAAGGTAGAAAAGAGGCCATCTTTTCTGGGAAATAGCTGGAAATTAGGAAGACAATGAGCAAAAGGAGGGGAGGGGAGAAAGGGGGCAGCAGGGAATGAAAAGTGCAAAAGGTCAGGTCTGGCAGGTACCTGGTGAATCAGATGTCAGGCAGGTTGTAATGTGTCATAAATCCAATGTCTATATTGAGTTCATGATTTTTGTATCCAGTAGATTTATGAAGTGAAGTTTGTAGGCTTGTCCATGAAAGGTGTTTTGTAAGTTCACTTTGAGGATTAGAACTGAGAGATCGGAGAGGAAGCGTTTGTCTTGTGAGAAGCGTGCACCCACAGCTAATTAGGTATTCTTGTCTTTGATAAATTTTCAGTGTGTATTCATTCTGGTGTGCAGTTGTTGTTTTGTTTCTCCTACATATTTTCCATCAGGGCTTTAGTGCACGGGATAAGATGTATAACATTTTGGAAGTGCAGGTGTAAGATCCAGGAATAGTGATGGTTCTGTTGTAGGGTGTAGTTATTGTGGGAGTGGTGAAGAGATGTTGGCAGGTTTTGCATTTCTTGCCCTAGCATGGTCTGGATCCATTTGGTTTGGTTTGGGTCATAGGGAGTTTGCTTCTGGTGATGAGGTTAGCAAGTTTCAGTGCTTGTTTAAAGGCTAGGATGTGTGGTTCTGGAAAGATGTCTTTAAGAACTGGGTCTTCTTCTAGTATGGGTTGCTATTGTTTGAGGATTTTCCATGCAAGTTCCAGGGAAGGGTGATATGTATAACTAATGGTGTGCGATTTGTTAGGATTTTCATTTTGTACTGAAACAAATCTTCACGTGGTAAGTGTGATCTCTCTCTCTGGAGGAGTGTCCTTGTTGGCTGAAGGTCCTTTTGAGATTTGTGGGGTGGCGATCTTTCTCAAACATCACACACTTGACAGTGCTGATGACTTAAAGGCTAAGTTGATTCTCAATTGGGGTGTTGCAAGATCCTTTTAAGGGTGTTGTGGGGTGAGAGAAGGCCCCTGCACAGCCCCTATGCAAGGAGGTAAGTGCTTGCTCCTCCTTCCTCCGCCTGGCCCTTGCATGAGGAGATAAGAGCTCACACCTTGCCCCACACACACTGTCCAGACCCTATGCAAGGAGGTAGGCACTGTAATAAATTAGTTTTTGAAATGTGGTCCTGCTATGTTCAGAGAAATTCTGGAGGGGTGCCTGGGATCTAAAAAGGTTGAGAACCACTGGCCTATACTCACAGTTAGAGGTGACCTTAAACCTGACATGCCTGTCAGTGCAACCTCTACTGAAACCACTGTTTTGACGCAGCTCCAGAGCCCAGAAAGTGAATGCTGCTACTGCTCTCCACCCACTCTTTCCCTTGCCACTGAATTCAGCAGTGGGCAAGGGGGTAGGGTGAGTGATGGCAGCATTCACCCCCAGAGCTCCACAGCTGTGCCAAAGCAGTGGTTCTGGCCAGGGCTATCCCGGGGGGTGCAAATCGGGGTGACCGCCCCAGGCCCTGTGCTTTGGGGGGCCCCACAGAGCCAGGCAGAGCAGCCATGGTGACTCCATGCTGCTGCTGGCTTCACATCTGGCTGCTTGGCACTCCCCACCCCCCATACACCAAATCTGCCACCGAATCCAGCAGCTTCGGCTGCTCAGTACCACCCTTCCCAACCGAATCCTCCACTGGCTTCCTCATGTCTGGGGGCAGGGCCCCAAACAGGCTGATTTGCCCTGGGCCCCACACCCTGCTCGGGTCATCTCTGGTTCTGAAGAAGCTGTGCTGATAAGCCAGTGAGCTCAGAGAGCTCATTGTGTATGTGCTGCACAGCCAAAGCAGGAGCGGGAGGGGGATAACTTCAGTCCCCCACTTTACCCTCTTATGGATCCATTCATGGCCACTGATTGTCTATATTTAAAACCCTAACCTCAGGTGGGTGAATCTAGCCTGATATTGGAGGGTATGTGAGCAGCAGAGTCTAAGGTCAAACCTACCCCCTAGCTTTCCATCCCCTGCTGCGTTTGGAATTTATCTGGTGTCACAGGCCACAAGCATATGAAGTCCACTAATAGGAAACCCATAGCTCCCTATTCCTTCTGAACCCCACTTCCTCTCTCTATTGGTCATAACTAGAGCCAAGCACAGCAAGAAAGAAAAGTATTGAATAAACTACTTTCTAGACAGCTCTACTCAAGAGTTGGGAAGCACACAAAGATGTGGCATGGGTGTTTAAGTATAGCCTTAGACTGACCCTCAATAGCAGCATAGACGCATCAACATATCCAAGCAGTAGTTATCTTCTGCGAGGTTTACAAACTCTTTTAAGAATGAATGATGGGATCGAGTGCACACTTGACACCAAATTGGGTGAAATTGCAGCCTCTCTGGATGGCAAGACCAAGATCCAGAATGACCTGGATAAACTGGAGAAATGGTCGAAAATCGATCAGATCAAATTCAACAGGGACAAGTGCCAAGTCCTGCACTTGGGTAAAATAATTCCATGTACATTTACAAACTAGGGAATAATTGGCTAGGCTTCAGTACTACAGAGAAGGACCCAGGGGTTACTGTGGCCTATAAACTGAATGTGCGCCAACAGTGTGTTCTTGTCGCAAAAAACCCCAGCATAATAATAGGAGTGTCACTTGCAAATCAAGGGAAGTGATTTTTCCACTCTATTCAGCATTAGTGGGGCTTCATGTGTAGTACTATGTCCAGTTTTGAGCCCTACACCGCAAGAAAGATGTGAACAGATTGGAAAGAGTAAGGCAGAGAGAAGCAAAAATTATAAGAGCCCTGAGAAGCATGACTTATGAGGAAAAGCTGAAAGGGCTAGGGTTATTTAGTCTGGAGAAGAGAAGACTGATGAGGGATTTGATAACAGTCTTCAAACACCTGAAGGGATTATAAAGAGGATGGAGATTGCCTTTCCTCTGTGGCTGTAGAGGACAGGACTAGGAGCAATGGCCTTAAGCTGCAGCAGAAGAAATTTAGCTTGGAGTTTAGGAAAAACTTTTTTACTATGAGAATGGTCAAGCATTGGAACAGGCTACCTAAAGAAGTTGTGGACTCTCGATTCCCCAGAAATTATGATGAGCACGTTGGACAGACACTTGCCTGGGTAGTTTAGTCATGGATGATCCTACCTTGAGCAGGGGGCTGGACTAAACAACCTGCTGAGGTCCCTACCAGCACTACATGCCTATGATCTTAATGTCAAACAAATGTATTCAAGTGAGTTCCAGGTCATGTTAATGTAATTAACAGGCTCTTTAGTGACTGACATTTAGTACAAAATTCCAGCATTTATTATACTATTTAACCACAGTCTAGAGAAAGATACATCTAGAAAGAAGTAGACTTGGCTAAAAGTGATACAAAAGTGAGTGTATACACATGTGTATGAGTGACTGCATGAATGAATATGTTAAAAACAATCCAACAGACTTCTCCAGAACAATGGCTCTAATTTTCTTTCCGATTACTAACTAAATTCATAGGGCTTGGTTTTATTTGGCTTGACTTGGTTTTGTTTAACTTGAATAAAAACATTTTCCTAATTATCTTGCTAATAAATGATTAATAAAGAGCAGTGAGATACTCAGTGGCAGATGCTATGGAAATGCAAAATATGATGTAGTGCTGTTGTAGTCTAATGATCTGAGCACAGATGAAGGTCAGGAGATCTGGATTCCCAACCTCACTCTGCAGCTGACTCACTCTATAGCTTTGTACATTTCAATAAACAAAGGTTCATAGATTTCATAGATATTAGGGCTGGAAGGGACCTCGGAAGATCATCGAGTCCAGCCCCCTGCCCAAAAGGCAGGAAGTCAGCTGAGGTCATAGGATCCCAGCAAGATGAGCATCCAGTTTGCTCTTGAAGGTGTTCAATGTAGGCGCTTGAACCACCTCCGGTGGCAGGCTGTTCCAGACCTTGGGGGCTCAGACAGTAAAGACATTCTTCCTTATATCCAGCCTGAAACGGTCTTGTAGTAGTTTATGACCATTCGACCTAGTTGTCATCCCTTGGGGTGCTCTGGTGAACAAACGTTCCCCCAGATACTGGTGGTCACCCCTGATAAACTTATAGGTGGCCATCAGATCACCCCTGAGCCTGCGCTTTTCCAGGCTAAAGAGCCCCAGGGCTCTCAGCCTGTCATCGTAGGGTCTGCTTCCCTGACCTCTGATCATGTGTGTGGCTCTTCTCTGGACTCTCTCAAACTTCTCCACATCCTTTTTGAATTGTGGAGCCCAAAACTGGACGCAGTATTCCAGCTGCAGCCTCACTAAGGCCAAGTACAAGGGGAGAATGACGTCCCAGGATTTGCTTGAGAAGCACCTATGGATGCAAGCCAGCGTTTTGGTAGCTTTACTAGCCGCAGCATCGCACTGCAGGCTCATGTTCATCTTGTGGTTAATGATATTTACTGTGTTTCTAAGGCACTGTGAGTTTGGGATAGAAGACAACTGTATATTTTTTAAATATTGTTATTAGATTTTAAAAGCAACTAGCCTAATCTCAATTGTTCATCTCTAGGCGGTTTTATAAAATCCCAGAACTGCTAAATTTATGGTGGAACCAGGTAGATAGTAGGCCAAAATGATATGGGAAAGATGGAAAGCTCAGAGCTGAAACTTTTGCCCTATATCTTTAAATTGTCCAGCTCCATGCTTAAGATCCCAGTGCTTAAGCCCTTAACTTTTGGCAACTGGCAAGTCTCCAACCTATACCAATAGCCAAACATAGTATTTTTCCAGTATACAAAAGACTTCCAAAAGACCTGGTCCTTGCAAACATTTTGAGACTAAATGTAGTAGAGACAGATTGCATCACCCTTTCCTACAGGCAGAGGTCATTCCCATTGACTTATTTTCTGGCCTCTTCCAAACCACTAGCCATGTTACACCTGGAATCTGTCCCTTCAACAGCTGAGAGTCTGTTGGGAGAAGGGTGTGTGTAGAGCACTGGTTTTCAACATGTGGTCCCTTGGGGGTCCACAGACTGTCTAGGGGATCTGAAAAAGATGACTATATTCAATCAAAAGTATGTGAATACCCACACTTACAATTCAAAGGGGTCTGCACTTCCATTCACAATTTCTCAAAAGGTCTGCACCTCCATTCAACATGTTTTAGGGGTCCACAAATGAAAAATGGTTGGAAATCACTGGTGTAGAGCACAGCTGGGTGAGTGACTCAGTGTTGGGATTGGTGCCCAATGAATTAAGGGACAATAGAGATGTGGATTTATAGGAGTCTTTGCCATGAATATTCGGAGTGGTATGGGGCAAAGGGTATAGAAGAAGTCAGCATCCCTGTAGGTGGCTGTATAATTCAACGTACACAGTGGTAAGATAGTAGTAACTAAGGGGTAAAGAGTGGGAGGATAGAGGGAGAAGATAACAATGACCTAAAATAATTCAATGTGGGAAGCTATTAGATTGTTTTCTTGCTAAAATAAGGCCTGAGGACAATTCATGCAGAGGGAATAATTTATTTACGTATTTTCATTACATTTACATTATACTATTATAAACAAAGATAATATTTTTAAATTCAAATACTTATTTTATTCCTCTTTAATTGTGCTTTTAATGAACCAGAAGAGTTTTCTATGTTGCCAAGAGAATATAAAACTCTGTAGTTCTCCGAACAGGACAAAATTTAAAAGAAGCTGATTTTCTTGAAGCATAATATTCAGGGGTGCATATAACAAAAGCTAAATTCCATTTGAATATCAGTAGAATTGTGCTAAATTACTTTGAAATCATCCTTTGAAATCTCACCTTAAAATCTCCAGTTCCACTGATTTTCCTATTAATTTAACTTTACCCTCAGGTGCATGTGGCTGCAACTCACAGTCTTAGAAGCAACATTAACTTGTGGCATAAGTAGAGATTATTCTGACCGCTGAATGTGATAAATTGATAATTTGTTCCAATTCCATTCCAATCAAGTTATGGATTATTTACATTTTTGCTAGTAGTACTGGAGATTAGCCAGTAGGTGGCAAGCTTTACTGCAGACAAAGAATTTAGTAGGCAAAACCCTGAGAGAACCTTTCATCTTCTAAGTGTAGTGCCAAGTGTCTCACATTCAAAGACTTTAACCACAGAGTAAAATATTTGGCAGTAATTTTTCTAGTAACATGATGCTTTAAAAGGACTGATAATTACTTTATGTGTCAGTCAGAGTAGATTTACTGTGATCAGCATTTCATTTTATTTTTTCTAATGTTAAACATTAATTCTAAGAATCTCTGCCAGAGAGGGTCACTGCTTAAATGTTCTTAATTGGTCAGCCATGGAAAAAAGGCTCATTCTCTACAGAACATAGCTCAAAGCATATGAGGACTCATGGGGTTATCCTCTATGCAACAATAAAATCTAGCTCCCAACATTAACATTTTTCCTCCTCTACTCCTTTCCATGTTAATTGTGCCAGAAATCTCTTAGCAGCAGCTGTTTAGTGCTCAACCTGAGGCAGTCTTTGCACTTGTGCCTTCTTACCCTCTGCCATGGGTCTCAGCTTGAGGGGAGATCAGGTTCCAGGGGACACTCCCCAGGGAGGGTAAGCACTGAGCTTGAGCTCTATTGTTCCTACTGCACAGATCTATTACAGAGGGGGAAGTAATCTGCACCAAAAAAAAAAAGGTGCACAGCTTACTTTCCCCATGGGGAAGATGGAGGAAATCAGGGCACACACTGTAACTCGGAAAGTAGTTACGACATTAAGCAACAATACCATTATGATTAAAGTATTTTAGTGTTTGTGTCTCAGACTAGATGGAACTGATCTTTAAAGACGCATTTCATTGTTTTATATTCCATGATCCCCACCATCATAGTGTCATCCCAGGAAGGAGTTGTACTTGTTTGTTTTCATTTACAGTATCATGTCATCAATGCTTAAAGGGTCCCTTAGTCCTCTTCCATTTTCTCCCCCAGCAATGCTGCCTCAGCACTTTACAAATACTGATGCCAAAACTAGCACGTCATCGCCAAACTAATAAAGAGCAGTGACAGAAAGTCATTACAACCAACAGAATTGTTGCATTCTGATAAGCTCTAGAATAGGAGTGACCAAGAAACAGCACATGGAGCCCTGTTCACCTTGGCCCGTGGGGCTCTCAGTGGGTCCAGAAATTTGGCAGTGGGGGGAGTGGTGGCAGCATTAATTGCCATGGCTCCCAGAGGCCTCATCTGGATTACTGTGAGCAGTTCTGAGGTCAACATTTTAAAATGAACATGGAGAAGTTAGGGTCCAGAGGCAGGCAGCAAAGATGATCAAGGGCTTGAAAGTAAGTCATACAAAGGAGAGACTGAAGGAGCTAGGCAGCTTCACCTTGTGGAGAAGGCATTTAAGAGGGGACATGATAGCAGTCTTCAAATACTTGAAGGGCTGCCATAAAGAAGAGGAAAAGCACCTTTTCTCTCGCTGCAGAGAAGGGGACACAGACCAATGGCTTGAAGTTGCAGCAAAGTAAGTTTACCTTGAATATCAGGAAAAACTTCTTCAGTTAGAACAGTGAGGCAGTGGAATAGACTGCCTAGGGAAGTTTGTGGACTCTCTATCACTGGAGGTTTTCAAGAAGAGGTTGGACAACCACTGGCTGAGAATGATTTAGGCATAGCTATGCCTATGTTCTACTATGGGTATTTCTCATACTTCTGCGTTTTGCTGGTTGCCTCTCCCCTCCCACCCCCGCATAGGTGGAGGAAGAAAAATATGGGGGGAGGGGGGGCTGAGTGTGTGCATGGCCCAACACCCCCAGGCAGGAAAGTCTGCGAGGGGAGGGGAAAGGGCTGGGGGGGGAGGGAGTGGGAGTGGGGCTGGGGCTGTGACCGGGCAGGGATTGGGAGGGAGCAGAGCAGAGCCAGGCCCAGAATTGGGATTGGGGCTGGAGCCCGCTGCACCCATGCCATCCCTTCCCCTGCACCCGGGGTCATTGCCCAGTGCTGGCACCTCCTGCCCCAACAAATCTGCCATCCCCCAACCCCATACTGGCCTCAGCTGCCTCCCTACACTGGCCCTGGCCTCAGCCCCAGCCCTGGCCCCACACCACCTGGGGGGGTCCAGAGCCGGAGCGGGGCCAGCCTCATCTGCGCCTCTGGGTTGGAGGGGACAGAGGCCCTGGGACCGCTGCACTTGCCCTGCCCTGCCCTGCCCTGCCCTGCCCTGCTCCAAGTCATCCCCAGGAAGAGCCTGATACAATCCTGGTCTCAGCCGCAGTCCCAGCCTGCAGCAGCAGCCTGCCCTGCCCCATGCAGATCCAGGGACATATGCCCCCATGACTCCTGGGGTGTGTGTAGCAACAGGAGCTGCACCACCCAGACAAGCCGCTCACAGCTCAGTCCTGCACCTCACTGGGGCTGCTGCCCCCCCCCAGCCCTAAGCCCCATCCCCACTCCCTCCCCTGCCCTGCTGCAGCCACCAGAAGCCCTCTGCTGGGCTGCTTTGCAGCCCTACTGCTGCCCCATGTTTGGGGGTGCTAAGCTCTATTAGCCCCCACTCCTGCTGTCTGTGCTCACCCCACCTTTCTGCTACATGCATCAGGGTGTCTTTTAGCCTCAGAGGCACTGAGTGTTGGCCATAGCCAAGGATGGGGATTTAGACTGGGGTGTGCCAATGCTGCTGCTGGGAACAAAGCTGGAGGGTCCTGGCTGAAGAGTCTTGCCCCTCAGCTCACATTCAGACTGATTACCATATTTGGAGGTCAAGAAGAAATGTTATCAATGGTCAGTTTGGTATGGACTGCGGGGTTTTTTTTTGCTTTCCTCTGCAGTGGGGAGCACGGCTTTCTACTTGGGACCTCTTCAACATATATTGACAACCTTTTATAGAAGCAGAGCATTGGCTGCCATGGTTCCCCTGGTTTACCTGTGGCAAATTAGGATATTATGTCTGTGTTGTGTCAGGATTGACGGTACTCTTACGTTAAGTTTAGAATATGGAGTGGATAGGATGGTTTGGATAGAGATGATCCTGCCTCAGGCAGGAACTTAGACTAGATGACCTCTGGAGGTCTCTTCCAGCCCTACTTCTCTAAGATTTTATGATTATATGAATTAATACTGCTGTCACTCATCCTGTTATCAAATACCCAGACACCTGGGGAGCCACATGGGCCAGATTGGGCCCACAGAGCCAGATAAGTTGGGCAATACTACTTTATAAGAATGGTTCTGATTAACTGAGTCAATTGACCTGACCCTCTTATAGCACGTATAGTCAAGTAATCAGATACAAATCCTAATAATTTAATCACAGCCAAATTCTTCAAGTGTATCCAATAATACTATTTCGATGAATTTTAAATATATACAGTTTGCTAAACATATTAATTTGTTATAAAGATCATTTGGTCAAAAGAAAAGTGACAGATGCTAGATTTCTTTAGAAACCCAGTTTAATTAATTTTAACTATAATTAGCAGATTTCCTTGTAATTTGTAAAATAATGAACACTACTCAGTAAATCTATGTTTGGGAGAATATACTATCATTTTTGTGTATAACAGGAAGGTTGAATTCCTGATCTTAGTGTAAATCCTAACCTTAAGAATGGCATTGCAACCAGTAACTCCATAACAGACTGAGCAACCGATATGACCAGAGACTTTTTTTTAACGGGCTGATTAGAACTCTAGGGGGGGAGGTTACTGTTTTTATTCATAAATATTTAATTCACATTCCTGACAAAAACTGGGAGAAAAGCTCTCATTTTTTTCCTCCTACTCCTCCAAGTCAGGTAATAAAAAATGTAGTTTTTCTGAAATACCCACTCCCCCACACTTTCCAGCACCTCTTAAAGATGCATAAATATATACACACAGAAATTAGTTAAAAAACAAAACCAAAAACCTTTCAGACCTTCTTTATGCATCATAAAGAAACAAAAGACAAAAACCACTTTTTTCCATTTGCAGGCAGCTTTTAAGGTCTGTGTTGTTTGGGGTCAAACCATAGTCACAATTAATATAGCAGAGCAGTATAATCCCAGTGCTGATGACTTGTTTTAGCAGGCAATAAATTGGTCTTCAGGTCAACAGTTTTATCTATTGATAGTCCTGACAGATTCCCCAAATTTCCCTAAGCGGCGTATTATGCTATGGCTATGCACATCTTATGAATAGGATACCACATGATGGGACACGACTTACCTCTCCAATGTCCAGAAACACTACCATATCTACAGTACTGTAGGCAGTCTTTTCTGAGCGAGTAAGGCTATCTTAGGTTTTTTTCACTCTTGAGAAGGCAAAAGTCCTCTCCTTCCAAGGCAAAAACAGAAAGTCTAAAGAAAGAAAGAACCTCCCCCCCCCCCTCGGGCATATATTACCCAGTATCACTGCTTTTGTTCTTAATAACTAGCCTCAAAAGTCTTCTGTTCTCCACGGCTGATTAATCCTTGCTAGTGACCTTAGTGTAGAAATTCCCTTCTCCTTTATATCAGAGGCTAATTCCTGTCCCATTTATCAGATACTCCTTTGTTCTTTACAAGATAAAATGTTATTTATCCCTGAATTCAAAGATTTTGCGAAGTCCATCTTCCCACAGCACCAGATGGCAAAATGGACTGATAAGCCATTTATCAGAGTATCAGCATACATATTTCAGATAGCACAGTTGAAATGTTAGGATATTCTGGCTTCCTGTATCTAAGACCTATGCCAGGGACCCTAACCTGTAAAACACCTGATTAAACCCTCTGCCTAAATCATATTCCCCTTGACCAGACTTTCCCTTAGACTTTTCTTAGACCTCTTTAGTCAAGTTCCTCCAAGCTATGTTCTTGGCTTCTTTTTCACAGGGAAATACCTTAGGTCTTGATGAATTTTTCTAGCCTGCCATTGCTCTACTGTAGCACTTTTTTTTTCAGCAGGGAATCACTGTTGATCTATTTTTTCATCCCAGTTATTGATGATGATGAGCCTTTCAGCACAGTAATTACCTTGTTAATACCCTCCTATCATCCACCCCTCTGCCCCCCAATTGAGGCCAGCCTGCCTTCTATGCATCTCCAAGCATGCCTATCTGCAAGTTACCTGCTTGCTGGACCTCCCAGTCCCATGATCCAGGCAGAAACTAGAGACTGGTTGTATCTATGCCTGAATTTTCCTTAAAAAGACACCACACACACATATTATAAACAGTACATTATTATACATAATATTTTACTATTCATCTTCAAATAACTACAATACAAGAAATAAAGCATAATTCTAAAGAAGGCTCCAGAACAGAGCAGAAAATGAAAGGAAAAAAGACCAAAATAATATATATCAGACCAGGACTTGAACGCAGATTGTTTAATACAATTTGTATCATCCAACACACATGCATCTTTTCTCTTTTGAATTACTAGCCTTTTTCTGAAGGGGCTGTTCAGATTTATTTCATAGTTTCTCAGCTAAGATATGACAGCATTTATTTTTTTCTGTTGTACAAATGGATATTTTTTCCCTCCAGTATGCAGAAAATTTGCTTACAGTTTTACTGCTTTTATTTTGATTCCAGAATACTGTACATTTCCAGGGATGTTATTGTCATAACTGAAAAAATACAGTGACACTCAAATGTTCACTGGATATAAAAGTATTTCTTCACAGTATGATGAAAGCTGGTTGTGAAAAAGAAGGTGTATTCAATATTATGGTAATCATAGCATTTTAAATCTGATTTTTTCAATACTACCATTAAGTTTAAATAATATATACAAGGATTTAAGTTAATACTGTCATATGATGTCACCTTTTCTGTGCGCCTTCTTTCTTGTTGGCCATCACTAACTGTATCATTTAATCTGTTATTGTCTGAAGCCTATGTTAAAATTACCTAACACTGGCACGGCCACTATGGTCACTTAATGCGCAAGTGGTATATTAGGAGTTCTGCAGAATGTGACTGTGGCAACGTGATCAAACTATGGACCACATAACAACATTCTGCCCTCTATACAAGTTTGATGGTGGCATTGCAGAGATACATTCCCTTTCCTCAAGAGCATTAGACTGGTTAACTAACTTTAAACTGGACTTATAGGGTGTTTGTACACGCAACGGGTGTTTAGTTTGGTTTAGTTCTCCCTAAATTGAAATGGTGTTTTTTTTTTTAAAAGTCACTGTTCCCACCATTTCAATTTAGGGAGAACTAAACCAAACTACACCCCCTTGGTATGTACACAATGGTTAGGGGGCCTGATCCTTAAAGCCTACCTACCTCTCCTACAGTGGGGGTGGGAGCTGCCAGTGGGCCAAGCAATCCCTGAGCTGTGGGGGACCCCAGCACTTCCCTCCATGGTGGCAGCACCCCCCCCCCCCCAGATGGTACCCAGCCTGGGCAGTCCCAGAGGGCACTACCATGATAGAGGGAAGCACCAGGGTCCCCCCACAGCTCAGGGGCTGTGTGACCCAGTGGCAGCTCCTGCAGACAGGCTAGACTTAAAAAAAAAAAGTGGCAAGGAGCTTGATCTTTTTTTTTTTTCTCCTGGAGCCTGCCTGCCTGCCTGAGCTGTGCAGGGCTCAGTGCTTCCCTCTGTGGCTGAGGCATCCCCTGGGCAACTCCTTGGTGTGCTAGCAGCAGGAAAAGGCAGTGGGGATGGTGCACAAGGTTCTGGAAGCCCGCCACACCTGAGCTTAGCCAAGCACGTCGACTTCCAGCACCCCATGCACCATTGCACTTTATGTAACAAACTAAAATACCTCGGATGGGTTTTACCTTGCTATGTAACAAAGTCATTTAAAGCAGAATATGCCACCGAGCATGTAAATAGCAACGCCATTACAGTGGAATATGCCGCTGAGCAAGTAAATAGCAATGCCATTAAAGTGGTGCAAAAGGGCAATTAAGCCACTTTACAGGCCAATTTTGTTGCGTGTACAAAGGCCCATAATTGTTGCTCCAAGTCAGCCATATAAAAGAACAAGACGTAACACTGTAGTAGGTCATCCCCATTCATAGTCCTTGACTATAGATGGACATTAACACCCACTTAAATGTTTTCCTTAGGCATGCACTGGACAATGTATCCTTATATATGTCATACACACACACACACACACACACACACACACACACTACGTCTGTGTGCCTGTGTGTGTGTCAGGGTGGAATCAGACTTGGAAGAAAGAATTCTGAAGTGCTGCAGGAGGTGGTGCTAATGGTGGTACTATTTCTGTGGAATTGGCACGTCAGGTAATGATAGGGACAACATGGTAGTAGTGGTCCTGACTTTTGGGTAAGAGGCAGAACCTATGTTCTGTTTTCACTGATCAGTCAGGATCCTATGGCACTTGGGATGTGTAATTGAGCATGTGTAGACTTTCTTAGATTCGCCTGAGTGAGACCCTGAATTTGGCAGCTGAACCCTGTACCCTGAGGCTTCATTGTTATTGGTCTTCCATATAGCTAACTTAAAGCACGAGAAATTTTGCTCACTCACGCTATAATCATTGTATAGACCAGTGATTCTCAACCAGGGTGCTACACAAATGGTAGCACTGTTAGGTGTGCAAACATGATTTACAAGGTATCATTGTACTTGAATACTCACTGTACTCAAAGAGATATCATGTCCTCATGCCCTCCCACAGTGGCTGCATTCAAAGGTGAATGAAGGGATCTCTGAAAATGATTCCATGAAGAGAAGATAAATAGGAAATTATACTCTGTTCATTCTGTGGTAAAGTTTTTTAAAATTTGTACTGAATTATTCATCACTAAGGTGCCACCTGTATTTTCCTCCCCCTATGAAGGAGTGGCAAATTTTGAAACATGATTACAGTAAGATCTGTAATTCCTTTTTATCTTGTTTACTGTAGTAGCTTTGGAAGTTACTGGTCAGTAATCTCTGTGTTTCTTTTCTAGAGTCACTTTGTGTAAGAAATGGTTCCAGGTGCCTGTCAAACTCTTGCCAAAAGAACTCTACATGTGATGCTGCTGCTAAGGATGATAGTTGCCATTGTGCAGACATATCAGTTGACATTTTGGGGGAAAACTGCAATAAAACCTATGATCCTTGCTCCTCAAGCCCTTGTCTTCAAAATGCTACTTGTTTAAGCACTTCAGGAAACCTCAACTTTACTTGTGAATGCCCTGCTGGCTACAGTGGAGCTACCTGTGAAATGGCCATCAGTATGTGTGACACAAACTTTTGTCAACACAGAGGCACTTGCCAGAATGGGATGGATGGTCTTACCTGTCTTTGCAGTGCAGGGTACACAGGTACATTCTGTGAAACTGATTTTGATGAGTGCATTTCTGATCCTTGTCACAATGGAGCAGTGTGCAGGGATGGAATCAATGGATACTCCTGCTTCTGTGTCCCAGGCTACCAAGGCAAGCATTGTGACCTAGAAGTGAATGAATGTGCTTCAGATCCTTGCTTGAATGGAGCTACATGCCTGAACCAGATAGGCAAGTATGACTGCATCTGCACACCTGAGTACATGGGTAAGCACTATTAAAATCATCTTTCTCATTTGGGGCTGTACAGCTATTGTGTTTTATGCACTAACACATATTTCTCACTATTTATTTACTCATTGACATTACAAAATTAGGTCAAGCTGTCTACCGAGTGTTGCTTTTTCTGGGTTATCACTTTACTGTAAGCCAGTGGTGCTAGACATGGGAGGATCAGGAAAGTTTTGTATTTTGTAAAATCTAAAGATTGTTTTGACAAAGGTTAAATAACCTCTTTACAGACTGTGACTGACTTTCCCCTAAGACAATTTTCTTAAATTGAACACACTTGGGGTGCTATGTGGTATGTTTTGGTATTCAGATAAAATCTGCCTGTTATATGTTCTTACACAGAGTATTTAAAAAGTTCAGATGTAGATACCTCTCCACTGGGTGGATCTGCTAATTACAACAAGCAGCACTCTTTGGCCTTGGCACTTGCCCCTCAAGATCATTTTCTGCTTCTTCCATAGCCCTTTTATTGTAATTTTTTTCCCTGCTAAGAATTGCTTACTCAGTTCTTTTAAAATGCCTTACTCCATCTCTCTGTCTCCCTGTACTCATTTTTAACTCCCCCCCCCCCCCCAAGTCCTTTTTCTCCTCCTCCGTTTGCTTGACCTCCAGGCTAACTTTGCCTGTCTATAGACCTTTCTAACATACAGTAATATAAATGGAATTGCCTCATATATTATTATTATCTACTAGTTTCTTTCTGTTGCATTCTGCTAATGTATGCAACCTACTGGTGTGACATATTGTGTCTATAACCCCTTCCGCTCATTTTCTTCTATCACCTCTTAACCAAACACCTCCATTTTATTATATGACTGACTCCCCATTTAAACTTCCTTCCATGAATGAAACCCAAAGCTCAGAAGATTTCCTCTAGTGTCAAAATTAGGAACAATAAAATGCAATTTCCTCTAGTTAGTATTCAGGTTGGCTCTTGAAAAGATTCTGACATTTTACATTTTGAGAGTTCTTCTCAAAGAATGGGCCTTTCTGCAGAATAATTGTTAGCATTTCACACAACCAGGCAGGACACTCGTGTTCACATAATATGCCCACTTTCTCATTTTTCAAGCAGCTTGATGTATGATGTATTGGAGAGGCTCTTTGGTCGGACGTATTAGGGCAGTGACTGTAGCATAATAATCTAGAAAGTTGATGGACAGCTTGGACAGATTTCTAAAGAAGACCATTGTGTATCAGGTTAGGTGGAGTCCTTTGCCATAGACTAGGGAAAGTGATCTTTACCAACAAAAAATAGGTATTTATAGACTAAACTTTTATTTTTCCAAACACATCTGGAAAAACAAACAAAAACGCATCCATTATGTCTGCAAAATGCATGTCTTTTGAACATGCAATAGATACAAAGATATTTTTGTTCTTGCAGTTTAGCCCAGGTGCTTAAAATGCTTTTATGGTTAATTTCGTTGAAAAAACTATAATCAATGAACTCATTCATTATCACAATTGGATTTCATTTGGCATCTTGAACAGTGCACTTAATTAGACAAAAGGCAAAAATATCACATTTTCCTGATAATCATACTACACACAGATACATTTAAGGTGCATGTGTTAATAAATAACCAAGTGATTCTTGCTTACTAGATAATTTGCTCTGTAGGAAAGTATTTGTATGGTTCCAAGTCATTGTTTTAGGTGGCAACCGTATTTAATTTAATCAGTACTTGCACATACATTGCAATTCTCTGTTTCTGAGTGGGATAGGGAGGGGTAGCAATAGGAAAGGAGATTTAGTCGCTTATTTTCAGTGAAGTAAGAAAAAAAAGGCACTAGACAATGGAAAAACTTCAAAAAAGTTGTTTTTAGTGATTCAAATGAGTAAGAAATGCAAGATGTGGTTTAACTAGCCATCCTAAAGTCCCACAAGGGATGGAAAGTCAGAAGGCAAAAGCAGATTTCCACTGTCTGACACAGAAATCATTTGGAAGCCAGCCCACAGTTAATATCCCTCATGTGCACACAGACTCTTATTTGAAGGAAGCTTGTTGCCTTCCTGCCACCCTGCTGCTACCAGTGGGTGTCTCAGCCCAGGCCAAGTGATGAGAAAGCTACAGAACTGAAGGAAAGCCAAAGAGGAAAAAGAAGGAAAAACCTATTAACAATCAGCATGGTTACTCAAAATGATCAGACTAGACCCAGACCTCCTGTTGTACTCAGGAAGCTGTATTTGTTTAACCTGCACTGTTAGCTAGGTCTAGGGCTAGATTCATCACACAGGAGTCTGCTTGAAAGAAAGAGAGACTCCTTAGGAGAAAACTTGATAAAATAATAAAGAAAATAAAAAAGTGTGTGTGTTGGGGTGGGGGAGAGAGAAATGAAGAATTAGAACAATGCAGACTCCTGGAGGACTGGAGTCACCCTCTCTTTATCACAAAAGCCTATTTTCCAAACAGATTCTCCCTGGCCTTGCCAAATTCATGGAATGTCACCCTGAGTGCTAAGGAATGGAGGAAATAGGGGCTAGCCAAGGAAGGGAAAGAAGTCTAAAATATAAAGGAGAAGAGACTGCAGTGTTTTGACATACAGCTTTGGCACGGCTTCCAGCAGTAAAGAGGCTAATAATAATAATTCTATAAAGGAGTAGCTGACTGTTCCTTCAGCGGTAAAATCTCAGCTTTTAAAGGCTGCTTAACCAAATGATTTATCAGGAGCTGTTTTTGTTGTTTTCTGCACCTTGCTGTGAGTTGTGTTAAATGCACAAGCCAGAGGGATTATTGGATGAAAGCCCTGAGGTGTCCCCACTGGTAATAAAAATCCTCATTTACCCTGTCATGGGATCTTGCCAACTGTTATTATCCTGGCCTGACACCATGAATCACTGTGGGAAGTCATTCAGCTTCATCTCATTTCCCTAGGATGTTAAAAAGGTTATAACTTTTGATATGTAGGTAGAGAATGAACAGTAAATCTACAGCAGTAATGTTAACCAAATGCTTGAGTTACTGACTTCAGTTGCTACTTGTTTCATGGGCTATCACTGCTGTTTTGCATGATTGGTATGCTGCATGCAATTCCTAAAATAGCTGAGAAATATCTAACATAATTCTTACACAAGTGGAAGAAGTTAGACTGCATGAAGAACTGAAGAATCGAAAATTTAGCATGAAATCCATAGTTTACTGTGATAATGCACCACATATATGAAATTATTTATAGGACATGTGTCATGCAGCTGTTAAATAATGAAGCTTGTTTAGTTTGTGAAAGCTTCACTAGCTATGCAGGCCAAACGCACTATTTATCTATTGTATTAATTGTACTTTCATTTCACTTTCATTTCACTTAAGCAAACAGAATAGAGAACCTGGTGCTTGCTACTTACTGATATCTCCTCACATTTATTATCTTGCTGGACACAACTGAAGCCAATTTCCCATTGCCAGCTGGTGAACATTTAAGTGTAAATTATCAAAGGGGTACCCACAATTCCAAAAACAAATCCCATTCAGAGGCAATACCTGCCTTTTAAACAGAGAGAGCTGTTCCGATGGGTTTCAGTGACAGATAATGGACATAAGAAGACAGTCATCCTAGGTGCAATTCCAATTACAGCTAGGATACATTAAGCACAATACCAGAATATTGTAGCCTCCCTGAACTACATCTTCAGCTTCTTGATCCTGTCTTTTGGTATTGAGGTAGTTTTCCAAGAAGTAGTGGACACATTATGTGGATATTTAGTGTAAGTTTGTAACATCCCATACCCCCCCCCACCATGTTGTTTAAAAATGCTGCAACATTTTGATGCATGAGACATTCTCTACTTGTAATAATCTTCGGCTGCAAATATGGATCAGTACTATTGATTATTATTAATACAGATACATAAGCAGCACTTACTTATAATTAGCTAGTGCCCCTAAAACAAATAACTCCTCCATTTGAGCTAAGGGTTTCTGTATTAATTTTCCGGAGTGGGGAGGCTGGATCCTCTTCATCAAGTCAGTTGCTACAGGTTAGATTCATGATTCTCAACTAGTGAAAACATGATTCACAAGATAAAACCAGAAATTTCAAATAGGAATCCATTGGGTTAAAAACATTCTGAACTATTGTGGTCTTTCTGAGTTCTTTTCAGTAGATTAATATTGCTCTATTATTTGTTTTAATAAAAAAATTGAGTGAGCTGACATTTCTGAATGGTATCTTGAATCTACTGAGGGTGTATTGAGTCTATCAAAGGACATTTTTAGTCTAAAACGGTTGAGAACCACTGGGTAGATATGTGACATTTCAGATAGATGACAGGAGTTGTACTCATACATACAAGCCAGAATATGATATTTTGAAATTCCTTTTTCAGGCAAAATGTGATACACAGGCCAAAGTTTTCAAAATGGGTATTTATGGTCAGTCATTTGATCAACTGGCTAGCTTTCCAGGTATTCTGTGCATCCACAACTCTTACAGGAATCGCAATGAGATGTGTGAGCATTCCGCCTCTCTGAAAATCAAGTCACATACTTAGGAGCTTAAATAGGGACTTTAGTACCTGTATGTAAGACAATTTGAAAATCTTGGCTATGATACCTCAGTAAAGCCCAGCTAAGTATTTGCTGGCTATCCTGTTTTTCCTTTTGGCTGATTGGGACTATGTCTAAAGATGAACACTTGATTTCATTTTTTTAAATTATATAAACATATAGACATAGTAGCCCTAATCGTTCAAAATATTAAAAACACATGATTCAGTTGAAGGATGTGAACTCTCCCAGTGATTTTAATCCAAACTACTCATGGTCTTTGCTGGATCAGGGTCTAAATGTCCATGCCTGTATGGATATAGATCTGTATGTTGCTATATTTCCACTGTCTTTTTACAACAAACTCCAGCTTATTATTACTGTATTTCAATTGCCTCTTTTACAGTCTTTTTACTTATGGCAGCATTTTAAACCTTTAGAAACCGTTCTTTTTCATGTGCTTCTAAAAAATGAAATGCTTTTGAATGTCAGCCAATTCGACAGAGGACAGGAAGGCATACCTTCACATGGTGGCTAGAGACAGCAGAGAGCATGGGGCTGTTTTTCTAAAACACTGGTGCCAAAGGCAGGTTACTGGATGTGATACAGTCAAAACAGCAAATCCTATGGTTTTATGTTAATTACCAGGCTGTTCTCTGATCTGTAATTTTATATCTGTTTGAGTTGAGACTCTGAGACTCTGTTGCACAGAACTTATTTTTGTCACATGGTTTTCAGTGTTCATAGTGAGCTGTTAACAAGCTCTGGCAAATTTACAGTCACTAGACAAGAGTTCTGCAAACACATTTTTTGCAATTACAATACATTCACAGGGCAGTGACCACAGAGGGATTGCTTGCTAGATGTGGATGCAATGTATGTTACCACCAAACTTTAGGGGATCATCCCAATTTTAATGCATAACACTGTTGCCAAAACGGCTAGTTTCGTTCCCCTGGAGGCTTGTTCAATTACCCTCAAGGAAAGAGTCACACATACAGGCTGGGTCCATCTAGGTTTATTGTTTGCAAACAGTTCGACCGAGGAGCAGAGAGCTCAAATCAGGGCCGACGATAAGTCCGGCCTGGAATCACATTTTTATAGCTTACATTCAACAGAGTCTTGACGTACTAGAAGTTTATTGGCTGCAGTACCAGTTCCTAACTGTGATGTCTTATCTTGTAGGCTGTACTTAACTAGTTATTGGTTAATGTGACTTATCAGGGTTAGTACGTGCGCACTCAAAGGTAGAATTGCAGCATGCTCAGAAGAAAAGAGCAATTTCAACAAAGTTAGTTAAACTTTAGTAATTTCTTATCTTAACGTAACCTTAAGGCACTGGACAGAGATGATTTCAAAATGCAAGGCAAGCAGTAAGAACCACAGCTTGGACATTAGACCTCCTGATCTTTACACAAAAGGGTCATAAGATGGTCATAAGACACTTCTATCATATGGTTGTTGCTCAAGCATTACTGCAAAATTATGGGGGCTAACATCTTTTTACTACAACACTGCACTCTTCAAATAAGTAGAACTACTGCTGAAAGCAATGGCTGGTTATATCAATGAAACCTCATTCAGCAACACAGGATTGGTAACTTCACCCAAATGTAGTGTTCTGTTATGTTAGATACATTTTAAGATATTAGTTACTATATTTTTCAAATAGTTTTAAAGAGCTTCTTATAAGGCAGGATAAAAAGTTAAAACCATATTTTATGCATTAGTATGTTTGTAAAGAAAATTAAAAACAACAATTAGCACTTAAAATAGTATAAAGTTAGATCACTTTCACATTTTATTTTGATATATTAAGATCTTTTCAACTATTCATCAGCAAAATAGGATTTTGCCATACTTATTATTGTTTAAATTCAGTCAGCAACCAAGTAAGGGCCTTATTACCCATTAATTTTAGGTGGCTCCTGGAGCTCTTAACCCCTGGATTGTCCACACATTAGCACCTGAAACTAATTTTAAGTACAGTTTAGGTGGCTTAAAGTTATGCCACTCCAGGGCAGGTTTATCTGATCCATATTACCTAGCTCACATTCTGTTAATGTGTGGCCACTCCCTACAGATGAGTCTCCCAAGTTGCAGTCCCCCAGCATCCCAGGATGCAGTGTCCCTTCCCTGATCCTCCTGCTCTGTGTGGACAAACTTTCCATGCCCTGAACTCTATTGCCCAGCGGATGGTTCTTGCCCCAAGCCAACACCCCCACCCACCTCTGGGAGTATGCAGGGATGCATCGCCATGCAAACAGGCTGCAGAGCACATGCCAGCTAACCAGGTCACAAGGCATGGACAGGTGTAGGAGTGAGGTCTAGCTGGTTAGAAACAAGATTGGAGGCTGGATCAGGTCCCCACAAGTTGGGGTTTCCTTCCCAAGGCAAGGGCAGTAGCTCCCTCAAAAGCAACTTCCCTCACTGCTCCTACCTCCCAGCTACCCTGGGAAGCACGATCAGCAGCCCCCACACCCCAATCCCAATTTATTAAAACATGAGACCTTCTTTATTTCCTCTTTGTTTCTTTTTAATGTTTTTACTTTATTTTATTTTATCCTCCAGTGGTTGGCTGGCTGACTTCATTTCATCACCTTTCTTCCACCCCCCATTTCCTTTCCACTGCTCATTTTGTTACCCACTCCCATCCTGTTAATTCTCTGCCTCCCAGCTTCATGTTCCCACCCCCTCCCCCAATTCATCTCTTATAGACCTCCACCTAGAGCAGGGGTAGAAGTAAAGTGCCCATCTTTTCAAAATGAAAAGGCAGGATACATGCCCAATTCCACACTGCTACAACTCCCGCTATTGCTGGGTAGGCAGCGGATGCTCAACCAGCATGGGGCTCCCAGAGTAAAGGCAGCAGGGCATGTAGCCCTGAGCCCACAACAGGCAGCCCACATCTGTCCCCACCCTTTAAACAAATTTGGTGGGGCACATGCTACACGTGCCCCCCCGGAGGGTGAGCACAGCAGCAGGGAGCCATGGCCCCCTGCGGTCCCTGGACAATCCACCCATGACTCCATCCTACTCCCCATCCTGGCCCCATGCACTGCTTCAGCTGGGCAGCTCCCCCAGCCCCTGATCCACTCCCTCCCTTACCATGAGGGCCTCAATTTGCCCCTGAACCTGCTCCTTTATTTCCCCTCCTTCCCATAAACTTACCTGCAGGGAGCTGCTCTCCATGTGGCCTGGCTGTCTTGCTGACCATATGCATATGTGCAGGTGTGCACACACGCACGTGGCACTCCCTGCGTCTCACTCCCAGAATGCTGCCAGTCTGCAAGAGGAAAACCACCATTCCCCAATCCCTGCATGACTTTGTGAATCTGGGACAAATGCTGTCCCAGAGTCATGCAGCCTGGAACCGGGACTTGATGATCCCATTCTGGGACTGCCCTGCCCAATCAGGGACAGGTGGTCACCCTAGGTAGCAGCCATATAGGTGCACCAGCCCTATAGGTGCAACTCACAGCTGTTGCTTCTAGTCTGACCCCTGCTCACCAACCCTCTAGACTAGGGACAGAAATTAAACATAAGCCAGTTTAAGTGATCAGAAACTGGTTTAAACCTGTAACAGAATAGAAGTTCAGTGCACATAAATCAGTTTCAAAATGGCTGAAACTGGTTGAAGATAAACCTGGTTTAATTTAGTATCAGACTTAACTGATTTGGGTCTCGCTGGTTTATGACACTTCAGTCCCCTTCCTGGTTCAAGTTAATTCAGAGTCCTCCAGCATCCCAGTATTTTTCAGCCTTGGGATGAGCTGGGCTGGGCTGTCTGCTTCAGAGAGCAGGGCTGGTCCCACCCCACCTCTGCTCCCTAGCTGAAGCAGCGAGAGCTGGATCCCTGGCTGGCTCACTTCCCCACTCCGCCCCGCCAGGTAAACCCTTGCTAGAGTCTGGGGCCAGGGAGAAGGGTTAGACTTCCCTTCCCCCGAGTACAGAGTTGCTCTGCCCTGCTTACTTTGTGCTGGCTACAACTGTGGATTACAAGTCCCAGAGGCACCTGGAAACAGGAAGAGGAAGTGATAAGAAACTCTATAGAATCCTGCTCCTGTGAGTTTGGACTACAAATCCCAAAGACCTTAGGGGCAGCAGGAAGAAGAAGTGAACACACAGCCTATGCTGGCTACATGCCAGAGAGCCATGTTCTAGAGCCCCCTGGCTTCTGGCTTGAACCACTGTAGGCATGTGGCTGCATTTCCTGCCTGTTTATTTGCTTATAAATTCAATCTTTGCATCTTAGATTAACCTGCAAAGACTTGAATCAATTCAGCTTCAGGCTTTTTGACTGTCTATAGATAGCCCTAATGGTAAGTCACAGCTGTGAAAGCGGGGGACAGTCGGAGAAGGTTTTTAGCCCTAGGGTGCAGCTGCTCCAAATCTGAGCTAGCACTAACACCGAACAACATGTGAGCAGTTCAAAGTGCAATTTGTAACAAGGCCCTCGGTGTTCAATTCTGGTGGCCTTAAGGTTTGCAAAACTGCACTAAATTAAAATGCACATATTGCCCAGTATATGTCACATTGCACTGTCTATAAATATAGAGCTATATACTTTTAAACTGCATATTTTTATTCCACTAATTAGGAAATGAAGCTTAGCATACACAAAAAGAACATTCTAAGCTGGCCTGTCTATATGTTGCAAATGTTACTATGTCCTAACCCTACATTTTTTAAATTTTCTCTGCCTGGCACCACTATAACAAACTGGTCCCTTTCAGAGTCAACAGCCTCTTCTTCTACAGGGAGTTTTCCATAGTATAAGAAATATTAATGAGATCTGAGGACAGGACATGATGTGCAGAGTTAGGATTGTTAATTACAATCAGCATACCTGCTAAAGCTGATTTGATTCTACTCCATTCATACTGCTTTTGACTATTTCTATCTGTGGAGCTCTCCAGTGACACAGATTCATATATGAAGACATTAGTATTTTCTGAGCACATGGCAAAAAACAAGCAACTTGAGGTCAAAGCACTGCACTATTCTCATTACAGCTTCCAGCAAGATATATGCAAGCTAAAGTAGCTAAAGTGAAACATACAGCCCTTCTGGAAATAAAGAAAATATTAGCAGGTGGCTTTATGTGAGCAGTATCACTGCTGTGTTTACAGGGGATATATATGAAGAAATAAATCACTGTCTTGTTGAAGCAGCACAGACCTGGCTACTGTAGTAGACTGTGAAATGAACTTGCTGCATGACTTTGGATACAACTTACCTTGTTAACACTGATGGGTTTCAGTTCTGCTCTTATTGACATTAATGGTGGAGGAGCAGACCCACAATGCAATCTGAGATCTGTGTGTGTGGTATGTGCTAAAAAACCTGTTTATTATTACTATCAGATACTGAATTGTATGCAACTTTTAGATGGACCTTGATAAAAATTATCTATTACTGTTTTGCAAAACTAACCTAATTTTAAATTTAGGATTTCTTTTTGAGTAAAATTTAGTCAGAATCCAAAGTTCTGCAATCACACTGTGAGCTTTATGGAAATCTCATATGAATGTTTTTGTCCTGATCCTAGCAAGACTTGGAGCACTAGAATTAGAAAGGCTGCAAACATCATCTTCATCTTGTTATCTAAATCCAGTACCCAAAGTTCAAAATACAGGGAGGCTCGGGGGTGCTGACCCCCCCCCCCCCAAACAATGAGACCTCCATAAGTCTCACCATAAGACACAAGAGCCCCTAGCACATCCCACACCTTTCTAAGCAGATCAGGCAGCAGCAGCTCCTACCGCCGCACACCCCTCCCCCACCCCAAGAGTCAAAGTGTAATTTGAACCCTGACAGCGCCCACTATTAGCACCAGCAGAGCCATTGCAGTACTTGAGCAAGAAAGAGAGGCTTCCCTGATGTCCACAGAAGGTCACAGAACTATGCCCCATGCAACACAACCAAGAAGGATGAACTCACCACAGGCAAGCCACATGCAGAACCACAACAATTTATTGAGGGTGAGCAATAGCCACAATCCAAGTGTCTGCTTTCTAGATCTTGTCATTACTACACAACAGGACTGAGTGAATGACAGACAAAAGGACACAAGTTGCAGCAGAGCAAAATGTTTTTTGTTATCAGAGACTTCTCCATTTTTAACTCAAGCCATGGTATGACTAGCCTTTGTGTGGGTGTGAAGTGGTGGGGAGGGGTGAAGGCTGCACCATACGCAAAGCACTGACTCACTGGCTGAGAAGTACAGGCCATGTTCTTCCCAGACTGCCTGAAAGGGAAGCAGGTGAGGAAAAAGCCAATGTCAAAGAAGCTGTATGCTGCCCCCTTTCCAAAATGTTGATGTAACTACTACCCTGGTGTGCACTGTGTGGGAATCACCAAGAGTAATTTTACATGCACACCCTTGCCCCACCTTCCAAGACACCAGAGGAAAAGTCTAGGTCTTACAAATTAGAGAGAGGCCAGTAGCAGAAAATCAAAACATAAGCAATTTTTCTAAGAAAGAAACACACATCTAGAGGTCAGAGAGGATGGAACTTGGCTCCTGCTTCTTTTCCTGATTCTCCTTGTGATATATAGTGAACTATTCCTATGGACATTTTGTGGGTACCATGAAACAACAAGAAATCAGGCTCGGATTTTCAAAGATTGTATGTGCATATATAAATATGTGTATATATCTGTGTGTGTGTATACATATAGGCTGTGTGAAACAGCACCATTCCATTTTGACTTCCGTTTCAACAGGACAGTGTTTCATTTCAAGTTTTGTTTAGTTTTGAAACCACTGTTCTTTTTCGTTTCATCGAAACTGTTTTGATGTTTCACCCATAGGGTATAATGGGGAAGTATGAAACTGCCTATAACTTGGGCATTTCTTGCCTGATTTAGATTAAACTGGCGGTATATACTTTTAAAAGTCTATACTCTACTTAAAGGTAGCCCCTTCTGAGGCCATGAAGCCTGCCAAGTTTCAAGGATACAGGTGCAGCGGTTTCTGGGAAACTGCACTTCAGGCTGCTGACAAGAAAAACTCATGTCATGTGTGTATTAAGGCACAGCTGGGTGAAAACTGCAGGCATGTTAGGCCCTGCTGAGGCCCTGGAGCCTGCCAGCTTTCAAGGAGATAGGTATAGAGGTTTCTGGGAAACTGCACCTCAGGCTGATGACAAGCAAAACTTGTGACATGGGTGACACTGTGTGTTAAGGCATGCCCTCACTGGCGCTGGGCCTCTAGATGACACAGTAGTGTGCCTCAATGAGGTCTCCTCCTCCCCTACAGCCTAAGCTCAGTCCACCACTGTAAATGACAACAAGTAATAAAATAACTTAGTGAGCACACAATAGCACCAGCATCATCCCAGGCAGCCAAACTGTCACAGAGCCTTTCTTTCCTCTCCTGGAGGAGCTTCTTCTCCAGCGTGTGTGTTAAGGCACACCCTCACTGTGCGGCTGTGTGTGTGTTAAGGTACACCCTCACTGGTGCTGGGGCCTCTACACGACACAGTAGTATGCCCCACTGAGGTCTCCTCCTCCCCTACAGCCTCATTCCAGTCCATCACTTTAAAAGACAACAGGTAATTATTAAGTAAACAGCACAGTAGCACCAGCAGCATCTCAGGCAGCCAAACTATCACAGGCTAGAGCCTTTCTTTCCCTTCGTGCAGGAGCTTCTTCTCCAGCAGCTGCCAGAGAACTCTCCATGCCAGCACCAGCCCTGGGGCTTAGATGTGCCCTGCCCTGCCTCCTTCCAGTCAGGTGCTAGGGGTGTTGGTCTAAGGACATGGTACTGGCAGACAAGGTCCTTTCCTTTGGATCAATCTAATCTGGTATATTTTACCAAACCAACTGAATAGTTAGTTACAGAAATTTATCTTAGCAAGCTTTCGGGTTGAAAAACCCTTTGTCAGGCTGAGGAAGCACCTGCAGTTGGTCTGTGTGTGTGCTCTTCCTAGATGGAAGGAATAGTAAAGCAGCCAGAGGCTGGTATGCAGTGCGGGAAAGAAAGCCAGTCAGTGAAAATGGAAATGGAGGCATCAGGGGGTAAGGGACAGGCTGGGGTGGGAGGGGAGGGAGGGGGATATAGCAGCACAAGTAAAAGTGCAAAGGTACCTGGGGAGTCAGATGTCCGGCAGGTAGTGTGCCATAAATCCAATGTTTATATTGAGTCCATGAGTTCCTGTACCTACTATGTAGGTGGCTGATGAATTGAAGTTCATAGGCCCAGCTGTCTCTTCACTCTCTCAGGCTCAGGCACAGGTTTCTCCTTGCTGCTTCTGGAAGCCTCATCCCTGCTGGTTGTAAGAAAGAGTCTGTGTCTCAGTTTGATGGGGGGAACTTACAGGTCTCCCTCTACCCCCTTTTCCTCCCCTCTCTGAAGGATTGTCAGCTGCTTTTCCACCACACTTCATGGTGTGTTTCATAGTTTCTTGTTTTTATACGAATATTTAAATGTATCTGCATTCCTATATAAATTCTATGAGGTATGTAGTATATGCCTCAAGATATAAATGTATTGAAATAAAATATAAATGCATCTCCCTTCCTATATAAATTCTATAGTGTAATATCCAATATAATTATAACATTGAAAAGAATAAATCAATGAATATAATAATAAAATAAAGGTGTCTAAAAGAAAGAAAAAGGTATTGTGGAATCCCACTTGCTAGGCTAGGCTAGCAAATAGTAAATCATTCAAACCAATGCTAGTAGTAGCCTTCGTTGTCTAACACTCCTGAGCTGCTGGAAGACACAGCTCAGTAACTGTCAGACCCTAAGGCAGAAAGCAGGCTGGTTCAAACAATGCTACCTTTTATGCTGTTTTTCCATCCCTCCCCCAGAGCACTGGAATTGGAAGGGACCTCAGGAAAGGATCACAGTCACTGGCCAGCTACACAGTCAATATGAGAGCAGTCCTTTCCCCCTCTTCCCCCTCCCTCTCCTTACTTTCTGTTTCCCTGCAGGCAAGCCCAGCTTGATCTTTGAAACTTGAAACGTTTTGAAACTTTTGAAACATTGTGACTGCCCTCGTTTCACTTCAAGGCTGTTTTGAAGCCTTTCATTTCTTTTCAGTGTTGCTGTTTGAAGCTCAAAACTAACCGAAACAGCACCAAAATGTAACACTTGGAGAAATTTCACACAGCCCTAATATACATATACATTTACATATACATATACAGTTAAATCCTTAAAGACCAACTCAGTTAGAACATTTTTTAATTAATTCTACTAACCGTAAGGCTTACAAATCTCAACAGAGTTAGTTTACATTACTAGTTCTTCACATTTGCTACTAGAAACTAATGTAGCCATAACATGGTGTTAATAGAAAATTAAAGGATTTGGTTTCCATGTTAAATAGTTAACTAACAAGATGTTAGTGTAATTATTTCTTGTGAATGGCAGTTGTTTTGTTCTTCTCCTAAACATGCAAAAAACAAAACAACCTAAAACACCATAATCTTTTATAAGCCTCACTAAAGAGGAAAATGCTTTTTCTAAAAAGATGCAATTGCTTGAAGACAGCTTATGTAAATACGATATTTAACATGTCCCCTGAATAAAAAAAAGCTGTAGAATTAACACTTTACTTTTGTGTTTTGTTTTGTTTGTTTTAAGGAATAAACTGTGAGCTGGAAACTGATGAGTGTTTGTCACAGCCTTGTTCAAATGGTGCAACCTGTCATGATTCTTTGGGTAACTATTTCTGTACCTGTGCACTCGGATTCCTAGGTGATCTCTGTGAAATCAACATTGATGAATGTGCCAGTCAGCCATGCCTCAATGGAGGGCAGTGTATAGATGATGTCAATAGGTATGTATTCTAGAGTAATTAATATGCAAGAAGTGACAAATGTCTTTTATCTTCTCTGTTAATAGCTGAAATAATACATATCTCTGATACCGACAGATTTCAGTGCAAATTTGGGAGGCATTAATGAATGCAGGATTGGTCCCAGATCTGACAAGATAGTGAATGCTTATTGTATATATTGATTTGTACTTTTAAAAAATCTACTACTTAAAAAAATCCAGCTCTGCACAATGATTATTTAAGGTAAATTCAACACTGTTCTGCTGAAGTCTGCCAACACTTTAGTTTATTAATCAAGCTGGGGAATTGTATAAGATATATGATCACAGCTTCCCTCAGCTGTCTACTTTGCTCAATAGAACCATAAAAAAAAGTGGCAAAAGAGGTTCAGTAAAATTTTTGTTATCTGGCATGAGTGAGGAATGCCAGGTGCTGGTTATGTAAAAATTCCAGATATCTAAAAATGCTGGAGCTGGGGGGGGGAGGGGGAAAATGGAGCTTGTACGCAGTAACAATGGTGTAGGGTGGTGGATGGTGGTGGCAGCTACATGGTGCCAATTAATAAAGTATTCATAGATTTCATAGATCATTAGGGGCTGGAAGGGACCTTGTAGATCATCAAGTCCAGTCCCCCTGTACTAGGAAGGAAAAGACAACTGGGGTCAAGTGATCCCAGCAAGGTGACTGTCCTGTCTCCTTTTGAAGATTTCTAGGGTAGGTGACTGCACTACCACTGGAAGGAGTTTATTCCACAGTCTGGACACCCTGACTGTGAAAGAGTTTTTCCTGGAATTGAGCCTGAAGCAGCCTTACACGAGTTTGTATCCATTGCTCCTGGTCTTCCCCACGAGTGCCCTGGTGAGCATCTGTTCACCAAGTTCTTGATGTACTCCCCGATGTAGCGGTAAACTGCTACCAAGTCCCCTCTCAGCCTTCTCTTCTGTAGGCTGAAGAGGCCCAAGTCCCTCAGCCTCTCCTTATATGGCTTATCTTGCATGTCCTTGATCTTATGGGTGGCTCTTCTCTGTACCCTCTCAAGTTTTTCCACATCTTTGTTGAAGTGAGGTGCCCAGAACTGGATGCAGTACTCCAGCTGCACTCTCACCAGTGCGGGGTACAGTGGGAGTATCACTTCCTTAGTTTTGGATGAGATGCAACAGTTAATGTATGCCAGCATGTTGTTTGCCCTGCTGGCCACAGCATCGCACTGTTCATGCGATGGTCGATCACCTTTCAGCCGTGGTGCAAGTCAGATTGTTGCCACTGAGCCTGTAGGTATGTTGGGGATTGTTTGCCACCAGATGGAGCACCTTACACTTCTGAGTGTTGAACTTCATCTGGTTCTGGCACACCCAACTCTCCAGCCTGTCCAGGTCCTCCTGTATCTGCAACCTATCTTCTGGCATGACCACACTCCCCCATAACTTGGTGTCATCTGCAAACTTGACCAGAGAGCTTTTCACCCCCACATCCAAATCATTGATAAAGATGTTGAAAAGCACCAGGCCTAGCATGAACCCATACAGGACACCACTGGCCAGTGGTCACTTGTCACCATGACAACACAAATTCGTTCATGAGAACTCTCTGGGTCCTACCATGCAGCCAGTTTTCCACCCACTGAACTGTTGAGCAGTTAAGCCCACAATCTTCCAATTTTTCCACAAGGATATCATGGGATACTAGATCAAAAGCCTTTTGGAGGTCTAGGTATATAATGTCAACCTTCTTTCCCATGTCCAGGTGGCAAGAGACCTGTTTGTAGAAGGAGATGAGATTGGTAAGGCAAGACCTACCCACGACAAAGCCATGCTGGCTATCGTGAGCATATCACACATAGATTTTTTAATGAGTTTTTTTTCCAGGATTTTCCCTGGGATGGAGGTTAGGCTGATTGGCCTATAGTTCCCTGGATCCTCCCTCTTCCCCTTGTTGAAGATGGGCACAATGTTGGCCCTCTTCCAATCCTCAGGGATCTCCCGTGTGCCACGATTTCTGATAGAGTTTTTCCAGGGGTTCTGCAATGACCTCAGCCAGCTCCATCAGCACTCTCGGGTGAAGTCCATCTGGTCTTATAAATGTCTAGCTTTTCTAGCTGGTTTTGCACCAGCTCAGCATCCACAGCGGGAAGGCTATCATTCCCATCATGACCTCCATGATCCTTATCTTGCTTGTCTTTCCCCTTGGTCCAGTGAAATATCAAAGCGAAGTGAGCATTCAGGAGTGCATGTTTTTCCTGAGTGTCCATTCCAGCTGTGGCAAGGTGCTAAGCAGGTGTCCCACACTTCCATTTTTTTTCCTTCTGCTCCCAACATACCTAAAAAAGGACTTCTTATTGTCCTTGACTCCCTTGGCTAACTTAAACTCTGTTACCACCTTAGCTTTCCTAATCATTTCCCTACAAGTGTGGAACTACTGTTGTATAGTCCTCCTTGAAGACTGTCCTTAGCTTCCACTGTGTGTACGCCTCTTTTTTTCTTTTTCAAGAGGACCACAATGTCTCTATTGATCCAGGAGGACTTGCCAGTATTCCAGCTAGTAGAATGCTGGATAACAGGGATTTTACTGTAACAGTAATCTTAGTACTGGATTTTGCTAGCTAGTGTTCAGGCATATAGGACTACAGGTCCCTATCCACATATACAAAGAAAAGGAAGTGAAAGTGAAAGTCCCTTTTGCCTAAAGTAAGTAACCCTACAAAAAGACAAACAGAGTACAGACAGGCCAGAATCCTGGTCCCTGATCTTTGATTGCTGCATTACAAAATGAATACATTTTAGAGCTGGTCCTCCACACCCACTAGAGGGGACTAAAGGACAATAATAAAGGTCAAACATACCCTCAGGGGAGACAGATTACAGCCCACACAATGGCTGAATGTCTCTGACTTTCCTTTACACTACATACATGACAGGAAAAAATAGGAAAAAATATATAGAAGTAAATTGTATCATACAGCAGTTAATGCTGGGGAAAGAGCAGCTAGTTAATCGAGGCAATTTATCTGTCAGTTCAAGGTTGTTTTCTACTATGAATCTTCCACTTCTTAAAGAGCTATTATGAAGGTACCAGCTTTCAAAAATCAGTCTGAAAAGCCATGTCAGCAAGCACCTGGGCTTGACTTGAATTCATAAAGGGACAAAGAGCATGTTCTAGCAGTGAGCTTTTGCTCATACTGCAACATTCAACTAACCTTATAGAATTCCATTTCTGTAGTACCACATGAGCAATATAAAGCAGTCTGTGATTTTCCAATGCAACTGAAGTATGACTGGAGAGAAGAGGTCACCTTGTACTGACACTTACTCAGTAGATTTCATAGACATTAGGGCTGGAAGGGACCTTGGAAGATCATCGAGTCCAGCCCCCTGCCCAAAAGGAAGGAAGTCAGTTATTTAGAAGTAGAGTTATTTAGAAACCCAAATCCTTTGAAAATGCATGCGTGTGGTAAGCAACAACAATGCTTCTTCAAGTCAGACCAGATCACACTCATTTACCTACTGGGCTAAGTACAGACAGTCAAAAAGCCCAAGGCTGAATCAATTCAGTCTTTGTATATTAGTCTAAACTGCAGAGATTAAACTGAGAAAAAACTGAACAGACATTTACTTTTGATTCAGGAAATGCAGCCACTTGCCTGCAGTGGCTCAGGCCAGAAGCACAGCAGTGGGACTCTATATGTTTGCTTAACACTTCCTTTTCTTGCTTCCAGGAGCCTCTGGGATTTGTAGTCCACAGTCACAGCCAGCAGTAAGTTTGGCAGGGCAGGGCAGCTGTGTACTCAGGGAAAGTGGGGTTTAACTGGGGAAGGGGGGGGTTTAACACCCCTCCCTAGCCCCAGACCCTAGCTGGGGTTTGCTTGCAGGACCTGTCCCTGCCTTCCCCCGCCCCCCAACCCTTCCTTGCTGAAGCAGACAGCACAGCACAGCTCAGGGCCACAAAGCATGCTGTGGGGATGTGATTTAACTTGAACCAGGAAGGGGTCTGGGACAGAAGTTTCATAAACCAGTTTGACCTGAATCAAAGTCTGATACTAAATTCAACCAGGTTTAACTTAAACCAGTTTCAGCCATTTTGAACTGAACTTCTGTTCTGTTAATTACAGGTTTCCCTTGATTGTTGCAGATTTTGTATATGTGAATTTGCTCTTATGCAATGAGCATTTTTAGACCCATAATTTGTTATATGTGAGGTAAATTCACCTTTATGTGATTGGCATAGGCACCCCTGCCCAGGCAGGTAAGTCTGTGGAGGCAGGGCAAAGGGCCGTGGGGCCAAGGCCCCACTCAACCCAGTCCCTGCTGCAGCAGCCCCAGGAGTGGCTGGTGCCAGCTGCCTGCAGCCGCTGGGCTGCACCATGCGCCACCTGTCCCCTTGTGCCTGGGCTCCGCCTGTCCCCACTCACCCCAGCTCCTGGGCTGTGCCATGCAGGCAGCTGGTGTCAGCTGTTCCTGGGTCCACTGCAGCAGGGGCTGGGGTGAGTGGGAACAAGCAGAGCCCTGGGTGGCACGGGACACGGTGCAGCTTGTCCTCACTCACCGTAGCCCCTGCTGCAGCCGCCCCAGGAGTGGTCGCTGCCAGCTGTGGAGGGAACTGTCAGTGAGTGTGGGTGGGCATGCCTTGTGCTGCTCTGTGCTCCCTGGGAGGGCTGTGAGCTGTGGGGTTGTGCCAGGCTCTTCCTGGGGAGCACATGCCCCTGGATCTGCATGTGGGACAACAGCAGGCTGCTGCTACAGGCTGGGGCCAACAGTGGCACTGGGCTCTTCCCAGAACTTGGGGCCGGCCACTGTAGCAGGGGCTGGGGTGAGTGCCGCTCTATTCTCTCTGCTTTGCTCCCTTGTGCAGCCCCAGGAGCTGCACCCCTCCCCACTGTCCCTTCCCTAGTCCCAGCTTCACTTCCTCCCTCCCTCACCACCATGGAAACCTATCTCTATTTGTTACATTATGAAGTGGGTTGGTTTTACGCAAATTCAATTTATGCACCATTCTTCGGGAACACATATACAGCATAAATTGAGGGAAACCTGTAATTCCAGCTGTTGGCCAGACTCCCAGCTGCAGGAGTACCATGGCTGCTGCTTCCTCTGCCCCAGGTAAGGCTGTTGGGGCCAGCACAGTTACTGGCTCCAGCCTCCCCTACCCCACCAAGGTAACCTGCCATGTGCCAAAGTGCACATGGCACAGTCATTCCCCAGGGACAAGCAGCAGCAGCACAAGGTGTGCCACTGCTACGTGTCCCCAGGGAACCAAACGTCTATGCTCATTTGGACGCAGCTGTTATATCTGGATGCAGCTGTTGTGCCTGAAAGCATATCTATCATCTTTCCCAAGTATATAGCTTGTCCAGTTAAAGATTTTGCCAAAAAAAACCCCTAGCTTCTCATATATTTTCTGGACCACTTGGAACTGTACATTGAGAAAACCCAGTCCTCCACACTAGCAAGTATGGGTAGTTAGATCACTAGGTCTCTACATGCCCTAATCACCCATGATTACTTATGCAAACTAAATCCTTTTTCACAGCTTGTCTTGCAGTAACTCTTGATGACCCTCAGGGGATTATTGCAACATGCAACACCTGAATGTACATGAGAAATGGAGACACATGCAGATTTTATAACTGAAGCAATGAAAATAGAAATTCATCGCTCTGCCTCCATTTCTGGATCAAAAGGAACACAATCCCTGTCTCCACCTGTTAATCTTCACCCATAGAAATCATACCAAGGAAACACCTGAAAAACTAATTAAAAATATATTTTCTAATTTGGGACTTTCTCAGAGTTTTTGCCAGTATTAAAATTATTTAATTGATCTTCTTAGAGTAAAAATTATTTAGTTTATCTAAGAAGTTCCCCTCACCCCATTTTACTTTCCAGATTTAAAATGATTAAACCAAATTCATCCTTGGTCTAACTCCAACGGGTAATTGAATCAGTTGATTGTAGTGATATTGCACGCACTGTAATAACATTTGCCCCAGTGAATTTTTTTTTTAGTTATGATTACAAACAATACGGCAGAACAATCCATTCTGCTCTGTTGTTTTCTTGTTCTATGGCGTTTCTTGTTCTTATTTTCCATCTGTTTACACCAATAAGAAGCTTATACCATTAAAACCATGAAATCACAAAACAAATTGATCTCCTTCATCTAGGATTATGCTCAGGAAGAATGCTATGCTTTTAACAGCATAATAGAATTAATTAACCTTGCTGATGACATTCAGTAATCTATTATAGTAGATTTCCTTCATTTTCAAAAACTGCATTGTGTTTCTTATTAGGAAAAAAGTTCATCCCAACAAGTATCTGATAATTCAGCAACCTTGAAAAGGCTTGTCTCGTTGTATGACATGTCTGGTATTAGATATTTAATTACATCATGCCATGAGCATAGGAGACATGACGTATCACAATGTGATTACAAGGTGGTATGTGTACTGTGAGACAAGGTTCCTTGGGTGAATTTGATATCTTTTATTAGACCAACCCAAATGGTTGGAGAATAGTTATTAAGCAAGCTTTCGGGTTCAAAAACCCTTCGTCAGGCAGTTGCTGTGTGCTCTTCCTGGATGGAATGAAAAGTAAAGAAGCCAGGGGCTGGGCTGGGCTGGGGAGTCAGTTGCCAGGCAGACTGTAATGTATCAACAATCCAATGTCTGTGTTTAGTCCCTGATCTCTAGTATCCAGCAGGTTGATGAAATGGAGCTCATAGGCTCGTCTCTGGGATGTGTTGTGTAAATTTCCCTTGAGGATCAGGACTGAGAGATTGGAGAGAGAGTGGCCCTCCTGTGAGAAATGTGCCCCCACCGGTAATTGGGTGTTTCTGTCTTTGATGGATTTCCGGTGTGCGTTCATTCTGGTGCGCAGTTGTTGTCTGGTCTCTCCTACATATCTTCCATCAGGGCATTTGGTGCATTGGATGAGGTATACTACATTCCTGGAGGTGCAGCTGTAAGATCCTGGGATGCTGATGGCTCTGTTGTGGGGCGTAGTAATAGTGGAGGTGGTGGAGATGTGGGGGCAGGTTTTGCATTTCTTGTCATGGCACGGTCTGGATCCTTTTGGTGTGTTCTGGGGCTGAGGAAGTTTGCTTCTTGCGATGAGGTTGGCGAGGTCCGGTGCTTGTCTGAAGGCTAGGATGGGTGGCTCTGGGAAGATCTTTTTAAGAATAGGGTCTTTTTCTAATATGGGTTGCAATTTTTTGAGGATTTTCCGTACAGGTTCAAGGGATGGGTGATACGTCATAACCAGCGGTGTGCGATTTGTGGGTGTTTTTCTTTTGTACTGCAGCAGTTCTTCACGTGGTATCCAGGTGGCTCTTTCAAACGTGCGATCTACCTCTCTGGAGGAGCGTCCTTGCTGGGTGAAAGCCTTTTTAAGATTGGTGAGGTGGCGATCCCGGGTGTTCTCTTCAGTACAGATGCGGTGGTATCTGAGGGCTTGGCTGTATATCACAGCTTTTTTGGTGTGTTTCGGGTGATTGCTGGTTTTGTGCAGATATGTGTGTTGTTTTGTGGGTTTCTTGTATGCTGTGGTCTGTATTTTACCCTTCTGGATACTGATCATTGTGTCTAAAAAGGGGATGTTGGTGTTGGAGTATTCTAAAGAAAGTCGGATGGAGGGATGGTGACTGTTGAATTTCTGGTGGAACTCAATTAGAGATTCCTGGTTCTCACTCCAAATGATGAAGATGTCATCGATATATCGTAAGTACGGCAAGGGTTTGATGGTGCAGTTCTTGAGGAAGTCTTCTTCCAGGTGGCTCATAAAAAGGTTGGCATACTGTGGGGCCATTTTAGTGCCCATAGCTGTTCCCATCGTCTGGAGGATGTGTTGATTATTAAAAGTGAAATTGTTGTGTGTGAGGGTGAAGTGTATAAGCTCAGTGATATCTTTGGGTCTGTATTCTGGGTTGTAATCTTGTTCCTGTAGATATGTAAGGCAGGCATGGATGCCATCCTGGTGTGGGATGTTGGTATATAGGCTGGTAACGTCCATGGTGGCTAGGAGTGTGTTGCTGGGAAGGTGGTCTATGTTTTTAAGTTTCCGTAGCAAGTCTGTGGTGTCTTGGACAAAACTTGCTCTGTGGGTGACAAGCGGTTTTAGGATGGATTCAACAAAACCTGATATTTCTTCAGTTAGGGTCCCATGGTTGGATATGATAGGTCTGCCAGGGTTCCCTTGTTTGTGGATTTTAGGGAGCATGTAAAAAGTCCCTGGGTTAGGTAGTGGGGGGATCAAGGTCTGTAGTTTTTCTTGTAATCTCGGTGGAAATGATTTGATGGTATTGTTGAGTTTTTTGGTGAAAAGGGGAGTAGGATCTTCTTGTAGTTCTTTGTAGTAGGTGGTGTCAGAGAGCTGTCTGTTGGCTTCCTTTATGTAATCCTCACGGTTTAGGATGACTATGGCTCCTCCTTTATCTGCTGGTTTTATTACTATTTGGTGGTTAGATCTTAGAGATTGTATGGCCTTTTTCTCTGGTAGAGAGAGGTTGTTGTGGTGGCGCGTGTTGCTGATTATTTCATTGTTCATTCTTTCCCTGAAGTAGTCAATGTAGCGGTCAGACTCAACAGCGACATATATTTTCTAAGCCTTTGCAAGAAACACAACTTCATTCCCCGAGGACTAAACATCTACAATCCCCTGACTACTACACACAACTCCAAATATGCTGCACAGCTATGCAGAAGAACATATGTGAGCACAACACCAACACCTTACGACCTTCCAACCTCAGACTTGATGAAACTGCAAGCAGCAACCAACCCACAAATATTATCAATCTCTCCACACACACGCTTGCCAAAACTGAAAAATCTGTCCTTTATAAAGGCCTAAATTTCTGTCCAGAAAAATACCCTAATAAAATACTTCAATGTGGAGAACTAGAAGAATTCTTCTGACGCCTGCGCCTCAAAGAATATTTCCACGACCACACTGAACCCACTCCCAATGACAACTCATCCTCTGACAACATGCAAGAAAAGATCAATGCCAAAAAACCCAAAAAAACATCAGATTGGACACCTCGCAGTGGACGAAACCCTAACCTTGACCGCTACATGACCATGACCGCTAGATGTTTAGTCCTCGGGGAATGAAGTTGTGTTTCTTGCAAAGGCTTAGAAAATATATGTCGCTGTTGAGTCTGACCGCTACATTGACTACTTCAGGGAAAGAATGAACAATGAAATAATCAGCAACACGCGCCACCACAACAACCTCTCTCTACCAGAGAAAAAGGCCATACAATCTCTAAGATCTAACCACCAAATAGTAATAAAACCAGCAGATAAAGGAGGAGCCATAGTCATCCTAAACCGTGAGGATTACATAAAGGAAGCCAACAGACAGCTCTCTGACACCACCTACTACAAAGAACTACAAGAAGATCCTACTCCCCTTTTCACCAAAAAACTCAACAATACCATCAAATCATTTCCACCGAGATTACAAGAAAAACTACAGACCTTGATCCCCCCACTACCTAACCCAGGGACTTTTTACATGCTCCCTAAAATCCACAAACAAGGGAACCCTGGCAGACCTATCATATCCAACCATGGGACCCTAACTGAAGAAATATCAGGTTTTGTTGAATCCATCCTAAAACCGCTTGTCACCCACAGAGCAAGTTTTGTCCAAGACACCACAGACTTGCTACGGAAACTTAAAAACATAGACCACCTTCCCAGCAACACACTCCTAGCCACCATGGACGTTACCAGCCTATATACCAACATCCCACACCAGGATGGCATCCATGCCTGCCTTACATATCTACAGGAACAAGATTACAACCCAGAATACAGACCCAAAGATATCACTGAGCTTATACACTTCACCCTCACACACAACAATTTCACTTTTAATAATCAACACATCCTCCAGACGATGGGAACAGCTATGGGCACTAAAATGGCCCCACAGTATGCCAACCTTTTTATGAGCCACCTGGAAGAAGACTTCCTCAAGAACTGCACCATCAAACCCTTGCCGTACTTACGATATATCGATGACATCTTCATCATTTGGAGTGAGAACCAGGAATCTCTAATTGAGTTCCACCAGAAATTCAACAGTCACCATCCCTCCATCCGACTTTCTTTAGAATACTCCAACACCAACATCCCCTTTTTAGACACAATGATCAGTATCCAGAAGGGTAAAATACAGACCACAGCATACAAGAAACCCACAAAACAACACACATATCTGCACAAAACCAGCAATCACCCGAAACACACCAAAAAAGCTGTGATATACAGCCAAGCCCTCAGATACCACCGCATCTGTACTGAAGAGAACACCCGGGATCGCCACCTCACCAATCTTAAAAAGGCTTTCACCCAGCAAGGACGCTCCTCCAGAGAGGTAGATCGCACGTTTGAAAGAGCCACCTGGATACCACGTGAAGAACTGCTGCAGTACAAAAGAAAAACACCCACAAATCGCACACCGCTGGTTATGACGTATCACCCATCCCTTGAACCTGTACGGAAAATCCTCAAAAAATTGCAACCCATATTAGAAAAAGACCCTATTCTTAAAAAGATCTTCCCAGAGCCACCCATCCTAGCCTTCAGACAAGCACCGGACCTCGCCAACCTCATCGCAAGAAGCAAACTTCCTCAGCCCCAGAACACACCAAAAGGATCCAGACCGTGCCATGACAAGAAATGCAAAACCTGCCCCCACATCTCCACCACCTCCACTATTACTACGCCCCACAACAGAGCCATCAGCATCCCAGGATCTTACAGCTGCACCTCCAGGAATGTAGTATACCTCATCCAATGCACCAAATGCCCTGATGGAAGATATGTAGGAGAGACCAGACAACAACTGCGCACCAGAATGAACGCACACCGGAAATCCATCAAAGACAGAAACACCCAATTACCGGTGGGGGCACATTTCTCACAGGAGGGCCACTCTCTCTCCAATCTCTCAGTCCTGATCCTCAAGGGAAATTTACACAACACATCCCAGAGACGAGCCTATGAGCTCCATTTCATCAACCTGCTGGATACTAGAGATCAGGGACTAAACACAGACATTGGATTGTTGATACATTACAGTCTGCCTGGCAACTGACTCCCCAGCCCAGCCCAGCCCCTGGCTTCTTTACTTTTCATTCCATCCAGGAAGAGCACACAGCAACTGCCTGACGAAGGGTTTTTGAACCCGAAAGCTTGCTTAATAACTATTCTCCAACCATTTGGGTTGGTCTAATAAAAGATATCAAATTCATGCAAGGAACCTTTTCTGCCTATATCCTTAGACCAACACGGCTACAACCTAAACCCCTGCAATGTGTACTGTGACGCATTCAGCATTTCTAGAATCATCACAGTGTATTAAAAATCAGAAACTATCAGCTACCTGCACATAGTTTATTGCTACACGTTCTTATACAAGCTACTTTATTTTTAAATTTAAAATAGTACCATCACTTTCAAAATAAAGAGTTGTTTTCTTGTTGTTGTTGATAGTATTAAGGCTATGAAAATAATTTAATTTTTCCATTTGGCAACTAAACCACGTGTAATATATATATTTCAGGTCAAATTTATTCTAGAAATGACAAAACAAGATTTTTGACATTTCTAAAATGTATTCCTTGCATTGGTTTGGTCCAAAATACTTATAGCAAATTCAGTTCAAGTTCACAAATAGTTTGGGATCAGCCAAAACACTTTTCAACAACTGAATCTTTCTCCAAAGCCAATTATTATTTCCATTACAATAGCATGTAGAAGCTCCCATCTCAAATTAGAGCTTGTGGAAGCCATTATATATGCACATTGTAAGAAATAGTCTTTGCCCTGAAGACTTGCAGCTTCGCTATAGCAGGTAAGTACAGGATATTAGAAAGGAAGTATCATTATTTCCATTTTACAATTGGGAAACTGATACACAGGAGATTAAGTGATCCTCCAAGGTTACACAGAAAGTCCATGGTTGGTCCAGCAATTGAACCTAGGGCTCCTGAGTAGTGCGTCCAATGTTTTAACCAGAAAATCATTCACCTAAGAGCTGGGGAAAAAATCTCGACTGACAGCATAAAACATTAATCAGTTAGACTTACAAGGACTATGCTTTTAAATAACAGCTTTTTTTCATTTCCAGCAGTGTCAGAAACAACACAATAGGAAACACAACCCTGCATGAACACTGTGAATGTATAGTCTCAGCTCAAGTGCTACAGAAACCATTTCCATTTTGAAGAAAAGATTGCTATTAGTCATCTAACTGCTAGTTAGAGTAAACTTTGGTACTCTGTTGTAGGTACAGCTGTAATTGTACCAGTACAGGATTCATGGGCCTACACTGCGAGACCTTAATTCCATTATGCTGGTCACAACCATGTCATAACAATGCCACCTGTGAAGATGACGCTGACAATTACACATGCCACTGTTGGCCAGGTAAGCCTTGTATTCTCTTACAAGTATGCTCTTTTCCTTTAGAGCAGAAATTTTCCCACCCTTCCACGAATATGAAGACAACATCTACCTACCTAATCTTAAAATATTTTCTGCAAGCAGTGTTGGAAAGGCTTCACTTCCCATTATTAGCCAGGTCCACACTTAATTACTTACCACCTGCTGGGAGTCTGTTCCTATGTGTAGAAGAAATGAACAGGTATAATGGCCTTTTCCTTATGTGCAAGTTTCAGTGTTATTAAGTCATTGGCAAGTGGGAACTACAGTTCAGGGTCTGCTTCCTGGTTGTGTGCTTAATCCCTCAGTCCATGTGACATGGGGACTGCTCTTGCTGCTGCTGCTGTCAGTTCCTTAGTCTTCATAAATGTGACTTATTGATTGAAATGAAAACCCTGGGGCTTCCATGTGAAATGTTGAATGCTTAAACTAAAAATAAAATTGAGCAAGAAGTGAATTTTGGAAACCAAACTCCCTTGAGACCCCTGAGGGTCGGATCTTCTAAGCTGAGACAGAGACAGGTTACAGTTTCAGATTCCTGTACTTATTCAAAGGATCATGTCCTGCTAAACTGAAGAATGACTTCATATTCAGCTGCATCTCTAACCAGGACGCTGGCACTGTTCCTCATTGCAGTTACTCCACACATTAGTAGATTCTTATCCTGCTTGTTACAGCCTAGTTGGAGCACAGATATTAAGCTAATCATAATACAGAATTATTGGTATTCAGAAGTTTTGGAAATACGAAGTCTACACTTCTGAACTCCTTTCTACTCAAGGACCTAAAAACACTTCATGAGTAGTAAAGTATTTAACTGAGACTGTGAATAAGAAGTGTTTTTATCATCATCTTTCACACAAAGAGACTTGCAGTTAGAATTTAAGTGACTTGTTTGAGGTCACACAGGAAGCCTGCAGCTAAGCCATGAAGAGAATCTATGCATCCTGATTCCCAGGCCTGTGCCTTAATCACCATCTTTCTTCTTTTGTATGCCCACTTGTTTTCTGAATAATTGAACTGTAACTCAGGTATAAAGGTGAGGGGTCTTTCTTTTTTCTCTTTCCTTTTCAGCTTGGCAGCTCCAAGGGTTGGTTTTTTGTTTGTTTGTTTGTTTGTTTGTTTGTTTTTGGGGGGGGGAGCTGCATATACTACATGCTTCTTACTAAGGTGTAAATGATGTACTTGAAAAACTGGACCAACAATAACATTATTATCAACAATAAAATAACAGTGATTGCAAAAGATCAGCTATTTCCCCAAAAGACCCTTCTGTACAACAACTTCTAAATGAGCAAGCATACATATAAAGAAACATTAAAAACTGGGAAAAGGTTGGAATAGTAATGGGGAATAGAGTGCTCTAATGCTATCCCTCCATTTTCTGTAGAATTTTGGACCCGAAGATGTAGTTAATAAGAAAAATTGTCAAAAAAGCAAACAATAGAATTTTTACTTAATATTTTGAACCCCCAAAAAGTTAAGAGTTCAAGTTCCAGGCTCCAGTGTTGCACATTATAATGTTTGGATCCAAGTATATTCATAGTTCTGAAGAGTTAAATATTTTCAAATCTTAGGCATGGGTTATGTTATGCAAATCAAAACTTCCATTCTTGCCTTACAGCAGTTTCCATATCCCGGGAAACTCATAAGTTTTACAAGATTGAGTTAAACACTTCCTTTTGATTGCTGTTCTGCAGGATATACAGGTTCCCACTGTGAAACTGATATAAATGAATGCAGCAGTAATCCTTGCCTCTATGAAAGTGAATGTGTGGAGCGGTCCTGGGTAACCTGGTATGGAGCTATTCCAGAGCTGCCACCAGAGTTCAGCTACCACAGAGCATCAGGCTACGTGTGCAGCTGTAAAGCAGGTTTTACAGGTAAGCTCTCTTTGTAAAAACTAAAGACATAATATATGACAGGGTCCACTGGATCCAATGTAAACGAATCATTTGAACATACTTACATGTTGAATATATGTCATAGTGCAAAGGGTCCCCCTGCTGGTCACAGTAAATATATTTTAACAAAAACACTTATGGAATACTGATAAAAACGAAAGAGCACTGCTTCACAAATTGCAAGGTTAGCATGTTACCAGCAATCTCTAAGCATGCTATCTAAACCACAGGAACAGATGAGATGCCATCCTGCATCAGGCCACATCAGTGTCCAGTATCCTATAGCTCTCAGTGGCAGAGGATGCTAAGAAGAAGAGTATGTATGCAGGGCCTGTCCAGACTCTATTGGCCCTTTCCCATTTGTTTCCCTCTAACAATCATATTTAATATTCACTAATTAATTCACTGATAGTTTTATCCTGCATGAATCTGTCCAATCCCCTTTTGAACTTGCTGAAATTGTCACCCTCCAAAAATCTGATGGCCATGAGTTTCACAAGTTAATTATACACTGGGCACATCTACACATTCATTAATGCAACATATTATGTCACATTAAGTTTAGTACCTGTAATTACAGATACTACCTTAATGTGCTGTAATTGGTGCTACTGTGCATTAGCGCTGGTGCATGCTTTTTTTGGTGATGCTAATGCACAGTAGACTAATTCTACTGCACATTAGTGCCTTAGCACAGGTTTTGCCCACTGTGCTAATGCGCCGTACAATTAGTCTACTGTGCTCGAAGCATCTTGTGTAGACACACCCACTGTGTGAAAAGAAACTAATCCATGTTGCAAGAAAGAGAGAGAAAAGTGTCATGTCATGTCATGTCATGTCCTTTCACACACTGTTATTCATGTCACATTTACTTGGAGGCCACTGCAAACACTTTTCAAGCAGGGTCTTCTCTCCTGTGTTCCAGTTTCACTATGCATACTTCTGATAGTCCATAAATAACGAGAGCAATTATGATGCCTTTTTGTAAATCAGACAAAGTAAAAATCTACATTCCAAGTTTTCAGTCTCTGTCTCAAGGCTTCTAATGTAGTCAATATAGTGATACCTAGGCACCAAGGGAAACACCCCTTAACAGCAGGACAAATGCAGCTCTGTTAATAAATATGACAGGCTATGCACTGGTTATACTCAGGTTTTTAAATGAAAAGTAGTACCAAAGGAAACCATAAGTCAGTAGCATAAAAATCTATCAGTGTTAGTAATAATCATAATCCAATAAAAGAAAGTTAAGTGTCTTGAGATTTGTGTTAAATTAGCATGTTAGTCTTTTAAAAAGCCAGCCCAGCATTATAAAGCTATGGATCTGTTCTACAGTCTGACCCTGTTAACTCTATTCTTCTATTTCCCCTGAGAAAAAACTGAGGGTTTTTTTTTTTTAAATAAAAGGGATGAATTTTACTAGTTGTTAATTTCTCCTTCCATTCACCTCCTGAGGTTTATAACATTTTCCATACCCCAATGGTAGTAACCTCTATGACTTAGCAGGTACAGAAAATATTTTTTCTACTACCTTTCTTTCTATCTTGGGCTTCTGGATGAAAGTTTCCACAGGGCAATCATGAGATTCTGTATGTTTCTTTTCCATCATTTCTCTTTAACTGTTCCACCCTATCCAGTTACCAAACAATGTCCTTGCACTTTGTTCTCTCTCAGAGGGTGTGACATGAGCAGGGATCCTGGTTTTCTCTTATTAACAAAAACCCCCAATTTGTGGTAAAAAAAAGTAACTCTAAATCCACATTTTTCCATAATTAGAATGAAACACCACTATATATACATCTATATGTTACTGGTGTTTCATTTAAATCATGGAAAAATGTGGATTTGAAGTTACTTTTTTTTTTAACCGAAAATGGGGTTTTTTTTTAAATCAGAGAAAACCAGGATCCCTGGACATGAGGCTTCCCTGTATGCTAATGGTATTCCTCTCCCTGTGCATCAAGCACCCACACTATTATCCCAAGTCTCTTAACATTTCAATTCTTTCCCTTGCTTTTCATAACTGACTTGCAATCCTTGCTCCCTATTCTTCCCCTACTGGACTACTTTTTAAAAGTCCTATGCTCTATCATATGACTTATCTTGTGTTTCCTTGTTTTAACTCACATTCCTCCTCTTCCTCTCCTTCCTCAGCCATTAACTTCATGTGTTTTGTTTTCTTTATTTAGAGCCTGGATACACATTTCTTAATGGCTTTATAGTGGTATATACAAGGAGTAAACACACAATGTCGAGCCCTAAACCAGTTTAACTATTAGAACTATTAACTAGAATCAGTTATAAATTGCCCCAGGGCACAGACAGAAGTGATAATTTTTGCCCAATCTGGCCACAGAAAGCAGTCTATAGCTGTGACCAAACAGAAGTGCATGCCTGCAGACCACTTCAAAAATGGCCAATCAAGTGAAAAACTGAGGGTCCAGATGAAGATGCTTCAAAACAGAACGTCTTCTGTAACATGTGTCTGCACTGCCTCCAAGCCTGTCAGTTTTCAGAATGAGAGAGGGGGAAAGGAGCATAGGGAATTTGGTCTGGGGGTTTTTCAGCCCCCACTAGAAGGTCAGACAGGTATACTGGAGCCACCCCACCCACCAGCACTGGCTGGGGAACCTCTAGAATGAGCTCCCTCTGCTCCCTTTCCCCATTCCCATTCTGAAAACAGGGATAGGATAGAAGGGAGGAGGGTCATTGATGGGGGAAATCAGGCTGCAGGCTGGCAGCCAGCAGCTAGATTTCCTTACCCCCTGGAACCAACAGTGAACTTCTGTTTGGTCTGGGGGATCGTTATAACTGAGAACACTTCCTGCAAAGCATTTTGAGTTACAGCAGGGAGCTACACTTCTGCCTGTGCCACCATTGTAGTTACCCCAAGAAATAAAAAACAGCAGTAAAACTGTATGAATGCAAATGATACCAGAGTTTATGATGTGTCCACAGTTATTCTAGAGTAGCTTTTTGCTCAAAGCAAATAGGCTATTTCCCACACCTTAGTGACAAGACACTGAAATAGGACTTAATATTAATAGGACCACGGGGATAGATGGCTATACCCTGTACAGGAGGGATCGTGTAGAGAAAAGGGGCGGGGGTGTAGCTCTCTATGTTAAGGAAAGCTACGTGTCCCTGCAAGCCAATATTGGCGACCAGGGTGGATGGCTGGAGACCCTCTGGGTTAAAATCCATGGGGAACACGGCACAGGGGACACAATGGTGGGAGTCTATTACAGACCTCCCACCCAAAGTCCTGAGCTAGACCAGGAGTTTGCCCAGGAACTGGCTAAGGCAGCTTGCTCCAGGACCATGGTTGTCATGGGTGACTTCAATTACCCAGACATCTCGTGGGAGGATCGCTCAGCAAAATCTGAGCGGTCGCAGAGCTTCCTCTCATGCGTGGATGACCTCTACCTGACTCAAGAAGTCTATGGGCCAACGAGAGGCAAAGCGCTGCTCGACCTGGTGCTGGCTACTGGGGAGGACCTAGTCGGCGACCTAGTGATCGATGGGAAGCTGGGTGACAGTGACCACGAGCTGATCACCTTCACCATCTGCCGAAAAGCTGGCAAGTCGGTCAGCAACACGCAAGTCCTTGACTTCAGGAAAGCCGACTTTGACAAGCTCAGGAGGCTTGTCAGTGAGGCCCTAAGGGACTGTGACCACAGGGAGAGGGGAGTTCAAGAAGAGTGGTTCCTCCTCAAGGGAGCGATCCTCAATGCACAAACTAAGTCTATTCCATCTCGGAGGAAAGGCAGCAAGAGGGCACAGCAGCCCCCCTGGCTCTCCAGGGACCTAGCAGACATCCTGAGGCTAAAAAGAAAGGCCTACAAAGGATGGAGGATGGGAGTCACCTCCAAGGAGGATTATTCTGCACTGGTCCGGTCCTGTAGGGAGCAGACCAGGAAAGCCAAGGCTGCAACTGAACTCCAGCTAGCTTTGAGCATCAAGGACAATAAAAAGTCCTTTTTCAGATATGTGGGGAGCCGGAGGAAAAGCAGGGGCAACGTTGGACCCCTGCTGAACCAGATGGGGCAACTGACAACTGACGCCCAAGAAAAAGCCAACCTATTAAATAGGTACTTTGCGTCGGTCTTTCATCAGCCCCATGGGACGCCCGTGCCTGCTACGGGGCCGGGAAGTCCGGGTGAGGGTGATCCCCTGCCCTCCATTAATGCTGACTTTGTGAAGGAACATCTTGAGAAGCTGGATACCTTCAAGTCAGCCGGCCCTGACAATCTTCACCCCAGGGTACTCAAGGAGCTGGCGAGCATCATAGCCCAGCCTCTAGCGCGGATCTTTGAAAACTCTTGGCGCTCTGGTGTAGTGCCCGAAGACTGGAAGAAGGCCAACGTGGTGCCTATCTTCAAGAAAGGGAGGAAAGTGGATCCGGCTAACTATAGGCCCATCAGCCTGACTTCTATCCCGGGGAAGATCTTAGAAAAGTTTATTAAGGAGGCCATCCTTAATGGACTGGCCGACGCCAACATCTTAAGGGATAGCCAGCACGGGTTTGTTGCGGGTAGGTCTTGCTTGACCAATCTCATTTCCTTCTACGACCAGGTGACCTATCACCTGGACAAGGGAGATGAGATTGATATCATATATCTTGACTTCAAAAAAGCCTTCGATCTGGTGTCCCATGATCGTCTCTTGGAGAAACTGGCCAATTGTCGCCTTGGGTCCCCCACGATCCACTGGCTGGAAAATTGGCTCCGGGGTCGGACCCAGAGGGTAGTAATTGATGGAAGTCACTCATCGTGGTGTCCTGTGACCAGTGGGGTCCCCCAGGGCTCTGTCCTTGGACCCATACTGTTCAACATCTTCATTAACGATGTGGACACTGGAGTCAGAAGCGGACTGGCCAAGTTCGCCGATGACACCAAACTTTGGGGCAAAGCATCCACGCCAGAAGACAGGCGGGTGATCCAGGCTGACCTGGACAGGCTCAGCAAGTGGGCGGATGAGAATCTGATGGTGTTCAATGCCGATAAATGCAAGGTTCTCCACCTTGGGAAGAAAAACCCGCAGCATCCTTATAGGCTCGGCAGTGCTATGTTGGTTAGCACTATGGAAGAAAGAGACTTGGGGGTCATCATTGACCACAAGATGAACATGAGCCTGCAATTCGATGCTGCGGCTAGTAAAGCGACCAAAACGCTGGCTTGCATCCATAGATGCTTCTCAAGCAAATCCCGGGACGTCATTCTCCCCCTGTACTCGGCCTTAGTGAGGCCGCAGCTGGAGTACTGCGTCCAGTTTTGGGCTCCACAATTCAAAAAGGATGTGGAGAAGCTTGAGAGAGTCCAGAGAAGAGCCACGCGCATGATCAGGGGTCAGGGAAGCAGACCCTACGATGACAGGCTGAGAGCCCTGGGGTTCTTTAGCCTGGAAAAGCGCAGTCTCAGGGGTGATCTGATGGCCACCTACAAGTTTATCAGGGGTGATCACCAGTATCTGGGGGAACGTTTGCTCACCAGAGCGCCCCAAGGGATGACGAGGACGAATGGTCACAAACTACTATAAGATCGTTTCAGGCTGGACATAAGGAAGAATTTCTTTACTGTCCGAGCCCCCAAGGTCTGGAACAGCCTGCCGCCGGAGGTTGTTCAAGCGCCTTCATTGAACACCTTCAAGATGAAACTGGATGCTTATCTTGCTGGGATCCTATGACCCCAGCTGAAGTCCTGCCCTTTGGGTGGGGGGCTGGACTCGATGATCTTCCGAGGTCCCTTCCAGCCCTAATGTCTATGAAATCTATGAAATCTATGAAATATTGCAGCTTCCCAAGATAATTGATTGTCTGCCCACCCCAAATCATGATGTGATTTATTTGTACAAAACTGATGTAAGTGACATCAGAAATAACTTGTTATGTGTCCAGGCCTTGTACTTTGACTCAGAATACATTATCTTTACTCGCACTAAGAAATATATTTACAGGTGAGATAGATAGTACTCATTGGCCGCATCTAGACGAGTGCAGCCATGTAGTATCTGGTGCCAAAAATGTACTGCACATTCAGCTGTTCTCTGCATTGCAGGGGAGCAGCACAGGGGTTTTTTTGACCCCTGGATATCCAGGGGGCAGCATGCACCGTTCAAAACCAGAGCCTGGCCAGCCAGAGCCACAATCCGGCTGCCAGCCAGGCTCTGAGTGGCAGGAATGCCACTGCTGTAGCCTCAGGAGGCCTCCAACCCCCCAGGTAAGGCTGCGGCAGCCTCCCCTACCCCACTTAGGATAACCTGCTGCTCGCCAAACAGTGCGTGACACAGGCATTCCCCGGGGACAACTAGCAGCAGCCAGAGGAGATTAAGATTCAATGGGTCCTGGGAAAACAGAAAATTGAAGGCCTCCCACACCCATTTTAAACATGAGTGTATCAAAAAATAAATAGACCTGTTAAATTTTTATACGGTGCATTAATAAATCAAGCACAACACACGATGTCAAAATTAACCACTCGTTTTTGCCACACACAACACCAAATAAAACAACTGCCTTAAAAAAATTACTCAGATGCATGGGATCACCATAAACATATAACACAAAAGGAATGATGTTTTAGTTTGGTGGTCATGTAGACTTTGTTTGACTTTTTTTTTAAATATACATTTTACCCCACATCCTGCCAGGGTATGCAGGGATCCCCCAACCTCCCAAGTCTCCAAAATCCACACACACACCCACAGCCCCCCACAACTTTATAAATAACTACCATCACACACACACACACACACACACACACACACACACACACACACACACACACACACACACACACACACAGTTAAAAAATAGCCTGTCATGATTTACATACCAAATCTCTTGATTTTTAAGTTTGTCTCATGATTTTTCCTTCATAGCTGTGTTGGTCTGAGACAAAAAGAAATGCAAAAATCTAGAACTCTTGGTTCAGAAATTATACCTTTTATTAGACCAACTAGGAAATCACAAAAATTATCTTTTTTCTGCAAGCTTTTGGGCACAAAAGCCATTCAGCAGGCTCTGGGAAAATTGAAGTCCCCATAGGTAGGAAATAAACTTCACCTTTGCACAGAGGGAGCTGGAGATAGAAATCTGTCCCTCTGGGTCCATGAGAATGTCTTTGTGAGTTGTTCTGAGCTGCTCTTTGATGTGTGGATCAGGTAGGATTCCTGCAGAAAAAGATAATTTTTTTGGATTATGAACTTCATTGCAGAGCAGCAAGGAAATTTTCTAACCTCCCTGCTTGTCATCTGAAACCTCCAGGGAAGGAATCCTACCTGATCCACACATCTAAGAGCAACTCAGAACAATTCACAAAGACACTCTCACAGACCTAAGAACAGATTTCCATCTCCAGCTCCCTCTGCAAAAATGAAGTTTATTTCCTATTTTTGGACCAACTGCATGGTTGTGATAGACATAGACAAGTTTTTGGGTATCTCAATACCCTGACTCAGATCCATTTGACCTTGCAGTCACAGTTGCAGATCAACTCAGAGGCCAAGGAGACCTGAGGAAAGGTACTGTGGTACCCAAAAACTTGTCTATGTCTATCACAACCATGCAGTTGGTCCAGTAAAAGATATCACCCACAAGAATTCTTGCCGCTATCATATTCCCTACTCCATCACAGCAACAACATGACTTCAGCACTACCAATGTACAGGTATGACATTATGCATTAACTAGCCATTTGCCCATCAAGAATGATGGGGTGGAGGGGGAGCGGGCAGGGATGGAGCCCCATGCCACTGCCCCCATCTAGGGCCACTCCCCGCTTCCCTCCTGCTGCTTGGGGTCCAGGCCTTCTCCCTCCTTCCCCACTGTGGCAGTAGAGGGAGGGGAAGAGTGGGTCCCAGCCTGACGTGGGGGGTGTGGGGGAGGACTGGGCCTGAGGGTGGGGAGAAGCTGGCCTGCCACAGCAGTGTGGGGGGGAAGGAGTGGGCATGGGGCTGATGTGGGGGATGGGGGTTGGGGAGGAGTGTGCCTGGGATGAAGGGGGGGAGGAGGCCCACTCCTCCCCTCCCCCCCAGCTGCTGCTGCATCAGCCCAGGACCACTCTTCCCCCCACTGCGGTGCGCCTGCTCCTCCCTGCCATGTCAGACCCACTCCTTCCCCCACCGCTGCTGCATTGGCCCACATCGGCCCTGCAGGTGGCAATGACGGAAGGGGGAGGGGTGGGCTTGCCCTCCCCCACAGCAGCCCAAGCCTGCTCCCCTCTGCACCAGTGCTGCCACCTCCAAGGAGCAAGGGGCAGGGGGCGAGGCCAGCTCCAGTGGTTTCACTCTCCACCCCCGTTCTGTCCACTCCATTGCTGCCGCCTCCAGGGAGCAGGGCGGGGTGGGGGAGGCAAGGCCAGCTGCTCCGGCCCCACCTCCCCATTTCTTGTGTACCCACCATCATGGTGGCACTCCGCCATGCCGCCACCTCCTGTCCCAACATTGTATTCGCACTCTGATTGGTTGTTTCAGTTAGCCAATCAGTGTGTGAATAAGTATAATGGAGAGACAGACAGACAGATTAAGGCTTTTATAATATTAGAATTAACATCATATAATAATAAATGCTGTTCTCCGTTCTATGATCTAGGCAGCACTACATACTTGCCCATACCCTCATACCTATAAATGACACAAGCAAAATCTAGGTCTATTGCACAGCTATTTAATTATTAGTGTGCCAATACATGCAATATGGGCTTCTAGAATATAGCACATTTTTGATAGTGAGCCACTATCATAAACATCGTCATAGGTTTGGACACTTAAATGTGTGGCTTGATTTTCAAAAGTGTTGAGCCCCTAGAAACTTCTACTGATTTCATGTGAATTAGGAGTATTGCTTTAGGCCTATTTTTCAACATTCTAAAGTGCTTATGCCTTATTTTCATCCAAATGCCTGGTGGATGTCTCATTAAAAAAATATAAGTCAGAACAAACAGAACTGCATTTCACACTCAGTGGGACGGGCAGATAGTAGGGCTGTGCGAAGCTTCAATCCATGATTTGATTCAGCAGAGATTCAGCCTGATTTGGTGGCTGTACCTCCAAATCCGAAGAGAATCAGGAGACCCTTTAATCTGTTCAAATTGAATCAGAACCCTCTAAATCGATTCGGAAAGATTCAGTGATTTGGATATAATCATATTCAATTTGATACACAGCTTTAAATGTTTTGTCTACATACCGAGCACACACGGGGGGCCGTGCTCCTGTGGGATGCTCCATCTGCCCCCAGCATCGCATCATTCATGTACCTGGTACCTCAAGGTATGTAGAAAAAACATTTAAAACTGTGTCTATGGCTGAATCGCTAATTCTCCAAATCAGCATAGGATCTTCAGATTTGGATTCGGCCAAATCGAATTGGAGACAGTGATACAAATCAACTAATCGAATCACTGTCCCTGGTTTGGGCTGAATTGGGATCCAAATTGAATACGGTCCATTTTGCACACCCCTAGCAGATAGAGATACAAGAAAGAGTGTTTAATCGTCAGCTCTCACAACCCTACATTTTGCATTTTGCATAGCAATGGTTTACTTCTGTTATTCAGGACAGCTCAGCTGAAGCCTCTGGTTTTCAGTGTGGACCAGTTTTAAAATCACTTTCCTCACTGGCCTTTCTGAGCTACAGGACAGTTAAGTGACTTGCTCAAGGTCATACAGTAAGACAGCTATTCTGTTGGAACGGGAACCTAGAGTCCCCTGGGCTCTCAGGCTTTGCTCAGACAACTAAAGAAAATTGTCTGTTGGAATTAGAGCTAATGTTGCAAGACTGATTTGCATAGGAATAATATCTGAGCTAGTGTTTATGAATGTGGTTCCCTAAGGTGCAGTGCTACTAACCTCTCCAAATTCCTCTCAGTAGCTCCTAGTCTTTTCATTCTTGAAACCAAATGTACTGAAAATTTGCCTCAACCTCTTTATATGTCAGAAATGTTGACACCAAAAGCCTGCATGAGGACAGAGTAGAAATATTTGCTTCTGATGGTAAGTCATTTCAATAATTGTAGCCAGAGACACAGACTCAAAATAAATAAATCACATGGTTTAAATAGAATTAAGGAAGACTTATTATTACAGTCTGTAGCAGCAGCATTGTTCAATCCATAGCTAAATCTGTGATCAGGGTCACATGCTTCATCATACTGGATGTTGGTTTAGATATAGTGTGTACAGTATAGCTGAACATAAGAGCATGAGACCAGCAGGAAGACCAGTGGTCCATCTAGCTCAGTATCCTGTGTCTGACAGTGGCAGAAGTGGATGCTTTAGTGGGTGAGTATATGAACAGGGTATATCCAGAGTCATCTATCCCCTGTTATACCCTCCCTGGTGTCCACCATCATTGGTTTACAGATACCAAGGATACATCTCTGATTCTTCTGCATAATAGTTATTAATGGATTTATCCTTTGTGAACTTATCTAGTCCATTTTTGTACCTGGTCATACTGCCTCTACAACCTCCTTTGGAAATGATTCCACAAGTCAATGACATTTAAGTGTAAAAAAAGTTAGTTTTAAACCTGTCTCCTGCTAAGTTCGCCAGGTGCACCCTAGTTCTAGTTCACCCTGGGATTTGGTGAATAAAACAGTTCCCTATTCACTTTGTCTACACCCTTCATAATTGTATAGACCTCTATCATATCCCCAATCTGCCTTCTTTATTCTGAACTGAAGAGTCCTGGTTTATTTTGTCCCTTCTGGGATGGTATGAACTGCCTTCTATTGTTGTAAATAAACCCCCCGTCATGTTTTATTGTCTCAACACACTGGGTAAGCTAAGTTGTTTTGGTTTGTCAAATAAGGGTATGTATTTTTGGAGTTGAAGGTCATCAGTTCTTCTAGCCTTAATACCTAAAGATTTGCATATGCTTAAGTACACAATATGCAAGCACAGAATACTGTTGAAATAAAAGATCAATAGGATAAAGCTTGCCCCTTTTAATGTTAGCTTTAAATGTTTTAATATACCCAAACAGAAATGTAAAGTGAACTTGTGAGTTCATACCACCCCACATCAAAGTATTTTTATTTGTATGACTGTTGGTGTTTTATCCAGTGGCTGAGTTGTAGAGAAGAAACTTATCTGTGATTTTAGTCTACTGGAGGTCACAATGTGGCCATGTAGTGGGTACCTCTTATCTTCAACTTGCTTGGTGAGTTGTTGCTACTGCTTTCCTGATGTCTGGTAGGGCAATTCCAACAAGTGGGGGACTTTGGACATTCATTGGTTTAAGGCATCTAGTAATTCACCATGTACACACTCATCAACTTAGTCAAAGTGAATTGAAATCAGAAGAAAGATTCCCACTGACTTTGCTGACCCTTGAATCAGGTGCTGATTTTGTAACAGTTCAGGTGTTACAAAATACAATAGATAAATGGATAACGTTAAAAGCAAGTACTGGAACGCAACAGAAGACCAAGAATCTCCAAGCATATGAAAGTATCTTTTTTTAGCCCTAAGAATCAGGAGATAATATAATTTAAACATGTCTATGCTGGAGCGAAATACTGCCCATTGATTTCTGATAAGTAAAGAAACAAACATTTTTGGCAGCATTTTTTTCATGGAGGTTGTTTTGCTGTATGATGAACAATTGTTCCCAAGGAAGTAGAAGAGAAAATATCCTTAGTATCTGGGTAATTCCAACCCATATTGAAAAAACTCCAAAAATAGTTGTTTTTCTTCAAAACTATAACAGTGGAGAATTTCATCCCAGTTGGAAGGGCTCTTTGAGGGACTTACAAATGGTTGAACCCCAGGCACATTCCAGGAAGTTGTTGAGATCTCTTGCAAGTGTTGAGCTCCTTCACCTGCTTTTTAAGCCAATAAGCTTTGAGGACGATTGAGTTTCAGGAGAGAAGTAGTTAGCTGGGTTAGTCTGCAGTCAGGCAGAAGGCAGGATAGAGATGCACCTTGTAGATTAACTGATCACAAATGCATAAGCTTTTTTGAGAAAGCTCATTTCAGACACTGTCACAACATCTGTGATTCAATTAGAATATTCCCTGCCTTGTACCTGAATTTCCAGAGCTATGCTAAACTTTACATTAGTAGGTCACAGAATGCTGATACTGCATCTGATTATTGTGTCCAGATTATAGAGCCTGACAGACAGCATTTACCTTTTTCCTAACATAAAATATGTCTGTAATTTTTTACTTTTATCTAAAAGCAGTTAGTATACTAAAATTAGTCTTTCTAGCTAAGATTCAGAAAGATACTTAAGGAAATGTGTAACTTTAAGTATGTAAATAGTTCCATTGATTTCAAGTTAGGCACATTCCTAAGTACCTTGCTGAATCAGGACTGTTATGCATAGACATTTAAATTCTGATTTCAGCCCTGTAGCTGCCAATGTACTGGTGATGAGCCATTTATGTTCTATATTCCTTAGTGCTACACATTGCTTAGTATAATTTGAAGTGTGCTGTTTAACATTTTTACTTCCACTACTACCGAGTTACCAATGACTCATTTCTGCCAGGTTGGAACAAAAAATAAAGCCACATTCCTAGTGCCTTCATTAAACGTTAGACAAATTTAATGACTTAAATGAATTTGCTAGAGCCATCTGAGCAGATACATCCTAGAACTGGCCTGAACCCAGTGGTAGGTTCATGTGCAGGAGTTGAAATCTGATACTCCACCATTTGAATGAATAGAAATTTTGCTACTGATCCCAAGATGGGCAGGACTGACAGTACTGGAGACCAAACACCAGGAGTTTTGCACTAATAAACTTCTGGAAGCTGCAATGAGCATAACAATAAGCTCACTAAGCTGCGTGTGTATGGCGTGCCTGCTGCCTGCTGCCACTTGAATTAACATTGAGTACTAAGAATTTTATCATTCATAGCAACCTTTTCACAGTCATTTGCCAGTTGTGCCACCAGCACTGTTGTTTCTTCGGTATCCTGAAGACGTTTTTTGGCATAGGAATCTTTTTCGTTTACTATTTTTTTTCCCTTTTCAGTCTCCCTGGCCCTTTTCCCAATATGTTGGGGCAATGCATGAGAAAATGATGCGATCAGACTGGTGTCATATGCACATTCGTTTCTTGGCACAAGTAAGGAATGAGTAAAGAAATTCCCCACTAAAATCAGCAGGATGAGACAGAGGGGAGCCAGTGCTGAGGAATGCTGAGCACTGTCTCCCTCCGTGAACAAATAAAAAACGACTTCATGCTGAGGTGGGGATAGTGTGCACCAAAGCTTAAAATGTTCAGTTCACTGGAGCTCTCATTCTAAATTCAAACCAGTGCACAGGTGCACAAGAGGCATCACTGTTTTATCACATTTCCTGACATTCCTTTAGAGCCAGAATGGGCTGCAGCACCAAGGCAGAAACTCTGAGGAGTCTGTTGCTCAAGAAGCCACATTCCTCATGCATGTGGGGGAGGCGGGAAAGAGGAGGAACATGTGCACACATTCTGCTCCATCCAATAGTATAAAGGAGATTGCTGTCCATAGGTACTCTATACCTATTCTGCAACTGCACAACTCAGCAACACAACCTTCCTACTGCTTGCTCTCTACCAGGGGGTCCAGAGCCTACAGTCCTTCTAAATGAGCAGGGGTAGGCTGGATCCAGTGCATCATTGCCAGGCTCTCTCTCAAGACAAGGCTCGTCTGGAGTCCAGCAAAGGCAGGGACAAAAGTAATCATTTCTGCCTTTTCTTGGAAGCAGATCCTCATTTTAATACATTTTAAGGCAGCTAGTCTTGTAGAAAATGGGGCTGTTGTGGACTGCAGATATATTTGGGGAAGATGGGGCTCAGGGGCGATGTGTAGGGGGTGCACATGGGTGAACGTGCACCCCCTGAGCGTGGTGGTGCACCCCCTACAAAAATGCACCGCCGACACTGTCAGTGATGTCTGTGGGCAGCCGCCACTTGCCACCCTTCCGGTGACACCGCCAGCAGCGTCTGCCGGTGGTCTGCGATCCCCACTGGCCACTGCCGGTCTGTAGGTGGTTGCCAACCCTTGGTCAGCACTCGCCCCCTGCCCCACCTCCACCGCCAACAGTGCTGGCAGCATCTGCAGGAGCTCCCCAACTTACCACCACTGCGCTCCCGCCACCACCGTGCCCCGCCAGCTGCCGGGGGCACACGTCACTCATGTTGGGGCTGTTGTGGACTGCAAATGGGGCTGCTGAGAGAGTCTTGTGGAAGATGCCTGTTAATTCCCACCCTGTGTCCCTGAATTGGGTCAAGAATATTATACATTTATTATACCTGTTGCTGCTGATGCATAGACATGAATAAGGTGATAGACAGAGCAATGCCAACCCCAAATGCTTACAAATCAGAAAGCAGGCCCTCCAAACACAGGATCTTTATATTAAAAAAACAAAAACCCCAGTATTTTATTGTGGCTTTGGTCCCTTTGACATTTATACACATACCGTTTTGGTCCCGCGTCACACCGGAGATCTGCCGCTTTGGACCAGTTTCGATTAATCAAGTCTGCTCCACACACAAGGTGATGCGCACTATGCTGTGCCACGTGCAGTTGTACGTGGCGAAATGTGCATCAGCACACAGGAAATGGTGGCCATGTGCTTTTGAAATAAAGCACCTCCGAGGTGTTTTAGTTCAAAAGCAGACTGCTGTAATTTTCTCCACACTGACGCACATTTCACCATTTATACAATTGCACGTGTCGCAGCACTGGGCCCTTTACAAAGCGCCTAGTGCTGTGGTGCTTACACATAAAAAACTTAATTCTTAAAGTTTTCCAGTCAGCTGTCGAAGTCTACATGCCAGATTTATAGAATTCCCCAAACCCTAAAATTCTAATTCATACATTCGTTCTCTCTCACCCTCTCCCTCCCCTGCTACGTTCTCCACATCCAAGCCATTAATTTAGCACCCCCAATCTCTCATATTAGTTTTGACTTCCCACACCTCAATACACCCCTTGCACTTCACCCTGTAGTTTCAGGGTTCCTTTCCCTGATTCCAGATCCAGGAAAAGGTCACTTCCAGGTCTTATTCTAGTGCTACAGGGAAGGAAGGAGAAACAGAGGGGAGTCAACTCATTTTTCAAAGGAAGAAACAGGGCAGCACTGAGCTGCTGAATTCTCTCAGCTCTTCCTCCCCCATTCCCTTTTGTGAATATGGTATCAGTTGCTTTCTTCTTTATCCTCTATTCTAAAATTCCTCTGGCACCAAATGGAAGAAGAAAGAGCACTTGCTGCATCCTTCAGAAGCTCTGATTGGCTTCTCTTCCTCAGGAGGTGGGAAAATAAGGAAAAGAGCCAATCAGAGAGCCCTTTCCCCCCTGGGCAGGTCTGCAAATTGCTTGAGGACTACACACTCTCCCATTCTAATGATGGAAAAAATCCCCTGAAGTCATTTATAAACCTTGGTAACACTGTAAATTGACAGAATAGAGAGATTAGATGGACAGATGCACATTGTGGTTTGTAGGCTCACTGACTTCCTGTCAGACCAAGAAGGGTCTGGATAGCCACAACCTGTCTAAATATTCAGGCAGATACAAGAGAATGGTCAGAGATGTGTTGCTGATTGGCAGAACAACTTATCATCCTTAGTCCTTATCATCACAACGACGTGATGAATGAGGCAGGGAGCAGGGTACGAGGAGGGGAACCCTGAAAAGTGACAGGGTAAATAAATCTGCACAGCAGGTAAACCTTGGGGATTAACAAGCAGGGGGGTAGGAAACAGCCCCAGAGCTCGCCTGGTTAAGGAGGGACACCTGGGCAGACCAATTAGAAGCCTCCACAGGACTGACAAAACAAATATTGGAAGGAAGAGAAAGAGGGAAGCATGGCCAGGTTAGGCGAGTCCCTTCTGCAGGAAGGAAGCTGCTAAAGGACAGCTGAGAAAGGCTTAAGAGAGCCCGAGCTGGGAAAACAGGAAAAGGCCTAGGAAGATCCCAGCCTTAGAGGCACAGTATGCCTTAACTGTCCCAGGAAATAGGGAAGTATCTTTTCTTTAGAGAGCTGAAAGGGCCTGATTTTTATTTACTTCCCAGAGGGTCAAGGAGGACTAAAAAGGGATGAAGAAGAGGTCCCTACAGGAGTCTGGGCGGGCTCAGCATTCAGGTAGGAAAATGACTGAAAGTTAAAGAAACAGAACAGGAGGGCAGAAGCCCAATAGGCAACTGGGACAGGGTTCATCTAGAGAGGCAGGGTCCTGGTGATAGAGACAAGAACATTGAAGACAGGGTATCACAGAGCTCACAAGTCATGGTTTGTAGCAAGAGAGACTGCCAAACCCAAAGGTAACACCCGTGTGAGCGGTGAGTGGCCTCCCTTCTCAAATCATCATCTCATCTGAACCAAAACTGTGTGGCAGGCACTGAAATGGAGGCAGGGTTTACCCAAGATGAGGTCCAGGGCAGGAAGGCAAGGCAAGGACCCTACTATCCTGTGACAATGAACCTACAACCATACACCTTACACAATGTTATACATGTTATTAATGTGTGTGCAATGGTAATTGCCATTTATAGCGGGGCCAGTAAATTATGTGTAATATATTCATAATCCCTCCCAGCACTTAGGCTGCCTATACACATCCTGGTTTACCTTCTAATTAGAAAGCATCGGAGCAGACTCATTTAGTCAAGTCTGCCCTGCGTTCTAATTAGAACACTCCAGCATGGACTCATTGTCATGTGTATAAACCCCCATGTGTTTTAAAATAGCCATAGGGATGCTTTATCTAAACCATATCAAATGAGGTTTAGATAAAGCATCCGGCAGCCATTTTTAAATACACAGGGGCTTAATACAGATGATGAGGAGGCATTTTAATTAGAGTGGCTGTCTGGGAACTGCTCTAATTAAAATGCCCCCTCCCCCATGCCCCTGAGTACATGTATAGGCAGCCTTAATGGGATCAAGTGTCTCAGAGAGTCTCTTCTCTTCCTTTGTGAGGTTCAGGCAGCAAACAGTAGCCTGGCATACATTAAGTGTACATGGGAGACTTACCAAAAAAGATCCCATGTGATTCTTGCTCTGACCAACTATGTTTCAATGTGATGAAGATGCTCCTTTCAGGCATGCACCTAGGTAGGAAATAGGAGAAATTCCAAATTTTAATACCTGAGACTCCTAACTCTAAAAAAACAAAAAAACCCAAAATAAAACGAGAGCCCTGAAGTTTAGTGTTTGCTCCATTGTCTGGAATGGCTTAGCTTTTTTAATACTGGGCCTTATTCTTCTCAGATTTATATCAGTATATATCCATTTCACTTCGTGGAAAAGAAACAACATCAAAATCAAGCCTAATGTATCCAAGAGATAGCAGCCATAGTTTGGAACTGATTCTCATTTATAGTGAAATCACTTTATACCAGTCTGACATTATAAAAGGGCTTTAAAATAGGTGCAAACTTACATTTGTTCCAACCTAATGTAATTAAACCCACTTTAACATTCTTTTGCTCTGTCAGAATGGTATAAAACAGCTTCAGTGATGAGAAGATCAGGCTCTTAAAGGCCTTGTCTACACTGGAAAGTTGAACAAAAAGAAGTTTTGTTTTTTTCAGTCTCTATGATATAGCCCCTTCTTTTTTTCTGAAGGCATTTAAACAGTGCTGTCATGTCTATCTGAGTTTCAGGAGTCTATGAACTGAGGTCCCTTGGTAGTGCATGTATGTCACATGCACTACTCCACTCAAAAATGTGGGGCGAAAAAGAAATTGCATTATGTGACCAGTTAGTTTCCAGCACCAGCCAGCTTTACAGGACTGGTGTATGCAAGTACTGTACCTCAACACATGATGCCCTCGGGGCCTAGAAGGCACTCACTGCCTGTGAAAGCCCAACAAAAAAAAAGACAATTAGCACTTTAAAGTACTTTCTCCTCTCTCCTAAAGCCTCTGATCTTGAAAGAGCATTTGGACAGACTTTAAATAGATCTTATAATGCTTCTTATCTCCAGTATTTTTAACCTTTCTTCAATACTTAGCATGCTAGTAAGAATTGTTCACTCTCTCATCAGCTGTGCTTAGCATGAACTGATTCCTTTTGAGTCATCCTTTTCTTTGCTGATTTTTTTTTAATTCCTGGAATATGACAGAGCACTCTTTGAATTGCATGCAAATTTCAGTTAACCTGAAGCCCTGCAGAGTGCCAGTGAGACTTAGTGAAAGCTTTGCATGATTTGGGGAGCCTCCTCTAATTTCTAACTGCTTTTTTGTTCACTCTCCACTCAGTCCGTTTTCTGTGTGGGGAGCAATAATCATTTCTCACGTGCCAAATTGATAGCTGATAGATTCTAAAAGTCAGATTGATAACTGAACTTATATTACATCCTTCTCTAATAAGTCTGCTAGAACAGAGAGTACACTGGTAGCTGCAAACTTCTTGTGCCTGTATGGCCACCAGGAGGTTAAAGTTCCACCTAAGTCTAACATCCACTCAGAGTAGTATGATTGAGACAAGCTAATTTCCATAAGTAGTAGTGCACGAAGTAGCAATGTGGCCAGCATCACCTCCCCACCAACCGAGGAAACATTGGATCTGAATCAGCATCAGGCAGCAGTTTGCTGAGAGGATGAAGTACAATGCTGCCTGGGACCATAAGAAACATGGCCATGCCTTTCCGGTTTGAATGGTAATCTCAGGATACCCCAGGAACTAGAAACAATATGACTATGTTCAGTCAGTTGTAACCTTTCTGCCAGACACTGGATGGCAGTAGCTAGGGCTGGGTTCAGATTTTGGGGTTCTACACAAATTTTGTATCTTGGTTTGAACCTTCATCCAGGCACCTAGAAAAATAAATGTTGGGTGTTCCAAACTTTCCCTCTCACAAGCGATAGTAAACTATAATGGTTTAAAGCAAATCCATAGGAGCTCTACTACTGAACCCAGGCATGGGGTGACACTGCTGCTGTCCAAGGACTCTACCAACAAAATGGCATGTTCTAGATAGAGCAGCCTACTTCAGAGATTGCAGCTTCTCCACCACTGCAGGGGCATTGTCTCCACTCTTCACTGCCACCAGGATCATTGCCACCACTTACCACTGTGGGGGGTTGCAGCTGGGGATCACCATTCTGCTGCTGTTCCCCACAGCTGCTGCTGTCATTGCACCCCTCCTCAAGGAAGTTGTACTGCCCAAAAGGTGTGGGGTGACCCTTGTGAGGACTTGGGTGCAGCTGGGAAATGAAGTCAATGAGCCTCTTCCTTCAACAGCTTCTACTTGTGGGCATAATTAGAGAAGGCCAGTCATGCTAATCTGGTCAGGGAGAAGGCAGGGCAGATTAGCAATGTATCATGTACAACCCATTATTATAAGGGTGTCATTATAGTTTAAACGGATGCAGTTTTGTGTATTTTGACAGTTCCTTGGCACTGCATGGCTCTCTAATCATTGTTGTTCTACCACTAATTTCCAGCACTATAATTATCTAGCTGCTTACTAGGATTAGAACCACCTCATAAATAGATGTGAACATATCCACGCACTTCTACTGTGAAGTAAAAAAGTACTATTATTTCCATTTCACAGAAACAGAAAAAGGAACAGTGAGATTAAATGCCCTATTCAAGGTCTCATAAATTGGTTCTGAACAACCCAAATCTCTTGACTTCTAAACCTACGACTTTAGCCACAAATTTATCCTTATGCCTCTGCCTTGCACTTGAGGATACCACAATATCTTGTATATTTTAATAGAGTCTTATACCATCCCACTGAGGTGCTAAACATAAATTTCACTGGAGCTAACTAAGTTTTTTGGGGTCCAAAATGTATAAGAATCTTTATCATGCAAACAATATATGAAACCAGCCAGGTGCTATAGTTCATATAAGGCAGACAAGGTTCCTTGGGTGAATTTGATATCTTTTATTAGACCAACCCAAATAGTTGGAGAATAATTATTAAGCAAGCTTTCGGGTTCAAAAACCCTTCGTCAGTTCGTTAGTTCATATAAAGTATTTTTTAATATGAAGAATCATTTTATTGAAATGGAAATGGACTTTGTCAATAGATTCAGACCAAGAAAGTTAGCAAGAACTAGCAAGAAAGTGTATCGCATAAAAGCAAACATAAGTAAATATGGGCATATGTGAAGATTGGTGGTTGGGTCCTACCAAGACTGAACAATGGTAATTCAGAAAGAAGCTTGGGAGCTTTTCATGATGACATGAAATAAAAATAAGACCCAGTTAATCTAACAACTGATCTGCAATAATGAACAAAGATTATGCTTTTTGGGATTGCTAATATACCTATATCTGCATTTCTCAAGCAAAACGTGAAATTACATGACCAATGGACGACCTCTGATGTCCAGCTTCTTATAAATTCAATAGGATTCTGAAAGTGCTCATGGATCGCTCTTCTGTAATAGTAATCAGAAAATAAACCCATTCGAATTGAAAATATATAGCAAATTAAAACTCCAGGAAGTTTCTTTCCATACATGTGCAGAACTCTGGCTTTAGAATTTCACAGATGACCCTTCATTACTGTGATTCATCTTGTCTGGTTACATTGTTGCACTGAGTTATATAATACAGTCTGATGTGATTGACAGAGCCTGCAAGCAGTGGATATTTTAAATCTGGGACATCTCCCTGCGTTAAACATTGCTGCACATAAACACTTTTTAGCATCCTTGAAAGGAAGACGGGAGAAATATGAATAGCTTCTCAATCATGAGCTCCCAGACCCTGGTACACACAGACAATATGCTTAGATTCAGACCCAGACACAGGCATGGGCGAACCGGGTGGCCCCTCAGGGCCCAGACAGAGAGAGGGCCCAAACATGAAAAAAAATTACAATTGCAAAAACAAAGTTGTAATATTGCTCATATACATGTATCTAATCCCCTGTTGTCTGATTATTATCATCATTATGTCTGGCGAAGCGGGGCCCAATACTAAAAGTTTGCCTGGGGCCACCAGGAGTCTACATGCAGAATCCCCAAGTCCAATACTGAGTTGAATGTGTTCCAACAGAAAGAGAATTCTATATTACTGGCAGCAGGGGAGTGTTTCTGTATATCTGCATGCATGGTTTTTCTGTCCTTGTACCAATTCCTAATTATTCATTAACTTATTGGTCTCATATTAAAAATATTCTAAATGCCTAGCAAAAATTTCCTTTCTAGCCCCACCTCCCCAGCTCCTTACTTCTCACCTTTCCTCTTTCAACTACTATAGATAATTCTTCCCCAGCCTTTTTGCTACTGAAACTCAGATATTTATAGACTTTTATGTCCTTGTATTGCCAACACTCAGCTTAGTCATATGCATTCAGTTCCTTCAGTCTCCCTCTATATGGCTTGCTCTCACTCTTTCATCATTTCATGGCCCTTGCATTGTCTGCAGTTTAATTATCCTTCCTGTATGCTGCAACTCAGGACTGAATACAAGCCTTAGATTGTTCCTTTCCCATGACTGAATAAAGGGTAATTATCACACCCTGCAACACAAGCAGAGATTGATAAGATTATTTCCCCATGACCATGCTGATCTTAGTCCTTTCTTGCATGCCCCTTGGCATCTCATCAGTACAGTTAATAAAACATGTTTTAGTAAATAGATAAATGTTCTCCTTCTTCCACATAGCTGACTGAGTTTTCTGCTTAAAGGAAAACTAGTTGTTAGCTGTATTAAATTGTGCCAAGTACACCAAAGACAAAGGCACGTCTACCAGTGGACATGAAGGGGAAAATTTGATTTGTGGTTATAATCATGCAGCAACCTCTGTGAAAGCAGTCAGTGATGCTGCACATGGTCAATTGATAGAACTTTGCTCAGTTTCTCTTCTTAAGAACTGGATTCTCCAGCTCATGAGGAACTTTAATTTATACAGGGTGCATCTACACATGCCCCTATGGTACCGTTGTTACCAGGCCATCATTTACTACTTCCTTTTGGCCGTACTAAATGATGGTGTAGTAACAGCCCATACTGCACCGTGCACATGGTGCATGGTTATTTTTTAGCTGCTATGTCACAATAGTGACACACTATACTGAAGGAGCATGACATTGCGGTGTCACAGTTTTTGCCCGCAAATGCTACGTCGCCATAGTGTATTGCTACAGTGACAAAAGCAGTCACATGTAGACATGCCCACAGTTGATGTTTTTAACTCCCTCTAGTAGATTTACTGTTTTGCTCAACAGATGTCTGTGAAAACATCCCTATATGCTCACCATTATAAAACCAAAGATACAGTGTACTGGGAACATAGTCAATTGACTTTAATAGATAAATGTTTTTCAAGGCACATAACCCTGCTGCTTTCCTTCCTATCATTATAACTCAGGAGTAGCATTAGTTTGGTCAAAAGAATCACGCCAGTGTAAAGTTGGTCAGAAATGATACACGCAGGTGTATAGCGCTGCATACAAAGTAGCTGTCTGGAGTCACTGTATTGCTTTGCTTCTAGAAAGCATTTATTAAATGGATATGTTTACTATTTTACCTACTGTTCTACCATTGGCAATGTGTAGGAGATGCATGCAGGTGCATGTGCACCCCCTGAGATTGGCCCTGCACCCCCAGTCAGCGATTTCGTGCCCCCCACGCCCCCAGACTCGAGAGGCACCAGTCGCCCATGTGTTCTACATTATCTGTATTAATCTGCATGATCTCTGGGCTAAATGAATTGAATTTTCTCTTAAGAAAAAAGCATGTCATAATTTTGTTTTGATCTACAGCACACAGATTTTTGTGTTCACGATCTGGCATTTCCTTTGGTCTTCTTTACAAATGAATGAAAGTCATATTAAGGCTTTAGATAATGTTATACATAGTTATGTCAGAAATATTGGACCCATTCAGCTGTAAAATCATTATTATTCCTTAATAATGTATATAGAGAACAGAGCTTACCCACCACCACTGCCCTACCCACCATCACTCACCCACTCCAAAGCTGAAGTTTTAACACATTTGCCTGTGGCTGTAACAGAGTAAAATTTTTAACGCTGGAGTTGCAAGGAGAGGGTGAGTGATGCTGGGAACTGAATGCCCATTTTGCATGCGGCGGGGAGCATTCAGCCATGGTAAATCCATACTGTGGCATAGAGAAAATGCATCTTTTTTCTTCATTCTGCTTTCCCAAACAAAATGCTTGTCTTATTTGGGGCATGTGGTATGCAAGGAAATATGGTATTTTTTTTGCTCTACAGTCTGTGATATTCTCTTAAGAACAATTTTTCTTTTTCTTTGTTTTGCTCTGTTGCACTGTCAAAAATTATTATTTTGGGCTTTCATTATAAAATTCCAACCTAAAATTGGCATTATGCTTTATTTTTTGTTCATTAATCAACATCACCACATTCTAGGAAAATTCTTCATATTCTTTCTGTAGTTCTTAGCTAGCATAGAGGAAGCAAAAAAATACTTAAATGTATGTAAAGCCTGCTAAACTTTGGCAATCATTTTGATTCTAGATTTAGCCTGTTGCACACCAGATGAGTGATTAGAAACTAATTCCACAAAATGTATTCATGCATTACAGTAAAAAGGGTTGAACTAGGTCTGCATATACAGGGCCTTAGCATCAGTATTTTCTTAAGGCTGCATAACATAAATACTGGGGTTTTCAGATTCAGATTATAAATGTTTACTTTTGTGTTGTGTAAATCAACACAGAGCTATAGAAACTATAGAAAAATCAGGAGTGGTGATTTTGTGAAGGCACAGAGAAGTAAGATGATACCTGAATGAGGTCTAAAATCTGTCAGTTTTTACACCTCTGAGGTTAGGCTTTCCTATGAAAATAACACCATATTTTAATTCCTATGGTAATTCCTATGGAGATGGATGGTATGGTTAACCTAATCCTGAAGGTGCTGAGCACCTGTATTCTCAACAAAATGTGTATTTTACTTAAGTATTGGATACATTCACATTTTGCTTCTGATTTTTAAACCGGCAACAGGTTACACACCAGTTTTCAGTTCCTCATATCAGATTCCAATACTACCAGTGGTACTTTCTAAAGCATAAAAGGCATATCCATGCAGACTCAGAAATACCAGTCGTAAATATAAACCTTTCCATTTAATAATATATTTAATGGTTTATTTGTGGTGTGAAATGCTTTTAACCTTTTTGAACTTTCATATTGGTCAGCTAAGCATTGGCACTTTCCTTTTAAAAATAATTGTATCTAGACTAAGAAACAACGTACAACATTCCAGTGCAATATGAAGTAAGTGGACTGATTTAATAGGCTGGCTTGTGATAGAACTCAGTGTTTCCAAGTAAGGGATGTGCATTTGATTCTGGGGCATGACCTGTCAGGTCACAGGACAGCTCAGGTGGGACACGTTAGACATGAGAGGTAGGAAGTTCTTGCATGGACAATTCATAAGCTGTCCAGTTCATTAAACGTCAGACTCGTGACAGTCCATAGGTGGGGACCCTTATGTTTAATTCTGCCTCTAGGGGCCACCCCTAGAGGCAGAATTGCCTCTTGTCGTTTCTGACCACCCAGAGCTGTCTGGTTGTCTCTGACCACCCAGATACCCATTTCCTCACTTGCTATGCCTTTATAGAATAAATTAACGTAAACCCTCAGTCCAGGTTAGAGGACAATCTCTGAGTGCCTCCCCTTCTCTCCCTATGTCCAGTAGGGCTGTGTGAAGCTTTGGGTGCCGATTCAATTCGGAGGAGATTTGGCCCAATTTGGTGGCCAAATCTCCAAATCCAAATCAAATCAGGGAACCAATTAAAATGTCTAAATCAATTCGAGCTCTCTGAATCTTTGGGAAAGATTCAGAGAGCTTTGATGATTTGGACAGTCCCTGGTGGCTGCAGCAGGGAGCTGCAGCTGGACTAGGAGTTGGTAAGTAGGGGACCGGGGCAGGGAGGGCACTAGAGGAGGAGGGAGAGGACCATGGGGGGACCCCTGCTGGGCCCCTACCCCTGCCTGAACCCTCAGGACCCCCAGCACCCCCCCCCTTGGTTGCCCTGCCCGCCCCTGCTCCCGGTGCTTTAAAAAAAAAAGCCCCACTCACTGGGTGCTGCTGGGTGGAGGGGGAAATCCCCACTGCCCCATGCTGTGGGGGGGGGCTCTGCAATGAGCCCCCTGACCCCCCCCAGCTGCCCCGCCCAACCCAGCTCTGGCGCTTTAACAAAAAAAAACAAACCCCGAGAAAAACCCTGGGACTCACCACTCCTGCACCTGCCTCAGGGCTTCAGGGGGCTTGTGCACGGCCCCCACGCAGAGCAGGGCAGCGGGGGACAGTGGGGACAGCTGGGCAGGAACAGTGAGTCCAGGGGTTTTTCTCATTTTTTTTTTCTTGAAGGGCCAGAGCTGGGGTGGGCAGGGCAGCCATGGGAGGGGCTGGGACAGCGAGGTGAGTTTGGGGGGCTTGTGCAGAGCCCCCCATGCAGGGTGAGGCAGTGGAGGGCAGTGGGGATCACCCCCCAACCCAGCAGTGCCTGGTGAGTCAGGGCTTTTTTCTCAAAGTGCCGAAAGCTGGGGCGGGTGGGGCAGCCATTGCCAGGGCTGGGAGAGTAGGCGGGGCTGGGCCTGGGTGATTCAGAAATTCAGCTGATTCAGCAGCAGCCGAATCTCTGAACTGGATTCGGCTGAATTGTTTCGGGACAGTGATTCAAATCACCAAATCAAATCACCGTTTCCCGAATCGGCCAAATCCAAATCCAAATCCAAAGCGAATACTAGCCACTTCGCACAAGCCTAATGTCCAGTCTTTTTTTATGGATCCTAGTCAACTCCCAGGTAGGCCTTCCAGTCCTGCAGGGTTGTCTATGTGCAGCGTTCCTGCTCCACTTACAGCCACCGTATGCTTTATTTTACCTTTTGTACCTGGCATCATCCCGCCAGCCTGTCTCCAGGCTGGGATATAGGCTCATCACTCCAACTTAGTCTTCTCATTCAAGCTCTCCCAAAGCCAACTACGCAGGTCTTCCTGCTGCTGTGCTTATATAGTGAGGGAGAGGCAGGTTCCTACTGTGCCTGCTGCCTTAAAGGTGCAAATATCCTTTCACTCCTTTCTTTGTAATAGGGCCAAGGATCCCCTATTACAGACTCCACAAGAAATACAAATTTATTTTCATAGGCCATCCTGGGTCTTGAAACAAGGAGTGGTAAAGGAAGAGAAAATCATGAGGGGATGAAATCCTCTTAGTATTTAGGCAGAAATCATCATCTACTAAAGCTTCTTGGACAAAACCTGTCAAGCATAAATCCACATAAAACACCCAGATACCCTTAACTATAAACAAGCACAATCAAACTGACTCAGATTTCCCATCTGTAAACTAGGATAATATTTATCTGCCTCACAGAGGTGCTATAAAGAGTTAGTTAATAATGTACAACATTATATAATGCCCCCGACCTAGTATAATGAGGCCCATAGTTATGTGAGGAGGCCTTAAATACAGTAGTAGCATGAAGCTAAATTATGTTTGCAATGGGAGGCCCTAAATACTGAGTTTCATGTTTTGGAAATAGATTCAATTTTTTTATTGTATGTTTTCCTTGAAACTATAGTTCCGTGGCTCTAGAAAATTACTTCCATTTCAGCCTAATTAAAGGTAAGGCAAAGACCAAAAATATTCTACTTTCTTATAAACCTAAAGTTACAGGGTTCCCATTGTTACCAAGTGACAACAAAAAAAAATGATTGTGTTGCATATTTCTCCCTGACTGAACTCAGGAGGTTTACGTTCTGGTGACAATTAATTATCACTGGCAAGTCCCAAACACACTAAGATCTTCTCAAGCACATAAAAAGTTTGTTGGGAACTAAGCAGTGAAAATAAGCTGGAGAAAAGAGTACCAAAAACTTATTTTATATCCCTATGGCATCACACAAACGTGCTTTTACCCAAATTGTTCCCTGTAGCATCTAGCCCTTAATTGTTCAACATTTGCTAGTAGTAAAAGCATGAGCAATACTGTTTTGCATATTTATAATCTGCTCATTTACACTGTTTGGAATAAATACTGAAGTGATTATAATCAGGTCTGACTGTTTTTTGTTAAGATGCCCTTAGCAACTCTCTCAAGTGCATGGAGAAATACAAAGTCATTAAACTAACCTTTTACTTCCTGTATGGATGCTGCTCACCTTTTCAAATGTAAATACTTTAATTACCTTAGAAGCAGGGACATTGCCATATTTTAGGAAGAAATGTGTTAAGGAAAATGTGTTCTCACTCTCATTTTATCTATGCTGAACTTTGCAATTTAGATCACAAACAGATTCTAAAAAAATTCAAAGAAAATCCAACATTGGTAGCTAACGTGCTGATAATCAGTTGGGACTGATTCAAATTGATCCCCACACTAGTTACTCTAGCTGTGTTCACAACATGTCATTAGTTTGTCATAATGATTACTATTAATACACTGCAATTTGGGCACTGTCTTTTCTTCCTAACAATCTTAGGTGGTGTGCCTAAGTGGGAGAGGGGGAAGGAGCTATGGGAATAGTTAGATCATGAGCTAACACTTGCTTTGGCCTTGAGGTTCAAAGATTAGCTGATTATTAGAGCACTACCAAGCAGGTACAAGTTGGTTAGAAGCAATATTGTCTGAGTATTACAAGATGTGAATGTCATATCTCCTGCCAATGTAGACTGTGCACATATGGGAATAGCCACGCTAGATTTAATGTAGATAGCTCAAGAATCAATGGCAGCAAAAGCATGGCCTCATGGTTTTTAACCTGAGTTATCTGCCAGCTATGTTCCCAAGATCTACAGTGGTCCTATACAACCTGTGCTGAATTGAAGTATAAGATTCCCCTATATTTATGGTGAGTTCTAATTAGCAATCCATTGAACAGCCTTGTCGCATAGGCACTGGCAGGGTCTTGTCTCCCCTGATTTTTGCTTCTGCTCTTTACTCAATATTTGAGAAATATTGTAGGGTTTCTTTTTAGAGTACTTTGTGATTCTGGTGTGTGTGAGGGATCAGAGTGGGTAATCTCATGGACCCTTTTATACAAAATGCAAAGGATAGGACTGTGAATGTGAAAGGCAGGACTCTGTGGCCTAGCTGTTCCCTTCCAGTCCACTGTCCCTCTGATCCTTGATGTTTTAACTCATCTGAAGTTGTCATAATCATAAGCCACTGTCATTTACAAGTCTAACCCTGGTCAAAAACAGAAATATCGCCTGTAATGCCTGTGTGCCTTTCTGTATGTTATACAGTATATATTATACATATATAGTAATACTAGCAAATCATCTGTCAAGAATGACAGTTGGGGTAGAGGGGATGGAGTGGGGGTGCGAGGCCAGCTCCATGCTGTCACCACCCTGTGCTGCTGCTGCCTCCAAGGAGCAGGGCCAGGGGGACGGGGAGGGCGAGGCTGCTCTATCCCCACTGTCATGGTGGCACACTGTCACCGCCGTCATTCTTGACAGGCAAGTTGCCCTGCATGCAGCAATGGCTAGAGCCACACCCCACTAGGAGCCACATCCTCCAAGAGCATTATGGACAGACACACAGACAGACGGACTAGGCCCCCCACCCCCATATATATGTAGAATAATACAAATATAAGGTAAAATAATATAAAGTAGCAAAGAAATATAATACAGAAACATCTATAATGTAATTAAGTCCATAACCTTGTTATCTGCTGCACCCAGCAATCTGCATATGCAATATCCACAGCAATGCACAGTTAATTACCATGGTGAGGTAAACTTGATAATAAATATATCACATTATATTTATATTGTGATAGCATATAAAGATATAACAATATTGTATATACACAGCTTAATATATAGATACAGTATGCACATACTATGCACACATCATGTTTTTCTATTCTTAGAGAGCTCTGTTCTTCTTTCAGCTGGATATGCCCTATTAAAACTATAATTTTCTAGCCTACTGGCTTTTTGAACTTATTGTAATATGGACTGACAATAAGGTTATGCAAATACAGTCACTTTTATATATTGTACAAATGCACATTGTTTCTTTTTAAAAAAACAACAACAAAATTCTGGCAAATCATTGAAATACTTTTCCAAGCTACTATCTCCCGGGGCAAGAATTTAGGGCAGGAGCAGTTTCACACTAGACAGCACAATGGCTATACATGCCTATCTCAATTAGAACAAGTAGAAAACAGCCAACAAGAAACAAAATTCCTGTTACAATTCCTGGATTCAGCCCAAACCTTCTTAATAGATATATTTATCAAACAGTAAATCTTCTTTAAAAACCCTTAAATACCAATAGTTTTAAGAATGATTTTTTTTTTTTTAATTCCAGGGTGAGTTTTTATTTATTTATTAATTGCATGGTCAAAGCAGGGTTTCAAGTCAATGAAACACGATAGTGTATGCTCCTATTAAAAGCTAGAAGGGGTTGGTTCTTTAAAGTCTTTGAGGATACGTTTCATACATGCACATAGTTTCTGTATGTATCAGTGTATAATCTATAGTGAATGCAACTCAAATCATTAATGTTTTAAATTTGACAGTGTAGTTAGGATACCCTGAAAAGTGAAATGTGAAAAGTAGAATGAATTTTATACAGTCTCTTTCAAACCTGGCATGGTATTTAAAATTAGATACACAGTGATGAACAGAACATCTTCCTTTGGCTTTCACATATCTAGTCTACAGCTGTGTTCGGTCATGTATAAAACTCTTAAAATCTCCCAACCCTACTTGCCATTCTAATTCCTGCTCCTTTTTGTTACCCTGTTTCTCCCCACTTCTGGCGAGTTGACATACTGCTCCCTGTTTATCACCCCCTCCTCAGGAGTGTCAAGTGGTCTCTACTATCATGCCTCTGACCCCTCTGTAAAGTCTTTCTGGGGTGCTGGGAGCCTCCTGGGGTAGCAGCACCACCCATCTGACCTGGCTAGAAGCCAAAGTCTGGCTCTGGATGGCCAAGATCTGTTTCTGGTAGTGCATGCTACCACCATGTGCACCGTGCTGCTTTTATTGCAGCTGTTTTTTTTACACCAGCCTCTTCCAGTGTCAAATTTGCAACACAGTGAGCAGTTGCATGTGCTCCACATGCAGTCTGCAGTGCCTCAAACATCTTTGCAGCATCGCAAACTGCACATGTGCACTCATTTGGACGTGCCTTTTGGGGTAATCTTTGGTGCATCCAGCTCATTTTCCTTATACATTGAGGCTCCTTTTAAAGCCTACTCCTTTTTTCTACTATTATATTTCCAAAATCTTACCTACTAATCACATCCTTCTCCTCACTGCCCCACTCAAAATGCATCTTTTTCCTTCTAACCCATCCAACCATGCTACCATCTCTTAATGACTTTATTCTGACCATGCTTCCCTCCCTTTCAGTTGTCTCTTCTGGATTACTCAAATATCGCTTGATGTTAGGGCGGCCATTTGTCCGGTTTTATAGAGGACAGTCTGGTTTTCTGGTTCTCTGTCCTCTATTGATATGAACCAGACACCTTTATGTCCTCTATTTTTCACCACTTGGCATCCCCCCACCTCCACCGTTGACATCATTGCGGCTACCTGTGGGAACTCCCCACTCAGTCCGCCCCCACCACCAACACTGCCACAGCTGCCTGCAGGAGCTCCTCACTCGCTCCGCCCCCACTGCCGACACAACCGCAGCTGCCTGCAGGAGCTCCCTGCTTGCTGCCACCATGCCCCCACCACCAACACCGCTGCCACCACCTGCAGGAGCTCACCGTGCCCCTCCAGCCTTGGGACACGTGCAACGTTCATGGTGGTGGGAAGAATTGCACTAAATGTAACTATCCTCTATTCTTGAGGTACCTTGATGGTCACCCTACTTGATCTTCTATTTAAGATAGCTAACAACCTTATTTCTTCCTGCACTCCATGCTCCACTAAACCTCAAAATGATTCCCCCACTCTTCAGTCTGGGGCAATCTGAGGACTATAGGCCCTTACCCACATTGGAAGTAGTGTGGAGACATACTAGAAGTCTAGAAGAAAGTGTTCCCTATTCCATTAGGATGTGGGGCACTGACTAGGAAGTTTGGAGTGCTGAGGCCAGTGTTAGGTCATTCCCCTGCTTCCTGATTCAAATCCAACAGGAGACAAGGAACAGCTCAGCAGGCCCCACAGAAGAGAGCAATGACTTGGAAACCCAACTGAGCTGTGGATTAGCACATAAGGGAATTGTAGGCCTGAGGGTTAGGCTAGCTCTGCTGTAAGAATGGAACTGCTGAATATCTTCTGCACAAATTTACCTTGCAATAAGTATTAGTGCATGAGTATCCCCGTCTGGTGCCAATGCAGCTGTTTACAAAATGAGACACATTCTTTCCCGAGATCTAAGGTCTTAGCACAAGAGTAGTATAGTAGAGGGAATATGAACACCACACTCGTGGCTGAACTAGTTTAAGTTTACCTGCAAATACAGAAACATCTGGAAATGAGAACAAAACATGCCAAGCAAACCTTCAAACAAATCTCAGCAAGTAAAGGAAAAATAAACAAACATACCAGTCATGCAGATATTCTGTCTCAGATGCAAGTAAAGCAGTTCAAGAGAAGCAGGGATATGGGAGAGAAATGGGTGCTGTCAAAATGTACGTCTACCATGTTTCTCCTGATTAGGGGCCCACCTCTACAATCATATTGACATGGACACGCAGCAGAGCAATGTCCAAGGGAAAACAAATTTAATATGAGAGTCTAGCTGCAACTATGTCATGCTGTTCTTCTAAAACATAGCCCCATGTCTTCCACAACCTGTGGGATCCTTACCTCTGGCCATGTTGTACATAGAACTGAGCAGGGGATAGCAGTGCTTAGCAAAGCAACTTCATGACCAAGGCCAGCTGAACTACTCAGAAGCTGATGCCATCCATTAACTAGGTCAGCTGTTTCCAATATTTGTAAAATAAAATAAACACACCAGTCCTCACTAAACAACTAATCACCTATAGCATTTAAGTTATTTTTTCAAATGAAAACTATTTAGGGTCTGATAAAACATCTTACACAAATGGAAAAACATTTCCAAGAGCCTTTGCCCTAAAAAGAGGTTTAATGATGTAAGAGATTAAGTGGATTTTTTTTTTTTTTTTTTTTTTTTTTTTTTTTTTACTGCTTAGGGGAAAAAAACCCATGCAGACTGAAAAGTTCAAACTAGCCTACGAAGTTTCAGCCCAGTGCAATTTAAGAAAGGTTGAGTTACAGCTTATTATACCGATCATAGCACGTTATGAATTCCATATCCCTCAGCAAGAATGACATCTTTAATGATTAAGCTAAGTCACTCAGCTCTGTTTCTATTTTAATTTTTTTTCCCAAATTATATCACCCAAAATTTTACTTTGCAAATGGCAGGAGGAAAAATAGCAGAATAATGAATCTGCAACACAGCAATAACTAGCAGGTTTAAACTTTACAAAAATGTGTGCTTCATGTGAAAGCTATCACATGTAGATATTTAAATGTCAGTAAAGTCTTATTATAATGTAGTACTTAAACAGAGCTTCCAGCCCTCAGTGTGCTCTAGCTCTGCCCTGTGTTTTGTCTTTTGTATTATATGATTTTTTTTTTCCTGCTAAGACAGTAACAGGCATTTTCTATCCCAGATCAGGTCACTGGCTGCATTAAGTTCAGTATCTGGTAGCGGCCCATTCTTTTGCATTTCTTTTGCATCTCATCAGCTGTACAATTATGTTTATAAGAATGAAACTTCCTTCTTGACTCCTGTGGCAACTGATTTATGCCCACAAGCATGAGATTTAATTACCACTATTTGAGGACGGTTGAGTTCACTTCTCTGAGCAAACTGACTCATGAAGGTACCTTTCCTCCTTCTAGCAAAGAGTAATTATCCCTGTGCAGTTATTAGCACAAATGCAGCAAAATTTGAATTTTCATGATTACTTAGTAAGACCTGGAACACTGAAGAAATGATACCAATGCAGAACATTCAGTTGTCTTCAGGATTAACATTGCCTCTTAAACAAAAGCTGTATGAAAAAATGAAACAGCTTTAACAACAAAGCTCTTCCAATAAAACTGCTAATGAAGGGTAGGGAAAAGATAATTACAGATTTCTCCTTGTCCAACAGCTAGAATATATATTTTAAAGGGTACATAATCATTTCAGTTAGCCAAAAACGTATTCTTATTTGTATTACAGCTAGAGTTTAGACATAGAAAAAACTCAGTTTTGTGGGACAGAGGTCCAAACCAGCTTATAATACATCTCAGTTTATTATGAGAATCAAAATATATTTTCTATGCAATGTACTTTACCAAAATCCTCAGATTTGAACACTGTTGAGTTTGTAGTTCAAACTCCACAGTTGGACTTTCCCAAATTTCAGACTATTACAAATCTATACTGAATTTGGTTCATTACAGTGTTAGTGTCAATAGAAAACTGTGGGTTTTTTTCTATTATGCCCATTGCTCTGTTGCCATGTTGCACTGATTTATATAAAAGTATCATTGATAAACTTTGAGTGCTGATGGCAGAACTCTAGCAAGCTAAAATAAGTGTCTGGAATCCATACCCTGCATTAATTCACAACCCACATATTCTTGAATTGCCTTCTTTTCACAAAAGGAAACGCAGGTCAAAAGTTTTTTCTCCTGGAACTGATAAAAAGATGGAATCAGATCACTGAAAGTTTACAATATGGCATGGATGAATGCTAAAATAAAATTAATCTGCCAAGCTTTGATGTGAAGACTATTCACATTTGGTAACGTAATTTTGCACATAGTCTTTGGTAACAATGGAAGTATCTTAGTCTTACAGTCTGGGAATCTGTTTCAACAACTGCATTTATTTTTTCATTTAATTCTGAAAAAAATTATGAGAGTAAAAATCTTGATAGGTGGTATATGCAAATTCCACTACAACACAAAGAATTTCTTTGCTTCCATAAATAAAAGAAACCAAAATAACATCTTTTCTATCATTATTATCCTCAAATAACAACGGCTATGGAGAAGTTTATCTGGCTTTTTAACTATTTTGAAAATGTAGGGTAAACAATTTTAAGGAAAAAAGAATCTCTCAAACAGAAGGCAATAGAGCCACAGGAAGTGCCAAGAGACTCTCAGCAGCCTATTTTTCTGTAACTATATAATCAAAATTTTTTGCAAGTACCTTTGGATGGAGTGCGAGAAGTTATAGGTTGAAAAAGAATCTAAGTATAATACATATCTAGTACGTAAGCAGTATAATGAGTCTTATGTTAAGCCCCACAGATTTGACTTGTGTAAAATACACTGTCTGGCTACATCAGCCGATATAGCAGAGGAAGCTAATCTAGGAAAAGAAGCCCTCATATCTAGAATTGCTTCAAAATTTACAGAACTTACTGTGGACCACATAAATACTTTAACAGGAAAAATGGTTCCAGCTGGGATACAGACTTACATTGTTTTAATAACAGTGCTTACAGGTAATTACTTTCTTGTTAAATGATAGTTAGACTTTACTGAATATGAATAATGTCTGAATATCTATTTGCTACTTGTATATCTAGAATGAATTTAGAAATCAAGATGGGAGGGGGGTTGTAAAAAAATTGTATATAAAAAGATATATACAACACTGTCATTCAGGTAATAGTTCAATTATTTAATGCAGCTGAACACTAATACCACTTCACAGAATTAAACTTGAACAGCATTTTTTGTCATTCGATGCCTCTGAAAATCATTTGCTATTATATTTGAATCAACTTAAGTTTTTAAAAATTTGTTGAGAAGAATAATTTTAGCATATTAACATATTATGAAAGAAATGTGCACAGTTTTCAAATGTCAAGTCAAATTCGCATTTCCATTTCAGGTTTACAATAACATTGCAGGTGGGGAAAAAAAACTGATGTACAGTACATGAAAAGAGAAATACTTGAAAGGTGTACATTATTTTATCTGATTCTTTCAAGATCAGTGTGAAAGAGCCGAGTATGAAAGAAAGCTGGAGAATTTTACTTTCAAAATAACACACAATGTATTTATTTGAGCAGATGCATCAAACCAGTGAAAACAATTAACACTGAAGTAACAATTAGTATTTCTTCCTACTCCCACACGAACTGTTAGTCTGTCTCGCATCCTATCACAATATAAACCATTTTGTCTGCTGATTTCTACACACCTACCTGAGCTATCTAAGCTGTATATATGGTCCTATAAACATTGACTACCTTTTATCTCGAGTGCTTTAATATTGAGCTACAGTGGTCCTAGCTTGCACAGCAATTGGCAAATAAAAAGCATTATCAGGCACCGCTCATAAGGATAGCTGCTTTAATCAGTCTTCCAAACTTAAAGAGAACTTATTTTTTTTGGTGGAGCTTGTACTTGTATTTATCTTAATGCAAACTAGAAAATATATAGCCTATTTGTTGATATGTTTGTAATATCATTTACATTATTTAAAAGTGATTCAGATTTAGACACTAAAATTCTTACTAAATGACACTTATTAAAATTGAACTTAAAATTAAGATTCTTTATATTTAGTAATTGTGATCCAGGGTTTGCTTCCTCTATAGGCAAAAGAACACACTAACAGAAAGGAGTAAGTTTTGTCATTGTGCTGTGCTTTTCTTCTTTTTTAGTTGCCATCATCTGTAAATGCATGACAGAATGTAATGGGTGGAAACATGTATGATTTAGAAACAAATGGGCTTTGTTCATGGAGTTATAGTCATTAGTGTTACTTTCAACTCATCAGGCATTTAGAGCGTCTATACACATGCTGCAGGGTGGGGTAAGGGCATTTTAGTTAAAGTGGTTCCCAGAGAGCCACTCTTAATTAAAACGCTACAGCATCACAAGTATTAAGCCCCCGTGCCTTTAAAAATGGCTGCAGGACAATTTAACTAAAGCTCTTTTGACGAGTTTTAGTTAAAGAGCCCTAGAGGCCATTTTTAAATCCAGAGGGTATAAAGGTATCCTCCCATAACACTCATGAAGCTGGTCAGTGAAGGTATCATCCCATAAAACTTGTGAAGCAGGCCAGTATTACTATCCCTATTTTACCCACGTGATACTGTGGCAATGCTAGATCGTTCTAACTAGAACGCATCGGAGCACATATATAGGCACCTTTAGGTCCCGATTCACTACTGCCTTGCACTTCCTTTAGTTGTTTAGACCTGTCCAAAATAAGAACAAAGTGGGTGCATCCAGTTTCCAGAGAGGTAAATGACTACCAAAATGCAAAAAGAGGAAAAGCAGACTAGATATGATACCAACAAAATGCCAGCTAATGGCAGAGTTAATTTTTCAAGCACACGTAGCTTTCCAAATAATGGTCAATTTATTCCATTTTATTTATTTGTTAATCTCTAAGAGTACTCACCCTCAGTAGGACCCATCAAGGTCCCAATTCTGTAAATATCTCATGCAGAATGCCCATCAATTTCTATGGGAATCCTACTCAGGATCAGGGAACAAGAAAGATCTGGCCTCTCTGGTTGTTATATGTGTTGTGGTAATGCTAAGGGACCTGTAATCATAGATCAGGCTCCACTGTGCTAAATGCTGTAGAAACATGTAGGGGGATCATAGTTCCTGATTCCAGGAGTTACAGTCTTAGCCCCATAGAGATAACTTACTTTGTATAGGAAACAGAAAGTGAGGAGGACAGCCTTGTAATCCAGGCACTAAACTTAACCACTAGAGACCTGGTTTTCTTTTCTGCTTCTGACATCACCTTCCTAGTGAATCTGGACAAGTCACTTAATGCTGCTATGCCTCAGTTCCCTATGTGTAAAATGTGGATAGTAGTACTGACCTGCTTCACAAGTGTTATGGGAAGATACTTTCATTAATGAATGTTTCATACTCAGATACAGCTGAGATAGGCTTTTGTGAATTCCTAGTTAGACCATATTTTATGCCCACCCATTTGCTGATTCATTCTGCAAAAGGTCTAATAAGAAATTCCAAACCATATGTTTCTAAATAAATTATGATCACTTCAAGATAGTGATCAGATAGCTTTTGACATAGTTGAGCACACAGCTCAATCTACTGCTTCAGTATTGAATGTATTTTAGCTTTGACACAAAAACCCAATGACACCCACATTTCTTCAGCAGCTGCATAAGATCTAGTTGTATATGAAACCTGTGGACACATCATTCTCTCTTTTAAAGGCAGAAAAATGGGCTACATCAGGTAGAAGGTGTACTAAAACATTGGCTGAAGCAGGCAACAGCTCACTTTTCATATATTCTAATGATTTCTAAAATAGCAAAAGGCAGGGCAAGAATACAAAATATAGATTACTATAAACTGGGTAAAGCAGATACCATTCTGGCCCCTAGTCAATGAAGATTAGGGAAGTGAACTTTATTTTAAGAAAGTCAGTCCTAATGTTTCATATTTTTGCCAGGTGCCACTACACATTAATGTACAAACAGACATCTCATGCTAGAATAAATATAAACCTAGCTGGAAAACAAAGAGCCTATTGCAGTAGTATTCCACTGCCAAAAGTTGACAGAGGGAGTACTGGCTGCATTTGATAATCTGAAGTTTCACCTACAAACTGCATGCCCTAACTGGAGAATGCGAAGTGGCAAGGTTCATTGCTAAAAGCGCCTTTTATACCAAAGGTGTGATCAAAAAATAATCTAGGACAACTCCCTAAAACAAATCTTCACTATAACTTATTGCTTAATATGATGAGCTTTTATATGTGTCTAGTTATTACTATCATTAAGTAAAGTAGACAGGCACTGAATCGGTGCAAGTGTATTAACTAAGTCTATGTGTTGCTATTCCAAACTAAGCAAAATTACTTAATTCTTTTCTCAATTTCCTATGTTGCTTGTGTTTTGCTGCAGAAAGTCCAGATCCTTATAGGTTAATATACAAAGATAGCTAAAGTACGTTAAATAAAGCTGTCACCTTATAAGAAGTCAGTTGTGTCTCATGTATGTTGTTAGTTATGCAACAGAAGCTATATATAATTTACGAAGGGCCAACACAAGGCCAAATAAACCAATCTTGTTTCAGGGAGAGAAACAGGAGATTGAAACTTTCTTTTTGTTAATTACTTCTTAAGGACAATAATTTGCAAATTTTCACTAAACGCTGTGTTAACCGGCATTCTACTATCTGGAATACTCTATTAACCAGAATTTCCAGCCGGTTGGCCGGATGTGTGTGTGTGTGTGGGGGGGGGGGAGGAGGGGGGAACTCTCACATGACAGCCGCTGCCGCCACCCACCACCCTGTGCTGCCACTGCTCCATGTGTGGCCACCATTCTCCCCCCCAGCCACCCATGCAGTTTTCAAAAAGGTTGAAAATCTCTGCCTCAAATAACCAGAATGTTTAGATACCTGGCACCCACTTTACCCAACTCATGCCAGGTAACACAGCTTTTACTGTATTTCAATTGAGCATCTCAAGACTTCTGTTTCCTTGTCTGGAAAAAAAAAACAAGTGGGGAGGGAAGTGGAATTTCCGCAAGTTTCACCTTACCCGAGTTTTCCACCAATAATCCCCAGAATTCCAAGAGAGGTGAGAAAATGGAATTCCCTGCTCCATTTCATATGCTCTCATGTCTCTTAATCTGGTACTGGTGTGGTACTCGGGCACTTTTTAAAATGTCAAATCACCTCTGTGAAATAAGCATGATTATATCAATTATGCTGCAGAATGAATCTATTGAAGGAAGGGGAAAGTCATTCTAGAAACGTGGTGACGTGGTCACTGAATACCACCACTTCCTTCAAATAGCTATGTTCAAAGGCTCATCTGTTTGTAAGAATAAAAGGAAACTCCCAAACCAAGCTGGATTTATAAAAATAGAAATGGGAGTTTGATTGTGGAAGAATTGGTTTATCTATCTTGAGTAGGTCACATGCTCAACATCACCAGTGGATCTGAGCATTTCACAGACTTTCATGTATTTAACCTTACAGCAGCCTTATGAAGCAGGGGCAATCCTGCTAACTTCATTTTACAGCTGGGAAACGGAGTAAAAGAAACAGACACACAGAGCATTTCAGTGCCAAGCTCAAAAACACACTCTGTCCACTGATGCTTCATGCACCAAATCTGTTCTAAGGACTACTGCAAGAGAGATATAGTATCTCTCTTCTGGGTTTTGCCATGGGGTAGGAGCAAGAAAGTGGGGTGTACTTCATGATAGCATTCTCAGGCCCAGCAAGAAGGCAGGGTAGACAAATCCTCATATAACTAGGTGCTTTCTTAGACATCTAATTCAAACATATAGGCTACAACAAGTGTCCCCTTCCCCCAAATCATGTAGATGCTTAATTCAGTGAGGTGCCTAAGTTTCTGCTGCTGCACACTCAGGCTAAACTCAAACTCTACCGAGATTCACAAAAATAAGCATTCCTTTGCATTTCTTTCACTTACATAGGTATTGCTCTGAGCTTGTCTAACCCCAACAAAACTCAAGTAGGAGAGAGCGGGAGTCTACCTTTTACCTAATAGCCCATTGATTAGAGCCCTTATCCACAGTAAGAGACACCATCTCTGAACTTCTTTAAAACAAATCTTCCAGAGAAGTGCTGTAAGGCTCCATGAGGCTTTAGGCTATTTGGGAGTGGGATTCTCCCAGGGTATACTTACACCATGACACCAATGTGTGCCAGCAGGGATGTCTCTGAGCATGCCTACACACTTCCTCTCACATGCTCTAAATATGACAGTGCAGCCAATCTCAAGACCTTGGTCTCCAGTGTGCTGTGGATCTACCATCCTTTTATAACCAGTTGTCACTCACTTTGAATTAAAGTAAATTTATTATAACTATAAAGAATGAGACATAAGATTCTCTCCTATACTTATCTATGCTAGATTTTTCTCTTGTTTTTTTTTTTTTGTAGGCATTCACTGTGCAGAAGACATCAATGAGTGTTACATGAACCCTTGCCAAAATGGTGGAACCTGTGAGAATTTTCCTGGAAATTATACTTGCCATTGCCCACCTGGAGATAAGGAGGGGATGTTTTATGGTGGCTGGAACTGTAGTGAGGTTCTTCAGGGCTGCACTGATCACCAATGCCAAAATAATGGAATATGTATTCCCCATTTAAAAAATGGCCAGCATGGATCCAGCTGCATGTGCCCACCTGGGTATACTGGAATACACTGTGAAAAATTAACTACATTTTCTTTTGAGGGAAATGGTTTCCTTTGGGTGAGGAGCATCAAGAGCCCTGCAAAAGACTCCTACAACATAAATCTGAGATTTCACACTGTGCAACCTACAGCCTTTATATTTTACCGGGGGGGAAAAGATACATTTGTGAAGTTGGAGTTACTAAATGGCCACTTACACTTAGCCATGCAAGTCAATAGTCAGCCACAGGATCTTTTCCTTATTTCACATAATGTCAGTGATGGGAAATGGCATTCAGTAGAGGTAACCTTAACAAAAGCTGTTACTCTTAATTTACTCGACAGCTCGTGTATAGAATCATGTGTCAATAAAACTGCTGCTACAATAAATAGTAACCAACTGATGCCTGCATTTCAGAGCACATTTTTGGGTGGTTTACCAGTGGGAATCACGAGCGGTGACTCTCTATTAAACACCTATAATATGCATTCTGCACCTTCATTTATAGGCTGTCTTCAGGACATTGAAATAGACTTGAACATTATTACACCAGACAACATGTCATCTGAATCGACTTTAAATGTCAAGGCAGGCTGTGCTAAAAAGGATTGGTGTGAAAACCACCCTTGTCAAAATAGGGGGCGCTGCATCAATTTGTGGCTGAGTTATCAGTGTGACTGCTACAGGCCTTACACTGGGCCAAACTGTTCAACAGGTAAGATGGTGCTCTCAGCATTAGTGTATTAAATGCTAGCCAAAAGCACTGGCACTTAATCGTAAGCAACAAATCTGCTTATACCAGTGCTGAAACACCATGACCCTTAAGACCTCTGGAGCTTATTATCAACTGACAAGAAAATGCAGGAGGTCAGTAGTAGCAGGAGCTCATTATTGTCTAGTTCTCTCTCTCTCAGAAGCCTGAATTTCAGTGAAACAGAAAAGTCAAAGTAAAGTTATGGCTTCTGCTCAACAATGTTTTTAATCTTTTGACTTTCAGTACTCTATAAATTTTGGAAAACTCTACCCTTCCGGCAGTTATGCTCTTGGGGTAAAATTTACAGAAACATATAACTGACTTAAAGAAATTACATCTCCTTTTCAAAAGTCACTCAGGTGTTTCTGTAAATTTTATCTCCAGTGCCAATCTGCCCTTGTAAAGAACAGCCTGTGTGATTGAGGGTGAATAAAGCAAAATCAAACTTACTAAAAAAAAAATTAAAAACAAAAAATCTTGTTTTTTTAATTGACATCTACATGAATTTTCACCAGTACATGAAGTTAAAATCATTTTGATTGTTTGATTGTTCTTACTATACTAGGGAGAATGGATGGTTTGAAGTCCTGGTATCAAAATCTTTTCGCCTCTTTCTTAACTAATTCAAGTCCTGCTCAGGGTTGAAGTTGTCAAAAGCTGTCAAGAACTGGTGACCAATATTAAAGGTGTCTGTTTCCTAGTAGATGTGTGACCACATATGAAAAATCAACCAACTACCAGCCCAATCGGCTGTGTCAGCAAGAAAGCCAAAAACAGAAGGGTTCTGGAAATTGAACTCCCGTCTTCCCCCCAGTGGTTCCTCCAGTATAAGCTGGAGGAACCACTGAAAGGACATATGAGGTCTCTGTACTGGCTCCTGGTTATGCTATACCTGTCATAGAAATAAATAGCTTCAGTTTGGAGTTGTAAATATACCACCTTTGAACTGGATTCTGCAAACCTTTGTCAGGAAAACTCCTCTTGAACTCCTATCAAGAACTGTGCATGAGAGAATCATGCAGGATTTGTCACCTACAAGTTGTTCATCATCCACACATGTTAATGTGCAACAACATTTTAGGATGAGGAACTGACAACACATTTTTGCCTAGTAGGATGACAGAAATGAAGAGCAACAGGAGCACTTGAGTCAGATCCACAGGGCTGGATCCTCCGCTGGTGTAAATCAGCACGGCTACACTGCAATCAATGAAACTATACTTATATTGCCTGAAGATCTGGTCCCCTGGGGCTTATTGGATGATTTTCTGCAGAAAGCTGTAGCTTGAAATAGATTTCAAAGTGTTTCAATACTATATTATTTCATATGTTGTACTTCATAGCTATCGATATATACCTTATTTCTTTTTTTATTGCAAAAATGACAAAGCCTGATAGGTAACTGAAACAGACTGCTTTGAAGTCCAGCTGTAATTTATCCAAAGGTTTGAAAAGTTACTTTGGAGTATAGGACAGCATCTGGTAAATATGCTTGCCTCCTTATAAGGAATGAAATTAAAAACATTCAGGGCCAAGAGAGGCTTATTCTTGCATTCAAACTGTTGAAAATTATTAGAAAGCATTCAATATTTTTTCCTGCTGACCACAATATTCCTTGCAAATCATGGCACCATGCCATTTTGATACATGGCTTCTAGATTTATGCTGTATTTAAAAAACCATGGCAGGTTTCTTTAAGGGTGGGGGAATGGGGAAGAATGGGGGGCCTTGTGGTAAGGGATAAAATAAGAAATGTTAGTGTCTTTTTGAAGAAAAGTTGCTGCCAAATATTTAATTGACACAAGGCAATATTTTCACTACATATACAAAATAACAAACAGATGTTGACTTATTTTGATCAGCATCCAGATGTAGTGACCCAAGAGGTTAATATTGACTAAGGTGGTACTGACTGTCCCATCAAACACAAGACCAAATTTAATTTTTTTTGAGGCAGAATAATTGAAACTCCAAGTACAGCATTACCTTTTTTGAGGGCTAATCCTTCCCTTAATGTTTCAAGGCTACTATGCTTCAACCACTATATCCACTAGAAGTGTTCTTTTTTAAGGAAAAATGTTTTACTCAAGTGCAGCACTTTAAAGAGTATGCTGTCTAAAAGGCTTTCAAGTACTCTTTTCAGCCAAGAAGATTTATTTGTACTTGTTGTGTTTTTAATAGCAGATAAAGAAAGAAATGTAGATAATCTCATTCATGAAATTAAAATATTTCAGGCTTAGTTTTTATGGAATTGTCTATTTGGGGGCAAATAAGGGATTTATTTCCCTTACTGTGCTTCATACTAGCACCATAGTTTTTAAGGACTGTTAGGGTTTCCACAATCAGCCCCCTATTTTCATCCGTTTTATAATTTAGTCATAAAAAAGGCAGTGCTGCAGGCAGAAACTTGGTATATGAGGTCTCAGTCCAGGAGTTTTATTGCCCAAAAGAGGAGTCTGACTGTTTAGTTACAAGCCCATTTTTTAAAACTTAGTTGACACTTGTTTTGTGTCTTTGACATATAGAAAAGATAAGTTCCTCAAAGCATTTCAGCTGCAAATCTATAATACAGAGATTAAGATTTTGCTGGTGCAACAGAACAAACATAATTTATTACAGCAATTTGGACTACATACTTTATGCTCCTAATTAAAAGTCTGAACCTCATTATGGATAATAAAAAGAAAGGAAGAGAAAAAGGTGTTTTTGGTTTAAGTTAATAATTTAGTGGGTAAACACAAAAGAAAAAGGCTTCTAGTGTTCTTGATCATTTGCATGCCTCAATGATGCCCTGGTGTCATATGTTGGCACTGACTGATCATGAATAGACATGACAGCATTTATAGCTACTGATGGATATAGACTGATGAAAGTCAGCATATATTTTGTGCTGAGCCCCAGAAGGTGAAAATCTGCACAAGATTGTAGAGCCAACTTAGTCCAAGAGTCACTATGTGCAGAATTTAGACAAAAGTCACTATATTTGCACATTTTCTTATTAGTGTCTTTCTTTGGAGACTCATCTCTGAACCAATGCCACCCATTCTCACTGACAAGGGGAGGTTAGGGAGAAGAAACACTGCCTGCTATCCCTGAGAGTGAACTCTTGGTTCTCAAGGGCCTTGGGATAGGAAAATGCAAGTTAAAATGCCTTATACCAGCATTAGTGAATATAGCATTGGGATGAAATCTTAAGCCCTCTGAAACCAATTATAACATTTCCTTCAACTTCAGTATGGTCAAGAATTTACCTTTGGTCTTCAGGGTGTGGTAGCAACTCAGCCAAGTTGCACTCAAAATACAGCTTTCTAATGACCAGTACCGATAACCATGTTTGAATCTACCTTTGCAAAGCCCTCTGGCTACACATTCTCACAATATGTACAGAGGCTGCTATCAGGGACAAATACAATGTAATGATACAACCTATTATATCAAACTCAATCCTGACCCACCTGGTCCCACGGAAGCCAATGGAGATTTTGACATTAAAGTCACTAGGGCAGAGTCAAATACTCATTGCATCTCTAAATACTAGGGAATATACTGATTGTTTTATAAGCAGCTGATATTTGATCATTGTGCTACCTCCATAACAATTAAACTATTTATTTCTCTCTCTCTCTCTCTCTCTCTCCCCCCCCCCACCCCAATCTCAAGAGTATATGCCAGGCCGATTTGGACTTGAGGATTCCTCAGGGTATGCTATGTTTTCTGTCGCTGGTATTCAGAATAAAAATGTGATTATATCAATGTTTGTCCGAACACGCAAGTCTTCTGGATTGCTGCTGGCTTTGAGGAACAATACATCTCTGTATATAAAAATCTACTTGGAGGATGGGAAGGTAGTAATGCGAGTTCCAAATTCCATCCAATTATTAGGACCAAACAAGATGAACGATGGAACTTTTTACTTATTATCACTAAAAATAGAGCCAAATAAGACTGAGTTGTTTCAGTCATCTCAGTACTTAGGATCTATATCTACTCCAAGACTAACAGTCCAAGGTAGGGATATCCTTTATATTGGAGGACTACCAGATAAACAAGAAACCAACATGAATGGTGGATATTTCAAAGGTTGCATCCAAGATTTAAGACTGAATAATCAGCAACTGGAATTCTTCCCCATCACTGCTTCTCTGAATTCTATTATCAACCAAACACTGATCAATGTGACCCAGGGCTGTGCCAGTGACAACACTTGCAAGGTAGGATGCCATTTTTCAAAGTATGTTTTAATGATTACAGCTGAGACTCTTCTTGTGACCCACTAATCTTTCAACATCATATGTGGTATTGCTATCTTAATATACACACACACATATATATGTATAAACATGTTTATATATATTATACACCACACACACACAATGTTTAGATTGTGTGTGTGTGTATGTGTGTGTGTGTGTGTGTATCTAAACAGATGCTAATCAGAGCAGATTTTGCTAAGAAGTGCTGGCATCAGTGCCAAATATTTTTCTGGAGTGTAATAAGTCTATGTAAAAAGGAGGTACTGATGATTTCCTCTCTGCCTTTCCTCAGTGGGGAATGCACTGAAACTTGCTTATGTTTTGACTGTTTTTTTCTTTTTTCCCCCCATTTAGTCCAACCCTTGCCACAATGGTGGCATTTGCTATTCTCTCTGGGATGACTTCACTTGCACATGTCCCCCAAACACAGCAGGGAAATCATGTGAACAAGTAAAGTGGTGTGAGCACAGTCCTTGCCCTCATGAAGCACAGTGCCAGCTTGTGTATCAAGGATTTGAATGTAGGTATCTTTTAGTCATTCATACAGGGATTGGGGTATTGATACAACCTTGGACTATGTTGATTTCTGTAAACATTTCCTTTAAATCAAGCATTCCAGTCATCTTATGACTTGCCAGATTTTCTATTTCTATTTATTTTTGTTGATCATCATTTCAGCAGAACCCTGGTTATTGTCACAAAAGGTAATTTTAATGAAAGGACATAATGGAATTTACAGCCATCACTTGTGCCTGGTTCTAGATTGCAATCTATTTCAACTTGTATCCCATTTTTTTAAGCAGCCTCCACTTTTGAAAGGCATGGCGATTATACTGCCTGCCTTCTTTCCAGTTATTCAATGCATCTACTTCGTGTAGACATAAAATAGATCTCTCACATTGTCAGAGTGCCACTGTGCCCCACATTTTTTACTGCAGACAGATAAGAGGATGCTATCCTGGATTAACCTTAAGATGCTTTGCTTCTTCCTGGAAAGGCAAGCCTCATGACAGTCATTTGCACACTGCCTAAGTCCATTCTCTTAGAGGTGAAACATTCGTTAAAAAATCTTAAGTATACATTTGAAGGATAGTTGTGTAATGGCACCTTAAAAAAACCCAACAAACCACAAGAGTTCCAAGGATATGGTTGGTTTGAAAATTAATGACCACTTGTCATCTCAAGCAGTGGCATTAGCCATTTCACAATCCTCTTTTCCATTCCTACCCCTTTCTCTCCCTCCCCACAAATTATCCTTCACATAGAAGTGAAATTTAAAAAACAAACCTTCTTCAGAATTTCCACTTCTACACAGTGAAAACCTCCATGATGTTTCAAAGCAAGGATAATAACTATAAAGTGCAATGGGAGCAGTTAGAACAGCTGACTTGCATGAATGAAAAAGTTGGTCGGCAAAAGACTTCCAGCATAGAGGAAATGGAACAACCAACAAACAGGTCAATATGTGACTCGTTTTTGGTTGAGACAGGAAAGGAGACTTGCTAGAGTGATCATCAAAACGTATTTAAAATCAAAATTAAAATATTGCACATTTTTAACTACCCTTGCTTTGATGAAAACATTAAAATGTCATATTACAGCAGGATATAAACATACACGCAGGGGGAAGTAATCGACCTCTTTCCTTCTGTTAAAATCGAGGCAATGTACGTCATTAGCTGTCCTTACCTTTGAATTTCTTTTCTGTTTTATGTGGTAATAGTAGGGGGTTTACTTAATGGACATTCATAAATTCCTGGGCTACAAAGCTGTATCTTTAACTATTTGCATCAGTATGTGAACTTCAGTGTAGACAGACATAATATTATGCCTTCAAGCTGACAACTAATAATACTAAATTAGATATTCAGTATAATTTTGAATGATCATTTATTATTTGTAGTGAGTAACACCTAAAGGCCTCAGTCAGTGACTGTTGTTCAGTTGTCCTAGGCCAGAGGTTCTCAAGTCAGTCTTTGTCAGACTCAAGGCTCAGAAAATGTCAGCTTTTAGATTTCACTCATTTCTTGACTACAGAAAAACAATAAACCAATTCTTCTGTTGCAAAGAACTTAGACCACAACAGAATGTCCAAATGCTTTTGGCATTATGGATTGCTCTTTGACATCTCTGGGAAGTAGCAGTGTCCTTGTAATCCAGGTGCAGAGAGCTCCAGAGCCACTCTTGACCTGCTCCCATCCCACACTGCAGGGAGCACCTGTGCAGGGAGCCTGACTTGGCTGGGGAGAGTGGCATCAGTGAGCAGGCTCTTCCTTCTAGCCCCTGCTCCCTACCTGCCAAGTGGGGGTAAATGGTGAGTAGGGGAAAGGTACTGGGGGATACAGGTATAGAGGGGAGCTGGGGGTGGGGACAAGAAGTAGGAGTCAGGCCACCTGCCCCCCCCCCACCATCTGTCCCCCTCTGCTGCTGCTATCTCTGCCACAGCAGTGCGGGAGGGGCTGTGAATTTAAGAAAATCCTCAATAATTAGTTCTATACATGGAAAATTATAAGAAATTTAAAGTTTTACATGTTCCATGTTTAGAATCGAAATATTGGTGAATCATATAAAACTTGAATTCGTCTTGGATTCAGGTAAATACAGTATAATAAAATTACTAAGTTTAACATAAAGACTTTGGCAACTTAAGGGCGTGTGTAGATGAAACGAGGGGCATGTATGCATGACACTTTAAAGTGGGTTAAATGCTTTTGTACCACTTCAATGGTGTTGGCGTTTGCATGTGTTGGTGGTGTATTGCACATTAATTTCAGCTGCTGTAGCAAACTGAAACACCTCCAAGAAGTTTTAGTTTGCTGCCCTACAGCTGCGGAGTGAGGCACTGGGCTCCATGTGACTCAGGGCCTCTCCAGGCAGCCCATGCAGGCATCCTGCCAGCAGCCTGGGAAGGCAGGCTCCTTCAAAGGATTAAAAAAAAAATTTTTAAAAATGGCGAGCCTGATCTTTTTTTCTTTTTTTTGTCCCCTGAAGCCTGTCTGCCTGCCTGAGCTGTATGGGGACCCAGTCCTTTCCTCTGTAGCTCTGTTGCCCCTTGAGACCTCCTGAGCTGGGTGCCTGTGGGCGGGTGTCACCTGGGGGGCATGCCGCTGCTGCAGAGGGAAGCACCACCCCCCGCCCTGCGCAGCTTAGGGACTGCTCCACCCACCGGCAGCTTGCCCTTCCCTCCCCACTGCCAGAGAGGCAGGTAAGACATGGGTGTACATGACACAGGGGTTTACTTCACTGTAAATTGAAGCGGTGTTTTTAAAAACCCACTGCTTCAATTTAGGGTGAAGTAAACCCCCATTTCATCTACACACACCCTTAAGCAAGACAGCCCTGCCCTGCAACCCTCTTTCCCCCACAAAAATCACACTCTTAGCTGGCTTAACTATTTCAGCAAAAGCCTACTAATCTAGATGCAGTTATGCTAGCAAAACATGTCCTTCTGGCACTATAACTGCTTCTCTTTGGAGAACTAGTTTTGAATATACCAGGAGTGCCACTGGGGACAGAAGGGAGAGCCAGCTCACCTCTACTACTAAACCATACAGGCTCTCCATAAAAGTATGGAGAAGTCCTAAATATATTATGAGAAACAACAGGAAGTCATAACAAGCAAATAGGGAATGCAAAGTAACAGTGAGAAAACTGTGACCAGCATCACAAGGAATGCATATTTATAATTGGATGGTTTAATATATTTTAATAGAAACCAGGGTAATGAAGAAACACCAAATATATTTGTGAAAATATTGGATTCTAATATAAAAAAAAATCTTTGATACAGTGTTGTCCATCAATCCTGACTTATTGCAATGACAAATGAGTGTGCTATTCCTTCCAAGTTACACCAGTATAGTATAATTTACATCGGTAGAAATATGCCAGGAGAACTTAGCTCAAAACAGAATGGACCTTTCCTGTCTGTCTTTATCTTTACACTGATTGTCATTCCACAGACTAATGGAAATTATCCCTGATTTGCACCACTAAGCATTACTTATGACCTCACTTTATGTTTTCTAAAAACATAATCATGTTTATTTCCCATCTGACAAAAGAAGGGAAGAAGATTCACATTTTGTAAGGCACCATGCATAAATCACAATGTCCCAGTGACTTCAGTAGAAGTCTGCTGATCTTCACCACATGAGAATTTGACCTTTCCCACTATGCATTTCTTACATACTGACAATGGTTTCAGAGGTGTACAAGACATGAAGGAACAGGACCTGATTTTTATCTCATATTTCTTTTGCACTTGTATAACTCCATTAACTTATACCAGATTTCCACAGGTATAAATGAGATAAGAATTAGGCTTACAGGGCACATCCACATCTACACATGCATTAATGCACTTTAGTTAATGTACATTAAATCTAGTACCTCCATTATGAGGTACTAAGAAAATGCACATTAGCCTGTCTTAGTGTGCATTAACTAAAGAGCACAGTTTTTTAAAGTGATGCTTAATGCTTATTAGCCTGTTTTAATGAACATTAATAGCCAGTTTTTTCATGATGCTTTAATACTCATTAAAGCACATGTGTAGACATGCCCAGCATGGAGTAGTAAAGCTCCATGTATTTAACTGAAGTTATGGATTGGCATTGGAATGGTATAATTTAGAATGAAATGGGTTCAAATTTGTGTGTGCCACAGCAGAAATGTAGGAATTGAAAAGGCAGCAGGAAGGGAATTCTATTTTGGCGCATAAGAAAAATTGTTCTGGAAAGACACAGTCTAAAATTGCTGTGATTTCTCACTGGATGTTATTATTATTGCATAGGTGTTGCTAATGCAGTGTTTAGTGGCAGAAGCAGTGCAATATTTTACAGAAGCAATGGGAAGATAAGGAGAGACCTCACCAACATTGCATTTGGTTTTCGGACCAGGGATGCTGACGTGATACTTCTGTATGCTGAAAAGGAGCCAGAGTTCATTATCATAAGCATTGAGAATTCTAAACTAGTGTTTCAGCTTCAGAGCAGCAATAGCTTTTATATGCTGAGACTGGTTAGTTCCCAACCAGTCAATGATGGAAAATGGCACCAAGTAACTGTTTCAATGCTAGAACCCCTATCTCAGTCCTCTAGGTGGCTCATTGATATAGATGATAAAAAAGACACTGTAACTAGTACAGTTGCCACAGGAAGCCTCAACTTTTTAAGAGAAGAAATAGACATTTACATAGCTGACAAAGCTTTCGACAATCTGGATGGCTTAAGAGGCTGCATGAGTACTATAGAAATCAATGGCATTTACCTCTCCTACTTTGGAAATTCTGATGGCTATACTACAAAACCTCAAGAAGAGCAATTCCTTAAAATATCTGCAAATTCTGTGGTTACTGGCTGTTTGCAAGTGGATGCTTGCAGCTCAAATCCCTGCATGCATGATGGGATATGTGAAGACTTATACAGTTACTACCATTGTACGTGCCCAAAGGGATGGACCGGCACACACTGTGAAATTAACATTGATGAATGTTCTTCAAATCCCTGTATTCATGGAAACTGCTCTGACAGAATCGCATCTTATGAGTGCAGCTGTAAACCTGGGTACACAGGGGTAAACTGTGAAGAAGATATAGACAACTGCTATGGTCACCAGTGTGCAAATGGAGCCACCTGCATAGATGGGATTAACAGCTATTCCTGCTGGTGTGCAGCTAACTTCACTGGAAAATTCTGCAGGTATGTAAATAAGGCAGCTATAGAAGAACTTCCTGTCTTTAGAGCTCAACCATGAGGCGTTTTCAAGGTTGTATAAATTGAATTGAGAAAGGATGAATCCTTAAGCCAAGCCTAGTTTAATGCTTAGGCTTTGTACACAACTTACTACACAAATGACTTTCATATTTCAAGGGAATTTAAGTTAATTGTGCACCTCTGAAGTCAGGACTACCATTTTGATTCTAATGGGGAAAGCTAGCAATTGCAGATAGTGGTTTTGTGCAGGTAAATCCAAACAACACAACATAGAATTTGTACTGGGTCTGGGGAAAATTTTCAAGTAAATTCCTGGTGACTTAGGAACTTCAATCCCAGTGAAAGTCAATGAGATTTAGCTCTTAAAACACTTAGGTGATTTAGAAAAAAAATAAGGTTTTTGAAAAAAGGGGTTTTCTTAGTATTTTGAGAAGCCATTTATGAGGCTTAAGTAATTCAAAATAAGTTTCTCACAGAATTTCCATGATCCAGAGCTGAAATACTTTGGTGGAGACTGGGGGGCACTGACAGACATGCAGCTCCCCACTGTAACTCATGGCGCTTCACAGAAAGTGTCATGAGTTACAATGATGCCCCAACGCGACGTTCTCTGTTTGGGGAGGTTACGGGGAGGAGAATAGATCTCCACTTTAAAGCTGATCCAGTGGAGAGTGACTGCATGTCTGCAGCTTTTCCTTTAGCCCTGCTCTTCCCCCAGCTGTGGTGCTATTTGCAGGATGGGGTGGGGGCGGAACTCCAGTCTGGGGTTTGCCCAGCCTGCGCTGGAGAGGGGGTTTGATTGAAGCCACCCTCCCAAAGAGGCTCCAATCCACACCCCTCCCCAGCACAGGCCAGGCAAACCCCAGTCCGGAGTTCCCTTCCCCCCTCCATCTCCTCTCCCACCCTGCAGGTAGCAGGGGGGCAGGGCTGGGACGTGCATGCAGGAACAAACATAAGTTAATGAAGGTGTTCAACTTTGGAGCACCTTCATCTGAACCCTCATTAAATAAGGGTTATTTGTTGTGCAATCAGCCACTTTTAAAGCACTCTGCAGCTGTGCACATCTGTCAGGGTATGGCTGTACAACGCTTTCAAGGGGCCAGTCATGTGACATATAACATTTCTGTCAGTGCCCTGGATTTTTCTTTAGTTTGATCTAATAAATGTTTCCTTGAGACATCAGAGACAGGCTTCAATGGAAGTTGTCCTTGAGTGAGGGCTGCACGATTAGTACAAATACTATACATTCTTCTAATCATAAATGCTACTGCAGAAGTTGAAACACATGCAAGGCTTCAATGTGCTTAAGCTTTTTATTTTTAAAATTATCCAGAGACATAAGGAGTTACAGTCCCCTTATTTCAAAGGAGTCATACTGATTTATGCTAGCTGAAGAACCCACCCTTTAGTTTCATTTTAAAATACACAAACAGCTTTGGAAGCTTTATATTTTATTTTAAGCCATTACCAAGTTTTGTTGCTCTGGTTTAGTACTAAGTCTTGCACACAAATCCCATCATTTACATTCTCTGCTAAATTGTATTACTATCAAATAAAGCCACAACACTTACCTAATGGCAGGGTCTATTTTCTACTTGATAATGAGTTATTATAGTGGAGGTTTGGAAAGCACTTTAAATACAGCTATAAATGTCTGTTTTTGAGATTCATCATAATCAGCTGGATATCACACTTCACCGCTTACTTTCCTTTCTTTGATGAATAACTGAAATTTGCTCTGTACTATAGCCTGATTTAATAAGCCAGGCAGCTACCAACACACTAACTATAGCAGATACTGAATGGATAGATTCAGGCAGGCATAGAGTTTTTCTCCCTGAAATAAAAGTCTGCAGCCATTAGAAAATCATAGAACCATAGAAAAGTAGAGGTTCAAGGGACATCCACAGCTCATCTAGTCCAACCCCTTCCTGATGCAAGATCACACTATCCAAATCATCCTTTACAAATCCACTGTCTAATGCAATGCTTCCCAAACTTTCCCTCAGCATAGCCCCTCACACCCAAACTGCAGCCCACCACCCCCAGGTGCTCCTCACTCCCCACCCACAGTCCCCTGGTCCTGCCAGTGTCCCTGACTCCTGACCCCACAGCCCTTTAGCCCTGCCAGTGCTGCTCACTGCCAACTCCTAGCCCTCTACCAGGTGCACCAGGGCCAGGGGCCTGCAGCCCTCTACCCTGCAGCAGCACCCAGGCCTCAGCTGCCACTCACGGAAGGTGGTAGCTGCTGCAGCCAGCATGGAGTGCAGAGCCTGGCTCCCCTTTCTGTCCCCTCTCCCAAGGGTGGCACAGCCAGAGTGCAGCCTGTGAAGGAGTGGAGGATGATGGCTCCCTGCTGCAGGCTTGGGGGTCCCTGCCCTGCTGCCCTCCCCCACAAGGGCTCTGCAGCCCAGTGGGCAGGACCCAGCACAGGAGGGAAGACTGCACCACCATGGCTGCCAAGCTAAGGTGCCCCCTGCCTGCCCAGCAGCAGCAGAGGCACAACTCCACACTGCTGCCATGCGTCACCTTGGTGGCACAACTCTCATTCCCATGCCAGGTTCCGCCTGCCAGGCTGCAGAGGTGGCTTCTGCCTGGAGCTGGTCTGGCCTGGCTGCAGCCCTGCACCCTGCGGTGGGCACAAAAATCTTGGGGGGCACATGTGCCCTTGCTACATTACTTTGGCCCTCCTGACCCATTCCACCACATTTCCAGTGCTCCCTCACCCCCCAATACATTTCTTCTGCCCCCCTCACCTCTCTGCCCCTGGAGGGAGCTGCAAGAGTTCCACCACTCACATGTATGTACGTGTGCACATGCATGTGGCACTCCTGCCTCCAATCACCCTACCCCACTTCCTGAGTCCCAACCAGCCCCTTGCAGGCTGGCATTCTACCAGTCTGCAAGGGAAAACATGTGTTTTTCTCCTTTAAAAAGGAGAAAATCTGCATTTTTACACAGTGAACGGAAAACCTGGATCCCTGTAATTATTGTAACCCCATCCATCCATGTTGTGACCCCATTTGGAGTTGTAACCCACAGCTTGGGAACTGCTGGTCTAACCTTTTAATAAAATTACACAGATAACCCTGAGACAATACAAGACAAAACACCCTAACCTACCATAGCTAAAGAAGGGCGACCACAGTGACCTATCTCCTACTGCTATAAAGGTTGTTAATATATTCTCAAGAGATCCTAGGAAGAGGGCTGGCCATGCCCTCACCTAGGGGAAAGCAAAAACTCCCACAGTCCACATCAATCCGACAATGGGGTAAAATTCCTTCCTGTCCCCAAATATGGCAATCAACCTGATCCCAAATGGAGCCCTAGCAAGGAACCTTCATGTTTAAGTCCCATAAGAGCATGCCTCAGTCAAAATCCACAGCCAATACTCAGTATCTCTGAAGAAACTTAAAAAAAAAGTCTGTCTATATGTGGTGCATCCTCATGCAGCTTCTCAAACAGCATACCTATTTTCAGTTAGAACATGTTGCCCTTGTATGTATTAAACGAATCCATCATCATAAGCAGAACTGCTGAAGCAATGGGGAGTATCTGTGGTGTGAAGTACTGCTTGCTTAAAGTCTAACAGTATTCGAATCTGGCCCTTACTCACAATTCATTTACAATACAGAAAGCCTAACAATTTATAACTTAACCAGACTGGCATGCTTAAATTAATTTATTTATTAGATGTCTATCCCAGCCCTCTGCAAGACAGGCTAAGGGTAGTTTACAATAGACAACAGAAAAATTATAAAAACAGATGAAAGCAGGTGAAGAACAAACTCCACAGATAACATAATTGTCTGTTGAAGGTCTGCCCAAATAAGAGAGTCTTACAGTGCTTTCAGGAGATGCCTTAAACTCTGATGAAGCACACATGGAGCTGTGCTAAATAAATTAACAAGAAAAATTTACACTTTGTCCAACTGGTGGCTGGCAGGCACCAGGCTGGCAGTGGTTAACGTTGGGCTCAGGGGCCCGTACAGCCACTTCTCCCACTGCAACATGGCACGAGGGAACCCAGCAGTCCACATATTAGGGCTGTGTGAAGCTTTGAACACTGATTTGATTTGGCAGAGATGCAGCCCGATTTGGTGGCTGAATCTCTGAATCGAATCAGAGGACCCTTTAATCTCTCTGAATTGAATTGGAACCCTGCAAATCAATTCAGAGAGATTTGGAAGGAGTCGGCGATTTAGCCATAGACACAGCTTTAAATGTTTTTTCTACATATCTCTAGGTAGCAGGTGGCTCATGAATGCTGCGATGCTGGGGCACATAGAGTGTCCCACAGAAGCATGGGGGGCTCCCCAGTGTGCTCGGCAGCAGATCTGGAAGTTGACCAGAAGCACTTCTGGTCCACTTCCGGGTCTGCTAGGGAGCATATTGGGGGGCTCCCCCGCACTCCCACAGCTCGGTGACTGGTGCCTCCTGGACCTGGGGGAGCACCTGGAGTCCCCCCAAGGCTGATTGCTGAGCTGGGGGGTGAGGGGGGGGCGGGGCGTGCACTCCTTGTCAGACCCGGAAGTGGACTGGAAGTACTTCTGGTCCACTTCCGGGTTCGCTGCCAAGCATGTGGGAAGCCCCCCTGTGCTCCTTTGGGATGCTCCCTGCATCCCAGCATTGCAGCATTCACAAGCCATGCTGGTACCTTGAGGTATGTAGAAAAAACATTTAAAGCTGTGGCTATGGCCGAATCACTGATTCTCCGATTCAGCATCAAATCTTCAGATTCTGATTCGGCCGAATCAAATCAGGGACAGCGATCTGAATCAACAAATTGAATCTGTCCCAAATTCGGGCCAAATCTGAATCGAATAGGGCCCGCTTCGCACACCCCTACAGCATATCACCATCACAGCCCAAGCAGCAGAGGGTAGGGTCTGCATGGCTCCAGCATCACCCATACATTTGGAGGGGAGGGGGGCATCCCAGGTGGGTCCTCTGCATCCTGAGGCCTGTGCAGTGTTAAGTTGACTTTCTTATTTATCCAGATACAAAAGGTTACCTTCTACAGTCTGTGGGAATGGGAAGAAAAATATCACTTGTTACAACTATGGCAACTGTACTGAGCATGATGGCAAGCTGAGATGCATGTGCCTACCTGGCTTTACTGGAGAACGGTGAGACACTTCAGAATTTATCACATACTTTCCCCACTGCAGGATGTCAGGAGTATTGCACAGGCTTCATGGAACATCACTTCCAGAAAGCATCCTCTTTCTGGAGGAGTGATTGAAATGGTATCACTGCTTCAATCCTACCCCTGTAATAAAAGAGAGAGAGGTTAAATAGAGTAGTTCTTTCTGAGATCAACATGAATTCAAGACTTCAAGAGCATGGCAGTTTCATTTCAACAGCTCCAGTGACTTCAACGAGGAATTAATTTATTTTAAGATTTTTTTTTGCCTGAATGCCATTATATTTTACATACCTCTTTCTACATGCACATGTTCCTGGGTCCATGTTAGTTCCAAATATGACAAAATAGAACATTTTGATGGTTCAGATACATGCCTTTGGACACGCATTCATTTTTAGTGCTACAAAAAGAGCGTTCTATGAGGTTGTGCACACGTGCATAATCCCCTGGCTAGAGTCCTCTAAAAGACATGTTTTCCAGCCATATGGTAATAAAGGATTGCTCTGTAGTTCCCTTCCTGCCAGGTGAGCCAGTCAGGGAAACAGACAGCTGATCAGACTGTCCAAAACCCATCTGCAGTGGGAACAGCTGGGGTGGTTTTGGTAGCCAGTCAGCTGTTTCTGCCACTGTGGTAGTGTAACAAGTGCTTGTCCCAGGGGTGGATGATGCCCCCTGGTGGCCACTTGGCCCTTGCCCACTTGTGACTCTCCTTGGGCAATCTCCCGTTCACTCCCCTGCCAGGCCTTGATGTTATTAACTTTTAGAGAAAGGGAGGGTTCCCCAGGTCTTCCCAAGCCTGGTCTTACTCTTAGGACCACAGGTGCCCATGGTCAAAAATTTGTAATTAGCCTTAAGGGCTAATTACATGGGTTCCATCCTCCCCAATACCCACTCCCATGTCTCTGAGATGGCATGCTAACATGTGCCCTTCCTGATCTATGGGCTCCCAGTCCCAATTCCTTGACCCTCCTGGGCTACAAGCTCTGTAGACCATTCAGTTTCTGGCAGTAATCCCCAGTCTTTGGCCCCTCTCTAGGCCCTGACCCCACTCCTGGCCAATTGACATCTCTGGACTCCCTGGCCATGGCAATTGCCAGCACTGGTCCCTGACCTTCAGGCTCCCTAGACCCTGGTCCCACTCTTAGGTTCCCCAGCCCTGCTGACAGCTGCCTTTCCTAGGCTGCTGACTTCTGGGATCCCTGGCCCTGGGCTTATATACCTCAAGCCCAGTCCCCTTCTGGTCAGATGACTTTCTAATTGGCCACACTTGCAGGCTGTTTCTTCCTCAGCCTTTCATCTTAAAGTGACAGGGGCTGCTACCCTGACACCAGGGTCTCCCCTGCCCCTGGCCCCACCTCACCTCCAGTCTCTCAACTGCCACGCCTTTAACATGATTTTGTTTGTTGTTGAGGGAGGCAGTCCCTGGGGTAGCTTCGCTGGTTGCTTCATCTAGGGGCCTGTACTCCCTTTTGAGTGCTTCTGTTTTAAGGGAGCACTCCCATAGGCTTCTCAGGACTGTCAAGCCTCAGCTGTCATAGCCATGGCCCCCTTTTTCTCTAGCTGCACCCTCAGATTTGGTCTACTGTTTAAGACCTGAACTCCCAGGTATCAGCCCTACCTTGGGTTTCAATCTTAGGGTTGAAATCCCTCCTAGGGTTTCAGTCTCACTGCCAGCTTTAGCCCCTTTAGCTCAGGGCTAGCTCCTGGAACAAGTAGCAAGGGGTGCCACACAAGCACCCCTGTTCATGGCTTCCTCCACCCCTGTAGCCACTATCCGGTGCTCCAGTACAAACAGAACAAAAGCACAAGCCAGCTGCTCATAACACAAATACTTTCCCCTCCTCAAGGTAAATGTTACTTGTAAATCCTACCCGTAGGAGCCTTCTTCCCCAGCTCATCTGGGCGGCTGGGGTGCCTTTACTGTCCATCTCCAGCAACCCCCCACTCCCAAAAACTTCTCTCCATGCTTCAGGTAGGGGCTGCACCTTGCATGGTTAGAGACAAGGCTTATATCCCCAAGCCCAAGCTTCTTCTGGTCATCTGACCAGGTCTTCTGTACCCAGTGACCAGGTGCAGCTAATTGCTTCATTAGCGACCTGGCCTTATGAGTCCCAAGCCCTGTCCACCTGGGCTGTTACTCCTTATCGCCCTTCCTGGCCCTGAGTCCCTCACCCTCTCAGGCCTTTCTAGTAGCAGGAGCAGAGGTACCCTGTTAGAATCAACACAGCCCAATCAGTTGTTGATGCTGGGTGACAACAGCTGATCAAGCTATCTGAAAACCGTGACAACAGCAGCTGATCAGGCAGTGTCCAGTGCCCAATTGGCTATTTCCACTGAAGAGAAACAGAGCAACAAGGCTACAATTCTGCTTACTGTGGACTGTTAGGATGTCAACTGCTCTCTTTTCCTCTCTCTTAGAGAGGCAGAAGGAAAAACAGAGCGCTTTTGGGATGCTGTGGTCTGAAAGACCTTTGTAGCACTACATCTAACAGTCCACAGTGTACACATACCACTACAAAGAAATTTCTATTTAAAGTCACAATGTCTTTGTGGTGGGTCCACCATTTTTGTAGTGCTACAAACAACTTGGATATGAGGACACTCATTTTATATAGGGCCATAAGGGTGTATGTAGTGGTACAAAAGTAATGTGTGTCCAAAGCCAAATATACCTCGTGTCAACTGGTTTCACTGAGCTGTCATCCAGTCTGGATATAAGAGACGTTCTCTGACAGGGGAGGGCATTACACTAAACACAAACTAGCATTGTAACTTGCTGTTTATTACATGTGAAATTATTATACGTAATTATTATAAATTATTAAGTATAGATTTATACTTAAGCATAACTTTAGCACAGCTCTTAGCTAGCAAGAAGGACTGGCTACCTGCACACATGCCTAAATTTGTATTGCATTGTACCAAGGCAGTTTATTATTTGTATTAATTCTATACATTGCAGCAGTACGCAAATTCCCAGTCAGGATCAGGGCTTCATTGTCCAAGATGCTGTACAAGCAGAGGAAGATGTAGTCCCCATCCTAACAAATTAACTCAAGTTTTGTTCAGAGGCATTCAGCACTTTGCCCAATAGCAGTGACACAAATGTGACTATAAAAAGATAGAAAACATAAAACAAATGATTTTGCTCTTAATACAAAGAAAATTAAATCAGTAGTGTGCAGTGTCCAAAGCCCCCACCGGCTCAAGCTGTGCAACTCAGCAAGTACAGAACTTTCAACTCAAGGTTTCTGACTCTCTTAAATAACTTTTTAATGCCCACTGACTTTGTGGAATCACTGCAGTAAGTTGTAAATGATAGATGAAATGAAAAATTCCTGTCCACCCAGTACAGACTGCACTTGGCAATCATTGCTGTGCTATAATATTTAGCTCAGACAGCCAGAAAGGCCTCCTGCCAATCCCAGAAGATTTGGAATAGGAGAAAAAGAAAAATAAATCACCTTCTCCCTCAGTGCTTGGTGTGTATTTTGCTTGGGTCTTCAAGGTAGGAGAAAAGTGTGTGGGGGGCGGCGGTTCTCCCTCCTAACCCCTAGGCATCTCGCTAACTAGAGCTTTGGCAATAAATCCTTTCTTACGTCCTTCACCACTGGCTGGCAACAACTTTTATTTTATAGATTCCATGATCTTAATTGAAATGATGATGCTGCTTATAGACTGCGGCACCGCAATAGAGCACTTCATTGAGACCTACTTTTTGGTCCCTAAATTGCAAAAATACTTCATACCTTTCCTCCAAATTGCCAATAGGTAAACAGCAGTCAGTAAACTAAATCGGATTGTTACCATGTATAAAATACACGGGACTTATTTTACCAGCATATAGTATGGTAACATGTGAACAGAGGGAAATTAAAAACCACTTTTTCACTTATTAATTGGATTGATAAAATTGATGTAGAGTATTCTTTTAAGAGCATTGCCAGTCCCTCAGAAAATGTTCAAGCCATGCCTTATGAAAATTACTGAAGTACATTCCATACAATTTGACGGACTTTGGGTCAAGCACAAAAGAAAGGGGGTGGTAGAAAAAACATGTAAAGCTGTGTCTATGGCCGAATCGCTGATTCTCCGATTCAGCATCACTTATGGACATGGAAAGCTCATTTTTAGAAGAGAAATTCAAACTATTTATTGCAAAATGACTCATGGACTTATAGCTGGGAATTTCAACATAAACCAAGGGAGTTAAATTTCCAGCTTGAACTGAAATTCCATGGGACTTAAGTTCCCACAAAGACTACGTGTGCTTCTATGCCTGAATGTTTTTATATTGAAAAGCTTTTGCCAAATTGCAATTTTATTGCTCAATTGCAATTGAGCTATAAAATTGATCCACTACAGTCCATGTTATCATCTTATCATCATTGTTCAGTGACTGGACAATTGAAACATTTTAATTAATTAATGAAGTACGAGTGTTTTATGCAAATAACAGCCCTTCTCTGACCATCTATACAAGCAAAACTTATTAGCAGGACTGCTTGAATTTGACCATGACTATGGTCAAACTTAGTGGCTTATTGCAATTCAGAGAAAATTTCATAAACATATTTCTTTTGCAGAAACAGATTGGGTCTACTCATTAGACGATATTAAGACTGGTTTGTGGGTCATGGTAAAATATTGGGAAAAGTTTTGTCACAGCAACGAAAAACATTTAGATTAACAAATCAGTCACAGTACACTTTTTAATGCATGTTAGATTGTCATGAAAAGCTATAAGAACTCACATATAATTAATTGTATTTTATAATGAAAATTGTGTAAGGCCTTTTTATATTTCAGTAAACATTTAAAATCTGAGACTATGCTACACTGAACATATCTACATGTCCTGGGGCTTCTGATCCTCAGCTAGATCAGTAGGGATTCTACTGGGCCTCTACTGGCATTTCTAGCAGGTAATATAGATGATATATTTTATTAGACCAACAAGATTTTTGCAAAAAAAAGTCTTTAATTGCAAGCCTTTGGGCACAAACACTCTTCATCAGGCATTAGAGAAAAGATTGTAAATGTTCTCCTGGGTAGAAATGAAAGTTCATTATTTCATAGGATTTCACAGAGGAGTCAGTAGATGGAAAACTCCTTTGGGCAGTCAGTTCTTATGAACTTTGCTTGTATAAATGTTCAGAGAAGGGCTGTTATTCACATAAAACACTCATACTTTATTAATTAAAATGTTTCAATTGTCCAGTCATTGAACAACAATAACAACATGGACTGTAGTGGATCAATTATATAGCTCAAAGTGACGCAATTTGGCAAAAGCTTTTCAATATAAAAACATTCAGGCATAGAAGCACACGTAGTCTTTGTGGGAACTTGAGTCCCATGGAATTTCAGTTCAAGCTGGAAATAATAAATGGTCTAATAAAAGGTATCCTATCTACTACAAGTCCTGATTGCCTTTCCTCTAAACCAATATGGCTAGAACCTAGATACCTAGCAGGTAATATGGCATGTGAACATTCACACTGGCACTTAAACATGTAAAATGAAAGTTTGTTTGACTTGGGGCTGAACACTTCAATATGCCAAGTGCACCCAACTCACAGTGACATCAGGAAAACAGAATGGGCATGCATCTCTGCAGAAATTATCCCAGATCAGATTCTAAGTTGCATAAAAGCTCATTTTGCATGCCTGTCATCTAAGTCAAGCATTTAAATGGCACGTCTGTGACATCTACCATGGAATACCTGCATTCCTAAACAGTACAAGGAGCCAAAAGATTTAAGTGCAGTTAGGCAGCTAAAGTTTGGACTAAACAGTGGCCTGAGTGAATCATTCCTCTTTCTAAGGTTACTTTTTCTATATTACCAAAGCTTACTGTCTGCTGGGCTTTTTTTTTCTCCTAGATGTGAAATGGACATTGATGAGTGCAGCTCTGATCCGTGCCTGAATGGAGGCCTCTGCCAGAACTTACTCAACAAGTTCTACTGCATCTGTGACTTGAGCTTTGCTGGTCCCCGCTGTGAGGTAGATGTAAGCGACCTCTCCATTTATGTCTCTTTATTATTGTGGCAGAATCTCTTTCAACTTCTCTCCTATCTAATCCTGCGAATGGATGATGAGCCAGCAGTTGAGTGGGGTGAACAGGATGATTATTAGCAATCTCTATATTAGCATCTTAGGGCCTTGTTACATGTTACACTGGGAGACGCACAGATGTTGAGCAGTGTTAGGGCTAGTTCAAGTTTGGAGCAGTCACACTTCAGGCCAGCAGGGGTCTGGAGGTTTGGAAGGTAAGAATCCCACTCTGCTCCCATTCCAGGCTCCCCTTCTGCCCCCCGCCCCCCCCCCCCCCGTTCCCCAGGGCTCCCCTGGTTCACACCCACCCCTGGGTCTCCCCCCGCCCCGCTTACTTATGATTGCTCATGCTGTCTGTCTCAAGGGAGAAGGCAGGGAAGGTTAACCTGGCTGCCCAGTTGCCACCACCACTACAGCCTGGGTGCTCTTCTCTGCATTGAGCCTGGACCAGAGAGTAGCAGTGGCCAGACAGGCAGGTTACCCATTACCTGCCAGCTCCCCCAGGACAGATAGCAGGGGCAGCCACAAGTAGGCAGGGGGCAGGGAGGGCAGTGAGCAGGGATCTGGATCAGCTGGGGCCGGGGAGGAGGGGGAAGGTAGGGATTTTATACTGAGGGGTAGCCTAGAGCGGCTGGTGTTAAGAGCTCCAGGAGCCACACACAATTACTGTATAACAAGAACCTTAAAGTCACTGAAACATAACAGAAGATGCCTTGTTTGAACAGTAAACTAATTTAGGACTCAGAGAAGCAATAAAAATACAGCTTGAAACATTATTTTCTATTTTTTTGAATTTAAGCAAAATATTTTGTTGTATTTAAATCATTCTTCAATTCTGGCTTCAAATGCAGAGTTAATTTTCCAACTAGCATCATATTAATTTATATTATTCATTGTAAACATGAGAGATAACAAGGCCGCAGCATAAACATGCAGACCTTGTTCATGAAGCACTTTCATTCTGCTTTGGTCTCTGCTCTATTTTGGACAGATGCTAGCAGACCTGAAACAATGTCTCACCTTATTTTCATCTGGTATTCTATTTTGTATGTTCTCCCAGAGTCCTTCACTATAACGGATCAGTAGCTCGTGACAAGAAAAGATAAGAACCTGTGGTAAAATCCATTGATTCTAATGGCTTTAGGAAGGCCAGAATTTTACACTTAAAATATAAGTATTTTATTATTCTCATATAATGCACCATATTATCAACCAATAACAATTCAGAAATTTGGTTCATTGAAGGTAGACTCAGTAGGTAATAAGATATTACCTTGAATTAGCCATCACTGGAAATACTAAGCCCAATCTTGCTCCTGTTAGAATCAGAAACAAAATTCTCAGAGGTGGCCTTAAAGGAAATGACACCCTGGGCAAACTTGTATTTTGGTGTATTTTGACCCCACCAGGTCAGCAGTGCTTCTGCAGGCAGAGGCAGGTGTGCAGGGCACAGTCTGGCAGGGAGGTAGAGCAGCATGGTGCACCAGGCAGGTGAGCAGGCTGGCACCATTGCTGCTGTGCGGGAGCAAGGAAAGCTGGAGCAGGTGCCACCCTGCCCACATGTGCTGTGCCCAGCCTGGCTTCTGCTGAGCAGCAGCTGGAGGCGGGGGGTGGGTTGGACTAGACACTGCTCCTTCTGCCTGGGGCAGGGATCAGCTGGGGTGAGGTGGGTTGGGGGAAAGCACTGCTGTGAGTGCAGGCTGCTCACATGGGTGCATGCGTTTGTGTGTGTGCGCGTGTGTGTTTCCCACTCCCCTGACCATGGCACACTGAGGGGTCGCCCACGTTGCCCACCCCTAAGGCCAACTCTGAATATTTTTGTTGACTTCACTGGTAGTCGGATCAGCTGATACAACTATCCATCTCCAATATAATTAAATAGATTGAAATAAAATGCAGTTGTGCTGAAAATTAATATACAAAATGACTTCAAAGTATTAGTTTTAATGAATATTCAAGACATCAGATTTCAATTTTTGTTCATTACAAAATTGTTGGCATTTTAAGTAAATTTATGTTATCCATGAATGTGGTGCTAATATTGCAACAAATAACACAGGGAAGAGAGACATACTTACAGGTATTTTTCACTTAATGGATGAATCCCTAATAAACTGAACTTAATTTTCATTCATCAAGACAACAAAGTACACAACATTTCTCAACATCACATAATGGGATGGGTTTAGCAAAGCAGTTAGACATGTATATTTGTCTGAGAGCATGAGCAAATGGAAATCAACTGCACTTAAGTATATGTTAAAATTTAGGTATACAGGCAACCCTCGCCATTCACGGGGGATACATTTTCATGATCCCCGTGAATGGTGAAATCTGCAAATAAGGCACTGCATTCATGAATGCAGTGCCCCTGGCGGCTGCGGGGAGCCCAGCAGCAGTGGCAGGAGCCCGGCGGCAACATGCACAGAACTCCCAAGAAGCTTTTGTAAGTGTATAAAGTGTATTTAAAATGCAGGTTTGGCATTCGCGAATATTTGAAACTGTGAATGCCAAACCTACGAATAGCGAGGGTTTTCCTGTATACTTAAATGCACTGTTGAATCCAGAACAATCTATTACTATATATTTATGATTTTTTCTCATTTAAAACAAGTTTTTTACATATGTCAAGGTTACTCAGGATTTGTGTAATATTCTATTGAAGCATTGTAATTCAGGCAGAGGCAGGGTAGAGATGACCCAAAAAGACTAACCAAACCAGAGATGCATACATTTTCATGAACCAAAGCTCATTTCATCAGATGCTGTGAAAGGACATGCACAGAGCAGCCTATCAACTACAGAGAACAATTTCAATACAAAAGACAGGGAAGGGAGGGAGAGGAGTGGGGGACAGACCTGGGAAAGGCAAACAAGTAATAAATCCATAGGAGTAAGGGGGTCATAAAAGTTAATCCAGGTAATGAGATAAGAATTCATTGTCCCCGTTTAAACCATATTTAACCTAATCCTTCTACGGATGAATTTTTGTTCCAAAGTTTTGCATTTGAGTCAGCTTATGAAGTTCTGTTGTTCAAGAACAGCCTCTCTGAAGTGAGAAATGGAAAGTCGAGGACGGTTCAAGTTTTCTTCCACAGGCTTTTTGTGTTTTTGTCAGATTGGTATCTCCTCATTCTTTCATGTAAGGGTTGACCTGCCTGTCCAATGTAGCAGAGAGGTGATGCATGTAAACAGGTGATATAAGCAGGTGATTGCATTTATAGTATTGGTAGAGGTGCAGGTGAATGAGCCGTGGATGTTCTACTTCATGGTATTTGATACTCTCTGTATTGATGTGGGGGCACAGCTTACATCTGGGTCCATTGTAAGGCCTGGTTCCTTAGTGAGGTAGCCTGTTGTTTGAGAGAGACTGCTTGAGTTTAGAAGGTGATCTGTAAGTCAGGAGAGGTTTGTCCTTGAGATAGTCACCATTTTCTAGGAGGGGAGGAGGTCATTAATGATGTGTCCAAGATGGTCAAGCTGGGGGCTGTAGGTGACAAACAGAGGGATTCTTTTGTCATTACTGTAACAGGAACATAAGGTGCATCTCTACCCTGACTTCTGCCTGACTTCAGACCAACACAGCTAACTACCTCTCTCTGCTCATTATTATTCATGTTATGTTAGTGGAGGTCTAGTCCAGTCTAGTGTCCTTGAGTTATGGTTTGTGAGTGTAATTACCAACTGGCCTTTACTTCTATTTGCAGTCCCAGTGGTATATCATCCAACAATTTTCCCTTTCCCGAACCTGAGTCCTCTTCTCCAGCTCAACTCATTAAGCTACAGACTAGATTTACTGAGATGTGATTCTTATTTACACCAAGTTCACTTTACAAAGCTATGACTGTGTATAAAAGGCCTTATGCCATGGTTGTATAAAGCAACCTTCATTAAATGAGAATTTGGCCTTTTTGGTTTTATTTCTCACTGATGTGACACAAATATTTTATCATATTCTCCCACCAAATCAACTCTTTATATGAATGCCATTCAGGGTATATTTGAAGCAATAATAGGGTCACTGAAAATAGTTTATTCATATTTTTGCATAAATGCAGAAACAAAAGTCCTTTTTTATATATGTGCATGCAATATGCTGTTGTGTCCCTGTGATGTGTAACAAGTTAATGTCTCAAGGAGCTGCCTTGGTCTGAAAACATAAGTGTAATACATTGCTTTATAATAACTGCATTACACCAAGAAAATTGATTTGTTATCTTTATCTTTATTTTCCTGGAGAAGGCTTGACATATTTTGTTGTTGATCAAAATAAAAATAGAATGCCCAACTAGAAGTTACATTCCCTTCCTCTGCTTTTTTAAATAAGTCATATGTCTGTGAAAACAATGTATCAATGTATGTTCTATTATTAGGGATTAATTTATTAATGTAAATATATTATATGTCCTCCTAGGAATATTATTTTACATGAAAATCGAATACTTTGGATAATCAAAGACTGGCTGTAGAACGTGACTGTGATTACAAACTTTCAGCCAGTTTCAACTATGAAAGCTAGCAAATATTAAAAAAATGGTATGTTTATGCTTTAACCCCATCTCAACAATGTAACACCAATTCAGGAAAATATTTAGGCATGTGCATTAATTCAAACTAGTCCATGTTTTTGTGTGGAACCTACTGAAAAGTCTCATTTAAATTAAATCAATTTTTTTCATTGGAAAATATTTGATTTTTCTGCAAAAAAAGGTAAAATGAAAAATTTTACTTGGTCACATTTAAATACAAAATACTTCATTGAGCAATTGGAAATTGAAAAAGCAAAAATGAAATATTTTATTTTGAATTTCAAAACAAAATTAGTCTTCATTTCATTTGAATGTAAAATGTTGCTTTTTTCACATTAAAAAAACCAAGAAAAACAATCCACCCTGAGATTTAGAGTTGAAAAATTTTTTTTTCATAGAATTTCAAAGTATTGCTTTGAAAACAACTTGAAGCTTGAAATTCCCAGTGGGAAAGCTGAAAAATGTCAATGAAAAAAAAAGAACAAATATTTTTATTCAAAATTTCATGTGGGACTATTTTGATTTATGCACTAGCTCTACTCAAAGCCCATTTAAGTCAATGGGAGTTGATGCATGATTATGGTTTTTTGAATAAAGGTGGACTGCAGAATCTGGCCCAGGAACAGTATGTTGCAAAACTCTCTCAGATAATTCATTTCAGATTGTCATTAGTGTGGCTGGGAATGTGGACAGCAATGTGTTTAAAATCAGGGTTCCTGGTATACTGTATGTACATGCATGAAATTAAAAAGAAGTGAAAACCGAAGAATATATATATGCATAGAGATCTCAAACTATTTCATCAAATCTAGAAGCTTGATATTTAATTTCATATGTATATATAGTATCAGGTATATATTTTATATATATCATGTTATATAAAAAGTTACTCATTTAAAATATTCTAAGAGTAGAGCAGCAATTCAGGCTCTTTTCATCTGTATACATATCACAAATACCACTTTACCCACTGTGATTGTAAATGATTTATTTCCTTCATCTAATGCCTTGTCATCATGAAACATCTCCTGATTTCAGAAATGCTGCTCTTTTCCTCTTTGTACTTCTGTATTCTTGACTACCTTGTGTGTGTACATCGCTTTCCTATCTTTATGTACAAAATAAATCTCTTGTCTATGTCTCTTTATGTTTACTATTTCTCATTTTTCTGCTAATACCTGTTTTCAGTTGCTTTAAGTATACCATGACTTTTGAATATTTACACATGACAAGTATATTATCCAAAAACTTAGACTGCAGGTTTAGGAACAGAAGTTGCACATAAACTGGTTTAGGTGATTAGAAGCTGGTTTAAACCTGTAACAAAACAGAAGTTCAGTGCACATAAACCAGTTTCAAAATGGCCAAAAATGGTTTAAGATAAACCTGGTTGAATGTAGTATCAGACTTAACCGATTTAGGTCAAACCAATTTATAGAACTTCTGTCCCAGACCCTATCCTGGTTCAAGTTAAGTCACAGTCCCCCAGCATCCCAGGATGCTTTGCAGCCCTGGGCTGGGCTGCACTGCCTGCTTGAGCACAGCAGGTTGACCCCACCTCTCTGCTCTCTAGCCGGAGCAGTGAGGGCTGGCTGACAAGGGGGCAAGGGTAGGAAACATGGCTGGTGACACAGCTTGGTCTGCCTGGAGGGGGTAGAGCAGCCCCTGTCAGGCATTTCCCCCGGCTTGCTGCTCAAGCGGCAGGGTTCATTGCCAGATGCTGGGCCCGGTGGCAGCCTGTGGTGAAGGGGGGAGGGAGCGGGGTTAATACCCCTGCCTCCTCCCCTCTCCCACTGGCATGAGACTCCAGCCAGGGTCTGCTAGGCAAGGGCATAGCAACCCCTGTCAGGCCTTTTCCCCAACCTGCTACTTGAGTAGCAGGGGCTGTGACCAGCCCGAGCAGCAGCCTGAGGCCTTAGTCCCATCCTCCCTCCCATCTCCCACTGGCACAGGATCCCAGCCCATGCAGGTAGGAGAGGGGAGGGAGTGGGGAATTTTAACCCCCCTTCCTCCCCACTTCACCTTAGGCTGCAGCTGGGGCCAGCATCTGGCCATGCTTCCCACCACTTGAGTGGTGAGGTGGGGGGAATACTTGGCAGGGACTGCTTCCCCTTCCCCCTCTAGGTAAACCCCAACAAGGGACCATGCAGGCCAAGGTGGGGGTTTAAACCCTGTCCCAATCAGCCTTCTGGGGCCTGGCCATGCTCCACTTCAGCTCAGCTTTCCTCCAGCCTTCTGGCTACTGCTGAACGGAAGGGAAGTCTTGCTCTAGTGTCCCCCAGCTTCCAGCCTGAGCCACTGCAGGAATGTGGCTGCATTTCTGGAATCAAAAGTGAATGTCTGTTCACTTGGCTCTTGGTTCAATCTATGTAGATTAGACTAACCTGCAAAGATTGAATTGATCCACACTCAGGCTTTTTGAATGTCTGTACTTAGCCCAGCTTTCCTGCCATGGGTGATATTCTGATAATATACATGGCCCCTTAAGTATCTCAGCAGACAGATGCCTTCTCATGAGAGGAGCATTAGTCTCCCCTCCCCCGGACAAGAGTCCTTTATTTCTTATTCTGGAATATATTAGGTGCCTGCTATTTTGATTTCAGCAAATGTCATCAGTAAATGGACTCACTTGGGACTTCTCTGTTAAAACCTGAACCATGCTCTTCCCCCAGTTTCCAATGCTAGAAGGAGAATACAGAAGTTCGCTAGGTTTTAGTGTAATAGCTGTAAGCAAAATAGGCATGGGTTCTGAAAAAGCAGAAGAAAAATAGAAAACAGCTTATGCCACTTAATAGAATAGTATCAAATAATCGCTATTCTTTACAGCAACTGCAGGTTGTATGTAAACACTAAATATATCCACATTCTTTACTAATGTATGGACTCACTTTACTTTGAAATGATTGTTTTATTAAAAAGCAGGGATTCAAATGAAGATATTTTAAGCTGAGAAAGAATGGCATAAGAAGTCTGTGGAGACCGCACTGAATTCAGACAACTTAAGGTGGCTTGCAAATGATTTTTGAAAATAATTAGGCTTCTGCTTTTTCTGAAAGGTTTTGCAGAAAAAAAGGAAGAAAGAATAAGATTCCCTCCCCCCTTTTCTTTCATTTGTTTTTAGAAATACAGATTTCATTTACCCTGGAACAGTGGATGGTGACTGAGAGTTATTGAAATTATGATATCATCAGACACTAAAACCTGAGTAAAGGAAGTAATTTTTAGCCAGATATTTTAAAACCTGTTTAATTACTTTGTTAACCCCTATTTACTTTCAGTTCCTGACAGACCACTGGAATTCTTTCTTAAAGTTTCAGCATTTCCTCTCCATGTATTAAGTTCATGAGGCATGCCTGGGACTGCCCCAAGGGGAACAGCCACCTCTTACAGAGTGGGGAAGTAGATCCCTGATATGCCAGTATGCAGTCTCCAATTCTGATAGCATCATCTCTCATGATTTTAATTACTAAGGACCATGTGGTTTTGCACATTTTAAAAATATCTTGGGTGAACTTTGAATGCCCTCATAAATCCTTACCCCAACACTCTTTAGCTTAAAAAAAATAGCCTGCATCAAATCCTCTGTATATCAACAATAGGAGGATAATGCAGCAGGACATGTAAAAGAAAAAATTATCTTGCTCCAAGTCTCATAAGCTTGATACAAAACCCTTTGACTGTAGGTGTTTTTCCTACAGTCTTGAACTCCAGGTGAAGGTTTTATGCCTGAGGTTGCTTAATTCTACCCTTTCAATTTTTAGCACGTGCACTTGGCATTTCACGTGTAGATTCCATGCCCTGTCATAAAAATATGTACAGTCTTGCTCTCTGCACTGAAAAATTGTTTAAGATTTCTAAGTCAAGAACACATTACAAAAGCATCAGGTTTGATAGAACAGCCATAGCCTAAAATGCAGGGCTTATTACAGTGGCAGTAGAGTATTCAGCAACAAATTATCGGAAATAGACTACCAAACACTTTGAATAAAGCAGGAGTAAACTGGTACCTGATATGGCTCCAGTGCCCAAAGGTTCCATTAAGATCAGAAGCACATGGTTTTAGGTGCCCTATATACTTAAAGTTTAAACATGGTTCTTGTTCTGACTGGCTTAAAGTATAGATCAGTAGCTCTCAATCTTTTAGATTCATGGCACCCTTCATTGGATTCAAGATACCCTCTATAATGTTGGTGAAATGAGTGCACCCCATTTTAAATAGTTTATTTATTACAATGCTTATCTTCTTGCAGAGGGGCCAGTCAGTAGGGCTGTGTGCAGCTTCAGTTGCTGATTCAATCCAGTGGAGATTTTGCCTGATTCAGTGGTCGAATCTCTGAATCTGAATTGAATGAGGAGACCCTTTAATCTCTCTGAATTAAATCAGAACCCTCTGAATCGATTTGGAAAGATTCAGTGATTTGGACATAGACACAGCTTTAAATGTCTTTTCTACATACCTCAAAGTACTAGGTGAATCCTGTGATGCTGGGGTGGATGGAGCGTCCCACAGGAGTGTTGGGGGGGGGGGGGGGCACGGTTCCCCAGCACTTTTGGCAGCAGACCCAGAAGTGGACCAAAAGTACTTCCAGTCCACTTCTGGGTCTGCCAAGGAGTGCACAGCCCGCCCCCCCCCACCCCGCCACATCCCCTCCCTCTGCATCTCCCCGCCCCCGGCTCAGCAACTGGTGCCTCCTGGGTCTGGGGGCACCTGGGGTTCCCCCATGGCTGATCACCCAGCCTGACTCTGGTGTGGTGGGGCTCCCCAGCACACTCCCCGGTGGACCCAGAAGTGGACCAGAAGTACTTCCAGGTCCACTTCCAGGTTCAGCACCGAGCATGCAGGGGGGCTCACACTCCTGTGAGACACTCCATCCACCCCAGCATCACAGTGTTCAGAAGCTGCACCTGGTACCTTGAGTTATATAGAGAAAACATTTAAAGCTGTGTTTACGGCCAAATCGCTGATTCTCTGAATCAGCATCGAATCTTTAGAGTCAGATTCGACCAAATCAAATCAGGGACAGTGATCCAAATCAATTAATTGAATCACTGTTCCTGATTTTGGCCAAATCTGAATCTGAATCAAATAGGGCCCATTTTGCACACCCATACCAGTCAGGTAGGCCAGGTAGGTAGGCAGGAGCAGCCAGACAGGAAAAGCCCAAGCCTGTCTTTATTCATTTATCTCCTCACACCTGGAGCCTAAGCCTGCTCTTATCTGCTTATCTGCTCACACTTCCTTCTGCACTCTTTAAAGGATCTTATGACACCCCAGGGTGTCCCCACATCCTCACTAAGAATTACTGGATTAGATCGTACTCCAAAAAGGTTCCCTGGGCATTAAGGTGGACTATACTTTCAGATAGTACTTACTCCCCAAGGGTGCACCTGCATGTCACTGTATGGTGACGTTGCTATGGTGCCATGCTAAGGCACAGCTCAGTATGGGAGGTTATTGTGCCATGGAGCATGCCACCACAGCGAAGTAGCTGCTGATCACAGGACCACTACATCACCGTAGCATGCCGTATGACGACATATAGACACACCCTAATGTGTACTTTCCCTTGTTTTACCTATAATACCGAAGTGGTGGTTCGACTCACAATACAGACTTAAAATTCTGCTTTAATTTAACTATAGCTCCCCTCATCTGCCCGCGCCATTCCTGCTTTCTTATCTTCTTCCATCTGGTACCACTGCTCCCTCTTGGGCAAATGGACAAGTGGCACATGCTGCAAGGTTACACCTCACATTAAGTGTCATTAAAAATACACTAATAAACATGTAAAATACATTCAATATTGAATTCAAATTCAATAAAAACTCTGTCAGGCTTCCATAGTGTGGAAGCTTGGAATTTTGATTGAATCTGCCCCTCAGTGATTAGTTAACATATTCATTAACTGCAAGAGTTAGTAATATGAATGTATCTAATGATACTTAATTACAATAATTAATGCTGGGTGTCTCATGAATAATTTATTATTTCTCTCTTTGCATATTCATACTTATGCTGTTATTCATGGGTAATTATTGTACCAACTGAAAGACATGGACATTAGGAATATAACAACTACATCATCTTTCCTGTGTTCATTTTGCCTTCTGCTCCTCTGCCCTTCGGTCCTGTCTTGCCAAATATAGCATGTTGTTGAGAGACCAGGTGGTGAAATTTTCTGTCCTAACAAGAGATATAATGCACTATTTCAATAAATATAGGCCTGTTCAAATTAGGGATGTTTTCAAATTCAGCCAGCTGTAAAGCAGTATCTTGTACCTGTTCTTGTCCCAGGGCCCTAGTAAAATTTTACAGCTTTTCAGCTTTCATTTAGAAAGAAAAAGGAAATGTTCTAGTCTTCAGAACAGCAAAGAAATTATTCTGAGTAGTAAGAGATGCAGCACTGGAAAGCTGAGCTTGCTTTACAGATTTAGTTCTCTAGGAAATTGCTTTGATTTATGTGATATAAGTGCACGCACCTCAAGGAAGTAGGATAGAACTGAAAGAGGTGCCAAGAATTTCCTTGACTTCTACTCCTGCATTATAACACTGAATCCTGTTGATCTTAACCACTTTACCTGAATTTCTTAATCTATAAAAATGAGGATAATGGTGTTGCCAACACCAGCCAGTTTCTCATGAGTCTTCTGATCTTTGTTGGCTTTTATTCAACTCCAGCACAAGCTTTTGCTTTAAAAGTAGTATTTTTCTTGCTTTCCTCATTATAAAGAAAACATGAAAACTTTAAACCTAAAGACCAACCCACCTTCTCCCCCCCACCAAAAAAAGTCCCAGAAGTAAAAAGAAATAATAAATAAATACATACATACATACATACATAAAGCCCTTGATTATTATTCATTTCAAATATGCTTTTGAAGCCAGTCTCAGGATTTTGGTAGCCTGACTCATGATACTTGAATGTTTTGGGGTTGGAATACTAGGATAACACTATTTACCTCCCAACCTCATTGGGTGCAGCGAGATAAATGTAGTTAGTGTGCTGAAAGCCAAATGCCAAAGACTGATTTTAAGCAAGGATTTTTTTGAGAGTAATATCTTTTATTGGACCAATTGCATGATCAAAATAAAGTTAGACAAGGTTTTGGATGCAAGACATTCTTCTTCAGGTCACGGATACAACGTGACTCTACCACACCTGTGTTAAATAATCCCTTACTCTATTAGAAGTCCTACTGATGACTGTAATTATTTGCAGAGTAAAGTACTATCAGACATGTGTAAAATTATTGCAGTCTGGCTGAGAAAGTCTTATTTTCTTATTCCATTGACTGAAGTAAGTTTTACTATTTTTGTTAGCCCAGAAAAGACAAAGTAGAGGTGGGGGGGGCTGGATTCTCCTCATTTTCACATCATCCATAGAACTGTAAACCACATAAGATTGCAGAACCTTTATTGTTGATGATGTGTGAGCCAGAAAGAACTCAGCTTTGTTCCTGTTCCAGGTTGAGTGTTTAGTAAGATAAAACATCTTTAGATTTGCTAACGGAGCAGTCCTGCTCTGGAAGTCATTGGAAATGTCACAATGCCATTTTTACAGTCCCTTTTCAAAGCAGAACAGCCTTTTAATATCCTTCACTATTTTTTACTAGTTGTCGTCTATACTCTTAACCAGAAATATAAAAAGGACATTGCAAGAAACAATCTTTAATATGTGTCATAAGTTAACCTGCAAAAATGTTATGATGTAAAGACAGCAAGGTTAGCTAATGTGTCATAGCAGGAAAAGACAAGAAGCACCACACAAGGCAGCATTACTGCATGCATCAGTGAGAAGCAGAAGTTGAATATTTAATGTGCGTGGTAAACAAGCAAAAAAGGGAGTCAGGATGACATATGACAGCATAACACTCTGTAATATAGGAATCACTTCAAGTACAATATTCACATACCAGATTTAATATTCAGACTAATACATTCTGTCTGTACAGCAACCTTTACACTGCACTGGCATTGTTTTCCCTTTCCTCACCTTCGAACGTTTTCCCTGACGACTCACATTTACATCACAAGGGCATTTACTCATCGCTTACCTTATAACAGGCTTGCATTGTTTATATGCTAAATTTTAGGTTGTTTTCTCTTCTAATTCATAAGGGTTTAATGTGTTCTCTGTGTGCTATAGTATCTTTGCATAGAGGTTAATTTCCAAAACTTTTCTTTTTTATAACCATGGAAATTTACAAAATTAAACCACACAGTGTTCCTTCCCCAACATACATTAATCATCTGAAGGGGGGGGGGGGGGGGGGTTGCTTTAAAATATTAAGATGCTTTTTATTTGCTGGAAAACTTGGCAAAAAATGGACTATAACCAGCCCATAAATCTGTTCGAATTCCATAAATCACAAATGGCTTAATTGACTAAAAGTTTCAAAATGAAAGGGGGAGAAAACCTTCACCTTCAAGCTGAAAACTTGTTAAGTAGGCCTAGTTTATAATGGAAAACTTAACTCACAAATAGGTCATGATGGTTGTAGTTTCAAGGATAGCATGACTGTCTCATTCATTAAAACTAAGGACCTGATTCTGCAATGAGCTGTGTGTGGGTGGAACACAGATGAAGCTAATGGGATTCAATGGAAGCACATACTGGGCTAAATGAAGGTTTGAAGCCTAAGGTTTCCCTGTCCTAAGCAACACTCTTTCCCTTCATTGCCAGAAATTCAAATAGCTTTCCATGTATTATATATTTATAGTGAAGGTCAGATAGAAGTCAAAGGACAGACTGATTGTGTAACTGCTGGAGCATAAGAACTTTTTATTTGAAAGCTGAGCTCTTGTGATCCAATCCCTTATTCAGATTTGGAACTGGGAGTGTTGCATAGCTATTTTTAAAATCTGGCTTATAAACTCTTGGGCCCTGAATCAGCAAAATATTTAAGTACTTGCCTGAATCTCATTTGAGTCAGTAAAATTTTAGCACGTTTCAGTGGTTTCCTAAATTGGTTTCCTAATGCAGACTTCCATACTCTTTCACTAAAAAGCATATCTGCGTACTGTAGCCCATCAGATATTACTTGAAATGTAATGACTAACTCAGGTAAAATAATATTAGTACCTTAAGAAATGAATAAAGAAATGCAGACTTATATCCACTATCTCCAAGGTCCATGAAATCACAACTGCTCAGGTTAAAATTGGTCTATGCATCATTTGCTGAACTGTGCTTGTATTGTGCACTTCCAGTCTGTGCATTCATAGAATAGTTTCAGTTTTTGTTATGAAATTTCACTCCTAATAACTTCTGAAAAAATTGTGCAGGCTTTATTGCGCCTACAGCATAAATTTTCCACTAACAGAAGCAATGAAAAAAAAAATCTTTTGTTGCTGATATGAAAGATGTTTGGGTTTCAGTTGATCAGGAGTAATTATGCTCTCATATATAGCAGCACTTAATAAAAGAGATATAGAGGTGTTTACATAAATACCTGGTTCTTTGAGTTGCACTTTTTGTATGTTTTCTAAGCAAACAGTAGTTCTTCTTTCACATATACTGAGGTAAATTAGCAGTACCTGCCTGGAAGATGAAGTATGACAAATTAATGTAAATCTGCTGGAAGCAGGAGGAGAATCAGCATGTATGTCCTCTAAAATATTGACATGATTATTTAATCTGAACATAATGTGCATTATATGCACATGCATTCAGCTCTTGGGAGACAAAATCCTAGACACGGGTAGATAAAGTATGTATATGGGGTGAGTACACATGCATTGGTAGTATAGGCTCCAATCCAGTTTCTACTGAAGTAAATGAACAAACTCCTATTGCCTCTAACAGACACTAGGCTGAAACCCTAGCTATTAGAATTGCAGCTACTGAGCCAAGTCTCAGACACATCAGCTCACGTGAACTGCATGCTTGATTGAGGATCTTCAAGGTAGGAAACCAGCAATGAAAACTGACTGCATTTACACAGCTGCCCACTTCTGAACCCTACTAAGGGCATAGTCCTTTATTCTTTCCAACTGAGCTACTAAAGAGGTATGTGGAACCTTTTGAAATGATACGCAAGGGTCTTCTAAAAAAACCCTTGTGATTGTAATTTTCTTCGCCAGTTAACAAATAGTCACTCAGAGAGAAAGTAACAAAACAGCTTGATTTGAAAAAATATAAAACTGGTTGGTGGTCATCAACCAGAGCTGTCAGCTATGGAGAGGAGATGGACCTATAGGTCTTCCAAGTCTGGTGAATGGTGGTGGGGAAAGAATAGACAGTGACAGGACTCTAGCAGCATTATATCCTCTACAATGGTCAATTTGATTTGCATTAAAAAAAAGAAAAGAAATTGCAGCTAAAAGTGCTTGGTGGTCTTTGACCTGATCTGCTCTCCCACACTTACATGTAGAGAAAGCACAGGTCTCCTCTTCTCCCTGTACCATATGTAGCAACTCAGCTATTACAATTTTGCTTTCTAAAGGTCTGCATGTCTTCATTTCTAAAGCATCTTTCAGCAAAGGCAGCTGCTATTGTCAGGCAGAGCTGATGCTGCCTGTTAGAACAGAGACTCTGTACTCTATCATGGACACTTTCTTTCTCATTTTATAGCTTCCCTACATCCAAAATAAAAGATTTCTCAGACAAAAATTGTATGATTACTCTTTGTATATCCAAAAATATAACATGTTCCCACACTGGGTTCAAACTTACCAATATATGTTGGCCTGTTTCACAACAGTTGGGAGTTAAACCCCTTATATTAGTTTGACAATTTTGTCTCCTATGCATGATGTCCCTGGAAAGCCTGGGCAACATGGGAGAAAATCTTTGAAGAATTCAGAACAGACTCAGTTCCCAGAGGTGATCTGTGATAGAGCCAGAAGATTACATATGACATTGCTTGACAGTATGAGTAAGTAGGCATCTGCAGGAATTCCTGGGGTACCCAGATGAGATAAGAGAAGTAAAGGGACTCCATAGATGCAGTCAAGGATACTGAAGGTTAACTAGAACTGTAGAAATCAAACATGTCATAACAATATTGAACATGTGCAGTGTATCTGATCTCATTAAGGGTGGCCTCATCACCCAGAAATAGCTTTAATTTGGAGTGACAAAAATGTCAGAGTGACCCCAGAGCCCCAAGCCTCTCCCCGCTGTTTTGCTATGAGCCTTCAGGGAGTAAACTAGATTTTGGTAACTGCTTACACCCAGCAAATCACAGTCTCTTCAACCCCTAACCAGACAGCTTCCAGAGTTCCAGTAGAGGATGCCCTGGAAACTAACAGGGTGTTGACTTACAATTTGAAAAATATCAGGGACCCAACATCTGGGTAGAAATGGTATAACTGTGGCTGCCAGCAACTCTGAAATTGATCTTACCACAAGACAGTAAGTTATAAACCAAAATGGGCTCGTGACATAAAATAGAATAAAATGCAAGAAAAAAGGAATTGCTTTGGAGAAGTGGTCTTGGGAGTTTGGTCTGTTAGGTTTTGAGAGAGAGTTACTAAGAAATAAAATCAGAAATTGCCTACAGCTTTCTTCTGACCTGGACCTCTTTCTTGGTATTCTCAGTAGCCCAGTTCATGCTCAAACACACTTGCTGCTATTTAAAGGTTATCCCCCCCAACTTGTCTAACTGGTGCCCCTCCTCTTCCTCCAGACTTGAGGAGTCTTGTCTGACTCTATATTCTGAACATAATATCCTCACAGAGCCTCCTACTTAAAATGCACAGCTCTCAAACCTTCCTCATCTTTCCAATTCTATTCAAGGACAGAAATATTTGTATCCTTTGCATAGGATTTCCTTTCTAGAGATCTGCTTGATGAGCTGGGTGTTCATTCAATTCAATATTATATTCAAGGAAGGCAGTATATACATATCCTTGAATATGATTTCAGGTACATTTCCAATCATGTTTCTTCAGCTATTGTTCCATTTTATTCAATAAGATGAAAAATATCAATCTCTGCATGACATTTCCTTCTTCCTCCTTCGTCTAACAGCATGCATTTTTTCTTTTAAAGGCTTTTCCTGAATACAATTTGCTTGAGGTTAACACCTCCAAATTCCTCTGAACAAGGCTTCTTAACCTGATAGCAGAGAAGAGAAGGGCTGGAAGGGACCTCAGGAGTTCATCTAGTCCAGCTCCCTGCTCAATGCAGGATCACCCTTGTCTAAACCATCTCAGCCAAATGTCAGTCTAACCTGCTCTTGACATTTTTCCAATCTCTCTTGTTCCAATGCTTAACCACCCCCACAGTGAAAAAGTTCTTCTCAATCTCTAACCTAATGATACCTGTCTGTCTATAATTGGCTTGAGATATTGGTTATAGCCTCACAGCCACCTCCATAAATAGACGGTCTTGAACTGAGACAGCCCCCACCCCCATTTGAATCAGCACATTTTAAGAATGGTCAAATCCCGATGTGAATTTTGTGATCTGAGTTTCTCTTAATTAGTCTGACCCAGTGCTTTAATGCAACCTATTTTTGACCTTGGGGAAGTTTTAGATGTGAATTTCATATTTTATGTCCATCTTTACTCCTCACCAAGAACCATAACAAGGAACTTGTTCTTCTTGTTCTTCAAAAGGTAAATATTAATCTGTATACCCTGTCAACAAAAATATTACATTAACTGCTCTATAACAATGAGAGCAAAGTAAGCAGGAGAAGGGCTCATTCAACGTTGAACCAGAGCCGTCAAGTGTATTTCAGGGACTAGAGCAGGATGGAACAGGGTCTTGCCTCCAAGATCTATAGGACCAGGGAGTCACTGTGTAACAGGTCGCCCTCCCCAGCGCCATCTTCCCTGTTAATCTGTGCCTTATGTGGGGCGTTCTTGGAATCTTCTTTAAGGTTCCTGCTCTTTACTTGCCTGTCACATCTTGATGGAAATTATTATGCTGAAGTTCTTGTAAGCGGGAGACTGCCTTCTGTATTTCATATGTTGGGGCCTGTCACATCCACGGGCCTTGACCCCGGTCTCTCTCTTGCTAGGCCTCCCCGTCTAAACCCATCAAACAGGGCTTGATGCTGAGGCTCTAGCCTTTCGGCCTCTTGGGGCTCATGGCCCTCTTTCCTGCTTCAATCTGGAACCCGGCCTCCCTGGCCCAGAGGCCCGGCCCACAGCCAGGGGGCTGAGTTCAAAGCTGGGGAACAGCCTCAAACTCACACCATCTTAGTAAAAAAACCCCCCAAAACCCCCAAAATAAAATTGCACATCAGGTGCACCAGACCACCCTGGCCTTTTAAGATCACACCTTCTGGCACCAGGGTCAGTGCACCCCAAAAAGCCATGCCCTTGCTGGCGCCAGGGTCTATGTGCCCCAAAAGCTGCACCCTCACTGGCGCTGGGGTCCCCACTCTGTAGTGAGCCCCCAAATGAGGCCTCCTCCTTCCCCTGATAGCCTCAGCCAAACTACTGGTGTTATTCAATAAAAAAAAGGAATTCAAACAGTCCTGTCCATGGGCAATAACCGCTACCCAAAAATGTGATGAAAGAAGGCAGCATACCAGCTTACATTTACACAGGGTTCGTGCTTCGGCTCCCCACCATCAGCTACGGTCTTTCTTCTGGGGTTGCTGCCATCCAGGGTCCTTTGTAGCTCCCCTCCCCAAGGTCTTTCGTGGAGCTCTGGGACGCACTCCTTCTCCTTTGGTGACTGGCCTCTACTGCCACTCTGCCCAGGAATGTTATAGTCCTGGCCTGGCCCTTCCAGTCAGCTGACTAGCTGGGCAGGCTCAGCATTTAACCCCCTCCTTACCAGCACTCTGTGCCCAGAAAGTTCTGGCCTTAAAGGGGCCGACCTGCCTTCTGGTGACAGGGCTAGGGTTCCCAGTTACACACTGCCAAAATACATAAACACCTCAGTTACAAGCTTGTAAGGAGTTGCTCAAATCAGTCAATGGTAAGGTTCCTTTTATCCCCCCCCCCCCCCGTACTATTCCTAACAAAAGTAACACAGTGAGGGAAAGATGGCTACTGATTCCTAACACAGACTACAAGCTAAGGCACCCACCCACTAACATGCGGCATACAAGTGGGCTGCTTCAGCCACATAGAGGCACCTTGGACCTTAAATGCTGGAAGCTGAAAGTGAGAGAGGAACAATGGATATAACCCTGGTCATACCCAGTTCACTCTCCCTTTCAGCATCTGTTCTCTGCCACAGGATACTGGGCAAGGTGGATCTATGGTTTGACCTAGTAAGCGGCAGTTAATCTGGTGCTCCTCACAGATCCACCTAGCCCCTCACATGCTACACGTACCATTACTTGGTTTTAAGTATGTACAGCAAGAGGAATAGCACTGTAGTTATCTCCATTACAGATGCACACCAGCAATATGCTCTTTCAGTTCATTCAGATGTCCTCCTTTGACTATCTGCTTGGGTCACTGGTGGGTCTCCCAACTTCCACTCCTTTCTTTTTCACAACAGTATTAATAGAAGATGCATCTGCTTAAGAATCCAGATATTTGCAAAAGTACTCAAACTCTCCAAGAACGATCCCACCATCAAATAGTACATAGAGAGGGAAAACCTCTGGAACTTAAGGTAGCCAACACAAAAAGTGATAGCCAGGATACAAAGCGTGGTGGAACCTTACTTGTTCCCAAAGTGGCAGAAGGATTCACTTTCAGGTAAATTCAGCTTTTCCCAAATATTTCCTCCATGCCCCAAACCCAGGAAGTCTGAACAAGTGGGTTCACCTTCACATGTCAACCTGTGGTCAACATAGCAAAGGGGAACAGACATGCAGAATTCAAGGGTGGACAACCTATGGCATGTGCGCCACAAGGAGCACAAACAGCATGTGTGTGTGGCACACAGCAGATCAGGGAGGGGACAGGCAGCAGAGCAGCAGATAGAGAAGGGAGCAGAAAGCAGAGCGGGAGACCAGATAAAAGAAGGGGATTCAGGGGTGGAACTCAGGGCACTCCCTTTTGTGGCACACTCCAAAAGGTTTGGCTTCCACTGATCTAAAGCATATTCTAAGATTATAGTGGCATTAAGTTTGAGAATATGAGAAATGTATTGGTAAAATACATTACAGATTTATTGTTTAATTTTTGTTAAAATATATTACATTTATTGTTTAATTTATTGTAAGATACATTACATTCTGGTGTAATGGCAAAAATGACCAATTATCTTACAGAAAATCCTTCAAATTTAGTCAGTCTCTGAGTTTGGTGAGTTGTAATTGTATAGGGAGGGTGAAGAGTCTTTGATCATGCATATAATACAAAATAATCATGTAAGACACCCTCAGGAATATTGAACTGCTCTGCCTAGGTTACCTCTTGAACTGCAAGCTAGGAAAGCTATCTTGGCACGTTGCTGCAGACAGACTGAGATGTGGCAGTCTTTAATTCTAAGTTAACTCACTTAACTCAAGAGTCAGTCCATCTTTGCGGATCACAAAGAGAGCTTCAATAATTACTTGAACTCTCTTAAAGCATGTATCAGTGGTTCTCAACCAGGGTGCCACAGCACCCTGGGGTGCCTGGAGATCTTTTCAAGGGTGTCACCAGTGCCACTTAATGTTAACACCTGTTAGATGTGCAAATATGATTCACGAGATAAACTCAGAGCTTTCAGCTAGAAATACATAGTATTAGAAACTTTCTGACCTGTTGTGGTCTTTACAAGTTCTTTGCAGCAACATAACAGCTCTATTAGTTTCCACACACATGAAAAAAGAAGTACAACTAAGAGCTGGCAATTTCCATGAGATGCCTTGAGTATATCAAGGGGTGCCTTCAATCTAAAAGGGCTGAGAACCACTGGCACACAATGATGTTGTATTTTTGTCCCCAAACCTGCTTGATTTGCTGTCCACAACAATAGATCAGAATATGAAATATTTTAAATATTAAAATACTGCAATAGTAAGGGAAAGTAGGGACTGAAGAAGTGAGTCATAAAGGTGCTGTAAAATCAGTTCTCATTGACTTGAAAATAATTTCTCTTTGAATTAAAGACGTAAACCATTGAGCACTTGATTACAGGTACCTTTGGCCTAATTCACAGTTAATACAGGTGAATCTTTTTGATCAAAATCTCTGCATTATCTCAACAGCTTGCATCTTTTCACAGCTGTTAGCTGATGCTAAATTAAGTCCAACTCCAGACCCTGAAATTTTACTGTAATTATTTTCAGTAACCTTGGTAACTGATTTTACATCATTAAATTTTGAGCATGAATTTGACTCACATTTTAATTCAGCAGATTTTAAATTACAATTAATTTTATTCATACAACTTTTTAACACATTAAATTTTAACTTTAGTGCAGAGAGGAATGCATTCATTAAGTCAAGCTCTGGAGTGCTTACTGTGGAATTTACTGACAGGCATCATAGTACAGCAGTGAATTCTCAGTCTCCCACTTATATGAAGGCCCTAGTTATCTGAATGCTCTAGACAGTCAGATATGTCTATCTAGATATATGAAACTTGAATTAAAAGGCTGTGAAGCCTTTATTTTTTATTTAATTCCACAATGATTTCAGATGGTCAGCAGTAGCAGGAAGAAGTCTTTTGTTTATATTTGTACACAGCAAATTATCTTCCCATGAAACAAAAACACTAAGAGACTTCAAATCTCCAGGATATGTAGATACTATAGGAACTGGCACCTGCCATACTCCTACTGAGAGGGAGATTGAAAGCACCCACATTTAGACTTAAAAGAATTAAGTCTGTATTGGTTTGGGGTAATTAGTGATAATGAGATGGAGGACAACAGGTCATTTCAATAACTTAGAATATTTTAGCACAAAACAAGGCCCTTGGGGTTGTATTTAGCACTCTATACTCAGGCAATATTCCCACTGATTATTGACTGGTGCCTGTCAAGACTGTGCAAAGTATCCTAAACTGTATTTGTGTGTGGAAAAATCATTGGCTGGCCAGTGCACAACAGAGCACGTCCTATTAGTAAAAAATAAATGAGAGTCTGATCCATGTGTGCAGCGGAAGCTTTGTCTGAGTTCAGGCTGTAACCAATACCCATGTGCAGCTAACTTCTTGCTCCTGTGAGTGCAGTGTCCTTACAATTAAACAGCGTAGAAGCTTGCCCTTTCTCTCCAGCAAAAGACCTCATATATAGTTCAGGTATCCAATTACTACAAACAGTATTACTGTGATACCCTTTGAGCACTCTTGCCTTGGCAAGGATGACGAACTGCACGTGGTTCCCGCTCTATTACAAATAATAACTAGATCTGTTTTTATCTTCATTTAACATTTATACTATGGCAGCAACAACAGACCTCAAGCAGGTCCTGCCCCATCATAGTTGCAGATGTACACACATAGGGGAAATTACAGATCCTATCCCAGAGAACTTCCTGTTTAAAAGACAAGATGTACTCAAGACATACCGGATTAATTGTTCTTAATTCTTTTTATCAATGAAATAAATATTTCACAAGAGCATTTTCATGTTCCTCCCTTGTAGCCAGGGATATAGGTTTTAGCCATGTTAATCTAAAGGCAAAAATCTTATGGTAGAGGCAATATCTTTTATTAGAAAGCTTGCAAATACATTTTTTTTTTTTTGCAACTCATCTATTTGTTCTAATAAAAGATATCGCCTCTACCACAAGATTTCTGATTGCTTTTCCCTTGTAGCCAAACACTGGATGCTAAGATGTGATTGCCAGGAACTGTAAGTCATTTAGGGAGGCAGTGCACTACACAGATTCAGGAGATAATTGGGCAACCTTGGGGAGCTCACTTCCCTTTGCTGTGCCTCAGTTTTCCCTCCTATACAAAGGAGATTAATGATAATGACCTTTGTAAGACACACACTGAGACCTATTGATGAAAAGAACTACATTAGAGCAAGTTTGCTACTACTACTGACAACAGGGAAAGGATACACTACTTTTTTTCAGAGAACACTGGTAATATCAATATCTAAAAACAACCAACATTAACAAATAATGGCGTTTCAGAACCAGTTTCCACCAGTAAGTAAAGATATATATTAGTTTGACTCAGAACAGAACAAAGCTCTTTCTGCTTCAAGGAGCCTCCATTTCCAGTGAAACCATTTAGTTAAGATCAAATTTAGGATCACACTTATACTTAGCACACCCTCTATTGAGGGACCAGACTATTTTCTCCTCTTACAAAAATGGTCTCAGTTACTTTAACCACAATGATTTTGGGGAGGTCCTGATATTTGTATTGAAGCCTAAGTCACAAAGGAAACTATTGAGAAGGTTTCTATTACATCCCAGTGACTCAGAGCAAGTGTATTAGAGTACAACATGTGGGCAACTACAGTCACTTGTAATTTGTGGTTAAGGAAAAAGTCTGCAGAATTCTTTGCTTGCCTCACATTAGAACACATTAGGAATACCCCAAAAGGCATTTGCCTTTATCTCCAACAGCTACAAACCAAAGAAAACTCATCTACAGCTCACATTTGAATAGAAAGACATCAAACGCTGCCATTTGAGGGCATAATGATGTTGCACATGGATGCAGCATGTGACAGCTGAACATGTTCAAAAGAAATATGAGATCAGAGTTAAGGTTTTGTGTTAAAGAGAAACATCACATCTTACCATTAGCCCCAAAGATGTCTCCCAAAACCCCAGCACTGGTAAGTCAAGCATTTGAATGAAGATGCACACTGTATATGAGGGCTTCCATTTTATCAAGACAGAGCAGGAATATGCATTCTAATGTTGAACTTGACTAATAATTTGAAATATTTATATTGAAGTTTCCATCAAAGCTTATTTTAATAATGTTAATTCTCCCTGATCAAAACTGCATTGAGAAATGCCTAACAGGATAACAATAGACACAAATTTGTCAAACAAGAACTATAATTAGCTGAATTCCTGAGCTAAGAAAACCTACTATATTTGTATGTAGCATGCTAAGGCAAGGAATACACAGCTAGTAAAGGTCTATATTATCCAATTACTATTTATATTTGGAAGCAATAGATGGCTGCAATTTAAGTGCTGCACCAATCAAGGATAGCTGTTGACTTGATACCTTGCTGTATGAAAGCGTGAAACAGTCAAATAGCTATTTTCTTGCTACTTGACTGCATCAGCTTAATGGTAGGTAGTAGCACATGGCTGTTTTGCAGAAGCTTAGCAACAAATGAGGGAGAAGAGTTCCCTTGAATACTGTTTGCATAGTAGGCAAATAGGATGGTATAACACACAACTAAGAATCATGACTCTGGGTAGGTGTACGTGCAGTACTACGTAGAGATGGCCATGCTAGCAGCAAATGAGCTGGTATCTGTATACAGCACAGTGCTGTAGCAAGGAGGGGAGGGGGCAGGGTGGTGAGCAGGGTGACCGCCCCAGGCGCCAAAGCGAATGGGATGCAGGACAGAGCTGCAAGAAGCAACTCATGGGGTGGGGGGCACACACAGGGACGGGGGGAGGGCAGCTCCTGCCGCTGCATGCACTCCTGGGCAAGTATGGAGGGGCATGTGCCTCCTGGATTTGTGTGCAGGGTGAGGGCAGGCTGCCACTGCGGGCTTTGCCCCAGGCACCAAACTTCCTTGCCATGGCTCTGCATACACAGCACAGTGCAGCACCACACTGAAATACATGCTTGGGTCCTGAAGCAGTATTGCTTATGCATATAATACTGCTTCTGCTTCCAGAACTAACTCGATGGCATTGCATCATATGGACACCCCCTCTGTTTTTTGTCCAGGCTGCTACTACCTGTCATGTATTGTACAAATGACTTACCCTTTCAGTATCATTTCCAGATCTTTCCACAATTGTTGGGATGCTTAATTAATTGCAAAGAACAGAGTCACAAAAATGTACTCTGTACCTGCCAAGTATTAATTGCTGTCATTGCATAAATAATATTATACATAATTATAGTACACATATCTGGTGTATAATATTATTATGTATAACTGGCACGTTCTGATCACGTAGAGAATAATGAAGTGCAGTGGCTTTGAACCAGCTTGTTTGGCAGATTGTAACTGCTCCTTGTGCAGGGACTCAGGGGGAAAAAGATGTGAAGATGACTACCCCGTTCTATGTGGTCTATATAAGGACCAACCATGAAAACCATTTAATAATGCCCTCTGGGAAACTCATGCAGGTTTCTTAGGTCCACAAGAATTAATGGACACCCAGTAGGAGAGGATGAAGTACTAAGTATTGGGCACCTGATTCAAGTTTCATATGGGCTGGTTTGGTGCTTGCAGTGAAATTGCTCCTGATTTATACAGATACAAGGGAGATTAACACTGCTGTTTATTCCAGATGAAGGAAATGCATGCAAGGTTTGGAATAATTCAGCCGCCCTCCTGTCACCCAAACTGGTAATCTCATTCCCAACCACTGTTTTTTTTTTCTCTTACCCCACTTACCTATGTTTAAATCTCACCATTTCTTCCTATGTAACATTTCAATCAGATTTTGATGGCCCTTCATCTTAAATCTAAAGCCTCTTTTTTCCTCACTCTGTGGCTGGCCCACAGTCATGTTACTGCTCTACAAAAAGCAGCTTTGAAGATCACTCCCTTCACTCAACTCTTGCTTCTGCTCTTTCAGAGTACCTAGTTCAAGCACCTTGTGCTTTTGCATCTGTCGCTCCCTACTTCTCTGCACTGGGATTTTATCCTCCTGATCCTGCCTCCTGCACTCACCACTCCACCAGCAATGCCAGCATCAGCTCCACATTCATTCATTTCCATTGGAACAACCTTGTACATTGCCTTTATGCATGCAAATGCAGCCCCTTGCTCAAGATCTATTTCTACTACAGTACCTCTATGTTAACTGAAATTAACCAACTAATGGTAGGGTAGGGCAACTTGAGAGAGGTATCATCAGCAAGAATAATACAGAATGCATTATCTAGCCCCCTTTTTCAAGTTGCCTTTTAAGGATTTCTGCCCTCCATGGGATATGTTCATGTGGATTTTACCTTTGGGGCTGAGAGTCTACTTAATATTTTGTATCGCGGATGCTACCATAACATGCCAAAACTTTTTCCAGACTGGAATGGAACACCAATCCTCAGAGGCTGGCACATTCACTAACACGCTGTTTCTTATTGTTTGCCTGGTCTGAGATTTTAGCAGTGATGGGCCAAATTCGTCCTAAGTGCAATTTCATTTACTGCAGTGAGTTTATACCAGGGATGTATTTCTCTTCTCGTGTTTTTAAACTTCAGCAGATGGTTAAGTTTTACACCAGAGGCTGTCAGTAGAATTTTAAAAGGCATCTCCTAACAACGTGGTGAAGCTGTAAATTTAATTGGAGCTGCACCAACAGAATGATCCCCAAAAAAACTTGAGCGCATTTACATTAGCCCTGGCAGTTGCTGCAGAAATATTATCAGGGAGTATTTTAAAAGCCCACCATATAACAATGTTTTTTCCTCCTGCAGTGGCCAACTGAGCCAGGCCTCCACTGAGAACAAGATTAAGTGGTGGTTGAAGAAAAGAGGCACCTAAGACTCAGTCCTTATCACATGCACCTGTGAAGCATTTAACCATGTTCTTAATGAACTACTCATTTGCTTAGAGTTAAGCACATCCCTGAGGTTTTTGTTGCATCTGACCTGAGTGCTGAGCACTTTATGGGACTGGGTCTGCAGTGAAATGCAATGATCTTAAAAAATAGATCACTCTTTCAGTGTTACTTCCTAAAAAATCCACCCCAAATGTACTGAATGCAATTTGACGCTATTACTAGACCACATCCATTTAAGCAACTGATATCTTACAATTAACAGAACACAAACCAGATATTCATATTACCGAAAATGTAATTTAGATTGATTCTACCTTATAAAAAATCTTTGTCCATTCAAAGTCCACCACTGAGTTCAGAAAATTTAGATCTTAACGGGTTAATGAAACAATGTTAGCTGAACTGAATTCCACTGGAACCAAAATTTTAGGGACTGTGGCTTGTATCTGAAATGCTTTAAGAAAAGCTGTAGAGAATATCCATTAAGACAACTCTGATGGAGAGAAAAATATGAAACACCAGATTAAAAAAAAATCAGGGCTTAAGTGACAGCCTGAAGGAATTAGACAAATGCTTACTACATCTGTGAATTAAAGAAAGTTTGTCACCTCTAGAGGTTGGTGCAAAATTTGCCTCGGGCAGACATGAACCTCTTAGATTCAGTTGAGTCCGTAGTGTTTTTTCTTGATTGGGAATCCAGCATTCAAGACTACATAACTCTCAGGATTTGCTGACTAGAACTTAGCATTGACAGAGCAGCTAGTTGTACCAATGTTTTTACTAGTTTATTCTAGACAGAGCAAACAGTGATAATTTGTGAATGTAAAGAAGTCTCACACACCAAAAAAAAAAAATAGAAAATAGAAATAGGCCTTTGTATGTTGCTAATTTAATATAGCTGTATTGGGAGAAAGTAAAGATATGGATTTATTGCTATTTTAGTGCTGTTGAAAATAAACTGTAGTCTCATATGCCACTAACCAAGGGTTATCTCTCTACTGCATTTGTGTACAAACCTTTGGATTTCTTACTGAACTAGTGGGATTCTGATTTGAATCCAGCCTCAGACAGAATAACTTTCTGATAAGACGGTCATAAATCCTCAGTGAAATAAACTCAGTATGTCTATGAGCTTTTTGATCAATTTTATGGTTTTTTCTTTTGCTGGTCAAATTATCCCTATCTCCCCCCCACCATATAAAGTCATTTTGACATGGATTAAACTACTCAAGCCAATAGTCCCTCATTACTTTAGCAAATGGTTTTGATTTTTAGGCAGTAAATCTGATGGCATGAACCGGATTTGCTCACTAGGAATGAAGTGATAACCTGACCAATAGTGTCAGGAATCAAGGTTGCTCAGAGCAGGGAATTTAAACAGCTACAGTTCTGGTGCACGTAAGCAGCTCTATACTCTTAAGGAAGTACTGCAAATGGTAGATGAGGGCATGTTCCTAAGTTTTGCAGTCTCCGTAATTTAAAATTCCTATTGCTCTTTCTTTCCTCCTAGATAGCCCCCAAAGTATGGCTGTTTCCTCTTGGGTGTTGGAGTGAAAAGAAACTCATCTCCAATGCCTGATGCAGAAGGCCTCCAAAACACTTTTGCTTTGAAAGTACCTCTGATTCCAGAAGAACTGCAGACCCCAACAGAGACATTTTCTTGGGGCGTGTAACAAACAGAAGTTAAAAGTTAAAGGACTTGATTCCATCCTTCTCTGTAAAAGAAGCTGATCTTCAGTGCTTCAGTATGGCATCTGAATATCTCTCAGCGTCATCCTTGTGTTAGTAATGGTCACTGCAGAAGCCAAGATTTCCCAATTATACCAGACATTAGGAGCTTGGATGCCACGTTTCACTCCTACAAAGTGTTATCATGTACACCTTTATAGTACTAATTGACATGAGTCATTATAGTATTAATTTACATGAGTTAAATCATCTCTGTAATCTGCACATACAGTAATGTACTTATGAAAAGCACTGTGCTTAGATTAGGGAAGAAATTTAGTAACTGCACGACATATTTTAGCAAATACTGGATTCTGAAAATCAGTCGCTGTGTATAATGTGATGTGCTGCTGTGATGACAAGGTGTCTCTAAGAATAATTTCTACAACATGCTCCTGTAGTTATTTGTTTGTGTTGAAACACAGTAAACTCTACCATGCATCCTCCTGTAGTTTTTAGGATGATTTCCCCTCTGCTTTTAGAGCTCTAGGGAAAGCAATACTGCTCATGTTGGATTCCCCTGCAGTCTTGTGGTAAACTAATAAAGCCTATTGCATACTGAAAGCATTGCAAAACTGAAAAAGGGTTACTAGTGTTGATCCGTGCAATTGACGTTTAGGTAGTAAAATACACGAGACGTTAACTGTATATTACTGTACATTACACCCTGTGCCTTGAGACTTCAGGAATCTTGGCAACATGGATGCTGTTATAAGTATCATAGCTCATACTGATCACAACTTACATCCATTATGTAAGCATTTACTTACATAAGTAAGTATCAGTGGAGTCAGGTGGGCGAGTGACACTACAAGGGAGGCATTCATTATCTGGCTCCAAAATTTGCAAAAGGTTGTAGCCACAGACAGACCAGGATCAGTAAGACAAAGGCGTTGCCTTCATCTGAATTTCATGCTGTTATACCCAATCCCTGCTATTATTCAAATATTCATTTATTGTGCGGTTATTAACTTGCGCCACCTTTTCACAAGTTTATTATCAGGTCTACTGTGTTTCTGATACTTCTCAGTGCCTCATCTTTCCTGGGACCACAGATTATTTTTTCACATATTTCCCAGTTCTGTCATCAGTATCAAATATTATGACAAGCAGATCCTGATGCCTATGACAGAGTTTTTTAAAATTCTTTTTGGATTTCATTTTTTTTTTCTTTTGGATTGAAGCCAATTCATTTTCCATCTTCCATATTAAATTAACTTTTGAGCAATCAATTAGTGAAAAAAACAGTTGATTTTGATGGGACCAGATTGCAGAACCTCCTGGCAACTCTGTATTAGTTCACTGCTACTGCTAATAGGGCTACTCGCACTGTAAACCTTAGTATTGATATGAGCTGACAGAGCAGGATAGCCCATGTCTGATAGTTTTTATAGCTCAGTAGGGCCCAGCCAAGTGGATAAAGGAAGGGCAAATTTCTTTAATATTAGAAAATTGGAGTGAACAGAAAAATACATTTGGTGTAGAAGTATCTTTATGGCAGAAAATGGTTCCCTAGATCCTAATCTGAGATTTAACAATTTGACAGACTAGAATTGTGAGAGACGGTTTGACCAATTCCAGAAACTAGTGCAGTTCCAGCAGCTTCCTCTACAAGAGTTATTATATAGTAGTTCCTGTTACAGTAGGCTGGCCAGATACTGAAAGTTAAAAATGAATAGCTAGTGCAGATTAAGGGGAATGGATTCTGTACATTCTATATCGATCTATGGAATATGAATGCAGTTTAGATCATTCTGACTTTTAATCCAACATATTTGCATTTTTTCTTACCACCCAAAATTTATTTTGTGTAAAATAGAAAAAAAAAATTACTGTGATAGAGCATAACCTTCAAATGTGCTGTTGGTTCAACTGTTTTCTCTGGGATATATATGACATGGTCTATCTGAACAGGAAAACACCAGATGGATTAATAGATTAATCAATGTAAAGACACAGTTAGGAGGCTGGGGCACAGGGGCAGGGGTGACTTTCTACTGCCTCCACAATCATAATTGCGATCACATGGCTGCTGGCAGCAGCTGCTTTCTGTTTTGCTCCTTCCTGCCCATGTTGGTGCCCAAGGCAGTTGCCCCATTTATACCATCCTAGTTGCACTACTGAGTAGATTCATGGGCTGTGTTCAGTCCAGCTCATGGACTGAGTGCCATGTACGGCACATTCAGCTGTTCTCTGCACTGCAAGGGAGCAGCGTGGGGGGAGGGGGGTTGACCCTTGGACATTCAGGGATCAAAAAAACCCACACAAACAAAAAGCAGAGCAGTGCACATGAGGACAGTGTGCGCCACTCAAAACTGGAGCCTGACTGGCTAGAGCCACAGTCTGGCTGCCAGCCAGACTCCAAGCAGCGGGACTGCCACTGCTGCAGCCCCAGAAGGCCCCCAGGCCTTCAGGTAAGGCTGCCAGGGCCAACCCAGTGCTGGTCCTCACCTCCCCTACACCACCCGGGGTAACCTACTGTGCACTAGAGGGCACGTGGCACAGGAGTTCCACAGGGACAACTACTGGTAGCAAAAGGTGTGCCGCTGCTAACTGTCCCTGGGGAAACAAATGTCCGTGCTCACGTGGCCATGGCCGTGGAGTTTATGGAAAGAACAGACCATTGAATCATCTAGTTTAGGGGCAGGCAACTATTTCGGGTGGAGGGCTGCTTACCGAATTTTGGGTAAGCATGGGTAGCCCTGTCCCTTGAAAGGTGCCTCCAACCCCTGGTCACTATCTTGTGACCAAATGTCCTGCCCCTAACCACTGCTACCAGAAGTCCCTCCTCTTGCCCCTGGAAGTACTCCTTTCAGCAAGAGGTTTTGCCATCTTGAAACCAGAAAAAGACCAAATTGTATTCTAAAAAGCAAATATCTACAACATTCATTTATTTGATCTCAAAAAATATTTTTGTCGCAATTTACACATTTTTATGTAGTGTACATAGAAGTGATTGCACAATAGCTTAAAATAAAGTCTAACTCTTGTATATTGTGGGGGAAATGGGGGTGGGTATAGGTTTGTGGGGGGCTGTGGGTGTGTGAGTATGTGGGGTGTGGGGGAGGGTGTGTGTATTTGGGTGGACAGGTGTGGGGGTTATGGGTGTGGGGTGAGGGAGCATGTGGGGGTGTGTGTGTAGATATGTGGGGTGTGGGTGGGTATGGGAAGGTTGGTTGGGGTGTGTGAGGGGGTGTGGGTGTGGTGGTCTGTGTGTATGGCAGCGTGAGGGGGGTGTGGATGCGGGACTCACCCTATGAACACACACACACACATACACACACTTTGTTCCTCCCTCTCAGCATGTGTGTGCATGCGCGCGCGCACACACACACACACACACCTCCTGCTCCTGGCCCTGGGGTACCAGCATGGGCCCTGCGTTCCTGTGGTCCGGCAATGCAGCCAGGAGTCATGTGGTGCTGGAGCAGTGCACCAGCAGGAAAGCAGGGAAATGGCTGAAGGTGGGGCAGGGCTGGGCTGCTGGATCCTGGTGGCAGCTCCCCCTGGGTCCTACTGCCCCAGGCTCCAGTCATCTTTGACAGGCAGCCAGGAGCACATAAATATTAATTTTCTAAATTTTTTAGGGCCGCGCAGGCTGGATAGAATGGCCTGATGGGTTGAATCCGGCCCATGGGCTGTATTTAGCTTGCCCCTGATCTAGTCTGACCTTCTGTATATTGCAGCCCAAAAAATTTATCCAGTGATTCCTGTATTATGCCTGTTTTACAGATGGTCTGTTCAGACCAGTTAGTCTCTTAAGGCATGTGTAGACAAAACGAGGGCCCTAAATTGAAGTGGTGGATTTTTAAAAACACTGCTTCAATTTAGGGCAAAGTAAACCCCCATGTCATGTACACCCATGTCTTACCTGCTTCTCCAGTGGCAGGGATAGGAGGGTGAGCTGCTGCTGGGCAGAGTGGTCCCTCAGCTACAAGGGGCAGGGGAGCAGGGGGGCTGGTGTTTACCTCCGTGGCAGTGGTGCCCCCCCCAAGTGGCACCCACCCACAGGCACCCGGCTCCATTGGTCCCGGGGAGCAGGGAAGAACCAGGTCCCCATGCAGCTCATGCAGGCAGGCAGGCTCCAAGGGAAAAAAAAAAAAGACAATTTTTTCCTTTGGTGGAGCCTGCCTTCCTGGGCTTCTGCCAGGCTGCCTGCATGGGCTACCTCCACAATCCCTGAAATGAACGGAGCTTGGTGCTTCGCTCCGCAGCTGTAGGGAAGCAAACAAACTCCTTGGAGGTGTTTTAATTTGCTGCTCCCCTAAGTCATTTAAGTCATGTTATGCCGCCGAATGTGCCATAGCAGCTGGAATTAATGCATAATACATCACCAACGCTTACAAACATCAACACAATTAAAGCAGTGCAAAAGCATTTAACCCACTTTAAAGTGTCGTCACACATGCCCCTTGTTTTGTCTATGCCCTTAAGGAATCATCCTGGCCTGTCTTCTCCCTGACTTCAGAGTAACATGGCTAACTACCTCTCTCAAAAATACAGTAACAGATTGGTTAGTGGCATGGACTACCACCCAAGGGGCTAAGTTCAGCCACAGATTTTCTGTCTGACTTTCAGCAAACAACTTAATCTATGTTGATCCTCAGTTTCCCAGACTCCAAAATGGACAAATTAATCCTTACCTCACAATGGTATTGTAAGGATAACAATCCATTAATGATTGAGAGATTTTCAGATTCCACAATGACAAGGGGGAAAGACAACATTATGGAGGTTTTGGGTTTTTTTAATCCTCCCTTGGAGTGTTTCAAGAAAAGCTTTGATGGACATGTATATGGGATAATTTAAAAAGAGGAAATTATATATCTGTGCAGAGGGTTAGATTAGATGAGACTTAAAGTCCCTTCTATTTTGATGATTCTATTCAAAATTGGCTGATAGATTCAATTAAAAAATCTCAAGTAGAAACAGAAAACTATATTCTTAAAATTATGGTTGAACAGCTAATGAAATGACATTTGCATTCTGACACAATGCGATAGCCCCGCCATATCCAACATCACTTTGTCAGGTTCTTGAGTACAGGGTGATTTATCACCTGGAGTAAGTTATTTATGTATAGAAAAATTAATACTTTTTTAATCATGGGAGTCACATTTTAATGATCAAGGACAAAGGAAGAAAGCAAACTCAGCTGGTCAAGAGCCCCCTGAGGGGCGACCCTAAGCCAAACTTGCCTTTATTATTATAACTGGGGATTTTTTAATCAGAAAAAGAGGATTGTCTTAATGATTTTCCTGTGGTGCTGCTGTTCTATTGCAGAAATGTTGAAGAGTATAGGTTCATGCTACATGTATTGGGCACTTCTATGGAGTCAGAGACCTTTTAAGGTACTCCAAATTTGAGTGCGGTATCCCCATGGGCAGGAATGTTATGCAGTTCACTTAATGAGGGCAGTAAATATTCTGTATAAAACTATATCTAACTGCAGAAATGAGTTCTGACCTGTTGTTTTCTGTTTTTAAACATTTTGGATATGAAAGTTCAGCCTCAAGCACACATTCATCTATAACAGTTCAACTGTCACTTTTAATATCAGTCAAAAGATGATGTGAAATCTGCCTGGAAGACCAATACCTTCTAGGGTCATATTGTCCATAGTGTCCACTTTTCTATGTGTCCGTATCATTTCAATGGCTTTCCTTTCTGTAGAGTCTATTTGATAAAAACAATATTTGCATCTACTAACACACAATTTCATTGAACTAAACCTTGTGTCTGACAGATGTGTTTGATTGTGTCTGATGACATTACATTTCCCGTTGCCCTCTGTAAATAATGCATAAAATAATTCACTCCATACATCCATTCTGCAATGTATTGCTCTCTGGAAAAGTGTTTTAAGGACACAGGTCAAATCTCCATTGGTAAAGAAGTAACATTTATATTTGATAGGATAGTCAAGTGAATATCACAAAACATGCTGTATGGCTATTTATTTTTCAGTTATGGCCATTGCCTTTTATAAGTTCACCTCCTTCAAATATTCTAGTAAAAAAAAAAATACTGGAAGTAACACTTGCTAAAATGGTATATTCTACAAAACTATTTACAGAAGGCAAAGTTTGAATTTATAATTGCAAATGTTCACATTAGAAACTTGATTTGCCCAGTGAAGGAAACAGAAATATTCATAGGCATCCAGATAATACAATTCAAACCTGAAGTATTAAAGATTTGCAATTAACTGATTGTCAATGAGCTAGGGAGAAAGAATTATTAGTAAAATTGATTAAGTGGATAACGACTAAATAATTGATATGTTAGAAATAAACTCTGATATGCTCATAAATGACTTGAATATAGAAGGAAAATTGCCAAATAAATTAGTCATTAGTAATAGATTGACTTTTCATAAAGCTAATGTTCAAAATTTGGAAGGCTGATTATTTTTTTCTCCTAGCCCAATGCTTTTTAAATCCTAAATCTTTTGTCATCTTTGAGATTCATACTCTAGAATGTTTTCCCACCATGGTAGCTCCAGTGTGTGTGTGCCTCCGTTTTCTTAATCTCAACTATATTTATAATTATTTCAATCCTTCTAGTTGACAGCTGACTTGATCTCGAATATATTCACCTCTATTGGCTCAGTTACGCTGGCTTTGTTACTGATCCTCTTCTTGGCAGCTGTGGTTTCTGTCATAGCTGCCAACAAACGGGCAACTCAAGGGACCTACAGCCCCAGCCGGCAGGAGAAGGAGGGATCTCGGGTGGAAATGTGGAACATGGTGCAGCCGCCACCGATGGAAAGACTGATTTAGAAGGAAACAGTCCTCTGTGCTACATACTGGAACAGCTTCTGGTTAAACTGGAATATTGTAAATATATTGGAAATCATTATTCATTTTGTTTTTGAAACCAAGGAACATTCATCTGAAAGCTGCGATGACTTTTAGGCCTGTGATTTTTTTTTCATTTAATCAAATAACTTTAGAGTTTTTAAATATTTGAGTAAATTGGTGCCATTTGCCACTGTTTTGGTCCAAGGACAATTTTGTTTGCACTGGAAATTTCAGCCTTTGTAATCAGCAATAGGCCTTACAGACTGTAGTGGCTTCTAGGTTATGTGTAAGTGCCTGTCTCTCAGATGCAGTTTAAACCACAGCTTCAGTTTTGGTTTTTTCCCTCTTTGAATACCTGTGAATCATTGCTGCAGAAGACAATGTGGACAAATCAAATACACCTGTACAACAAGGACATGCCAATGATGTCAGCAGAGGTTTTAGCAGTAGAATTGTATCTGAACTTATCTATTTCATTCTTTAATTCAGGGATTAAAAAGAAGCTATAGGGAAGGTTTCCTTGAAACAAAATACACATTTCAAAAGTGATGTACTTTTCTTCCTTAAATGATGTCATTTCACCTGCTTTTCCACCACCTTTTTCTAGAGAGAATTCCATTAACCACTTTTACTAAGACATATCCTTCTCCGAGTGCAAGATCTTATATGCCAAAAAAGCAAGTTGATTTGATTACTCAAAGTGACTTCTCTTTGAAAGTATGGACTCTAAGCAAAGTTTAAGCCCTACAATCTGTATCGCTGTCTTTGGTATTACTGTTCATTGTATAAATTGTTTGTAGCTATGGTCACAAACATGCATTCATTGCAAAACAATAAGCTTGTTCAGTGTTTTTAAAAAATATCAGGAAAGGAAAAGGGGGATTGCCTTGTGGATAAAGGGTAGGCCTTGAAAATCATGAAATAGGTGTTCCCACTTTCTATGCCACCATTTGCTTCTTTGTAAAATTGAAGTAAATAGTATTTGTCTACCTACTAATATTCCTTAATAGTTGTTAAAAACTTTGAGATGCTTTGTTGGAAACAGCTATAACAATACAAACTACAATTAAGAGAGCAATGGGAAGGTTAAAAAACATTTCTAACAATACAGACCCCATGGAATGACAAGCTACCCTGACATGGTGGAAAACTGGTATCAGCCAAATAAAAACACATATTGTTTTTGTACCTACAAATGAATTTTAACACATTTAACTAACTCATTTCCACAAACAATCAGGGCTCGAGATGTTGTGTTTGTCCCAGAAGTCATCATTTTCTCTCAGGACAAAGCATGACCATTCTGACATATATGTCTGTTGTCCCAGGACAAACCCTGAAAAGGTTCACCGGTTATGAATTGCTAACGGTTTGTCACAGGACACTGTGGGGTACATCTGAATGGTTGCCCTAGGATTGAATCAATGACAGAAAAGCATCAGCAAATTTAGCCACTCACTAAACCCTAATGAAAGGGCGATATGTGTACATGCCAATTCCAGGACTTTTCTGCCCTGGGACAAAATCACAATTAGCACAAATAATTAAAAGTGAATTTAAGCTTTTTGATTTCACAAGTTGTACTTATGGAAAAGAGATGAAACCATCGAAAAGTCTTACCTCAACTTGTTTCTTCTGGCATACAAAACTTGTAACATTTTCCATATCCCCTCAGTTCTGCACTAGATTGCATACATAAATCATGCCTCAAATGGTTATGCCAGTACTCCAACGGAAATCAGAAGTAACATAATGTACTACATAAACCCTCTGCTAAATATCTCAGCATTCAACTGGTCAAAGCCCATTTCTTAATGGACTATTGAGAACCAAATCCAACTGAAGCTTGGATTCTTCTTATCAACTGATTACTGAGAACAGGGCCTAAATGTATCAGTAAATCCTGCTCCTGTCTTGCGGTCAAAAACCTAATTTCAAACAAGAAAGAAAGCAGGTGCTGTAAAAACCAGAAGATGATGATGGATTTCAGACTGAGCTGTAAGAGCAGAATTTCCATCTGAGAAAGAATAAACATCAGGCCTAATTCTGTTTTGAGTTACAATATTTCTATCTCCACTGGAGGTGAACATCTTGACCTCAGTGGAGTTGCACAGACTATAAGTCAGGTTACGGTTTTGCTCATTAGAAGTTAGCTGCAACTTGATTCCAATAAACCCAAATGACAGCTACTAAGAGAAAGGGGGGGAGGGGGGGAAGCAAAGACAGCAGAAATTTAGCAGAGACTTTGTGGGGTTTGAATTCTTTGCTACTGCATTCAGATAAGGACTGACACTGAGGATCATAATTCTAGCTCACACCTTTAGCTTAGCTTATCTTAGCCCTTGTTGAATGAGACTGGTTATGACTTGGACTAATAAGAAACGCAATGAAGTTTGTTTTGAATGATCATTTCTAAAGCAACTTGGGTATATATTTAAAAGCAAAGACAAGATACTTCCCCAACGCCCTTACATTTGCTGCTGGAAAACAAGGACAAAGCAGCAATCTGAGTATGGTGGATGGGATGAAGGATGGGACATTATCATGAGCCAAACATTATTGATTAGTGTAGCCTAATGATATTTTTCAGAGGCTTTTGCAGTTTTTAGGTACATTAGTCTGTGATGATTATGCAAGTAATGATTTAAAGTAATGATTATGAATTGCTATTGATCAGGGCTGAAAGGCTCCCTAGATGGGAATCTGGAGGACAGGTCTGAAGAAGGCTGCAGGGTATACAACGTCAAAGAGGTTTTATTGGCATAGCAAAAAGCGCAAGAAAAGCTGCAGAGCAACTCAAGGAAGAGAGGGCTAGGATATGTCAAGGTAAGAAGAGATGGCAAGGCATAAGTCAGAGAGGAGTTGGGAAGACAATGTCTTGAAAGGGTAGTTGAGAAAGATATCAGAAGCCAATGAAAGAATTTAAGTGTGGGGGTTGGGGATACACAGCTGTGGCATGAAAGCAGAAGACATGGCAGATCATGCTAGCTGCTCCTTGTTGATAAGACTGAGGGCAGTGATATGAAAACCAGGAAGACCAAAAAAGGAGACAAACTGGTGCCACAGAAGGGAGAAGAGCAGAGACACAGAAGACTTTTCAGTAGTTTAGAATAGGAAGAGATGATGAAAACCATGTCCAAATAAAATTCAAGGAAGATTTAAACTAGACAGAATATAATTATTCCAATGTAAATTTGGCCAGGATACAAGAGTTAAAGAACCATACATTATTACAGTATGTGTCTTCTGCGCTTTATGATTATTAATTCAATTTCTTCTCTATGTCTGTGTGTATAGTATGTAATTTATAGTATACATTGTTATGCTATAACAAATCATGTTATTATTTTCTACCCACAGCATTAGAATACAGAAATGGCCAACAAATAGGGGATTACACCATACCATGTGCAAGAATTGCCCACCATTTGTTTTGTTACGAGAGATTATGTGATCAGACATTTTAAAAGAAAATTAACTCCAGGCCTGAGCTATATTTGCAGTGTAACAAATGAAGAAATATATCATTCGGAATCAAGTGATCCATAAACATTTTCCATATATACAGAAATCACATACAAGTGCTTTGTAATTGGGATCTGGGGCTGTTATCATTAATATCCTGATGTATACATTCCTTTACTCATGTTCCTGCTGACTGACTGTATGGCATGCTCTACTGGGCGTTTCAGTCCTTCAGCTGCCGTCTGTTGGTCTCAGTTGATTTTTTCCCTGGAGAGGCAGTAGCTTCAGGACAAGGCCACCCCCAAACCAACTAGCACAATTAGGAACTTCCTCAATATTTTTAGGTTATTTTAATGTTTGGGGTAGCACTAGCCTCTTTCAAGGGGGAGGTTTTGGATGGCTTCCCCTTCTGGGAAGTGCAAGTAACTCTTTCAAAACTCCTTGCAACAGCTGTAGTCCCTTGCATGCTCCAATTTTAACAGAATTTAAAGTGGCCCTAAGCTTTGCCTCACAACCTTGTGTTTTCTTTGAGTGATGGCTTACCTTGCCTATTAGCTTTTCACAGCACTTTGTTGCTCCCAATGATGCGGTGGGACAACTGCAGGATGCAGCATATCAACACAGGTGAAAAAAACCATGCTCTCAAAAGCTACATTTAGGGTCAGATTCCTCTTGCCTACCTACAAACATGTCACCAGCTGTGCCAACCCTCACCTGCACAAGTTGCCAAAGGTTACTACTCCTTGATCTTTGCCCTAAGGATCCCCTGTAGAACAACATCTGCAGTGCACTGTCATATATGCTTCCAGAGTGTCAGGCAACTCCCAAGAGCAAGCACAGACTATTGTACAACTATACTTCTCCTAACTGATGGAAGTGGAGGGTGTCTGCATGTCTCAGATCCTGGCAACCTGTTGCAAATAATCACTGCACCAGTCAATTCAACTGTCCATAACATGGTAAAGGGCAGTTGGACTCCTTGGAGACCAATACAAGAATACAATTCCCACCAGAGAAAACAGTGAGTTTTTTTAGTCATGGCCCATGCCTGCCTACTGTAGAGTGACTTGCTTATATATTCTTATAGTATTTACTCGCATACCACACACACCCTTTCCCCAAAAATAGCTCTCCAAAATTGAGGTGCATGTTTTAGGTGAAGATAATTTCCATGCTGGAATGAAGGCATGGGGACATGGTTGTGGCTGCCAGGGATGGTCTGTATGCTGGACATGCAGAAAAGGTAAAGCCTCAGTGTCACTCACACCTTTCAGTTAGAGCTTTAACCCTGTCACAGCTGCTCAGACAAAAGCTGGTGCCAATTCAGCAGGGACTGCAAAAGTCGCTACCAATTTGGCAGCAGCTGTGACAGGGTTAAAGCTTTAGTTGAAAGGAGAAAGCGAGTGACACTTGAGTAGTTGACTTTGTCCTTGCATTCAGCCATGACTATGAAAAAAAATCATTTTTTTCTTTCTTGTGCCTTCCCAAAACAAGGTGTGTATGTTATTTGGGGCATATGGTGTGCAAGTATATCTCCAATGGTACTGGCTAACTCCAGCGCCAAAGATAAAGCAGGTGTGCCTTAATTTGCTATTTCCTGGTTTTGAGAAGAACGCAAGACTGAAAGAGACATGAGTGGGTCCAAGATTTAAGTCCCTCAAGATTTAAGTAGGTGCTTTTGATATTTTGGAAAGGTACAAGTCACTTCCAGTAAAACTTTACATTAATTAATTTTTGGGAAGGGAACAACTTCAACTTTAATGCAGTGCCTTCTGAACCTTATGACAAGTTCCAGACCAAATTATTTCAAACTAAAGTATGCCATTGTAGTAGTAACTGAACACAATGGGAATTTGATCTCCTAAAAATTTAACAGAGATGATAATGATTTGCCTTTCTTTAAACGGGAAATACTATTTCCCTGCCTTAAAGTTATGTTATGGAAAGTGAATGCTAAGAACAGAAAGGACATGTATGTCTTTGTTGCCAAGAAGCTCTCACAGAGCACTTCTCAAGGATCTTTTACCTCTCTATAAAGAACTGCTATCTCCTATGTTTTGTGTGCCTGAGTGATTTGAAATCTCTGTTATGTGATGTATGTTAAAAGGGGTCCTCTGCCCTTCTCAAGGAATTTCACTTCAGTTTTTCAGCTCTACCAGGTCATTCTTACTAGAGAGCTCTTGGATCTGGAATTCACTCCTCTTTGATACCTGACAGAACCCCAGGCCAGGTATGCTTTTAGGCTCATCTGGATTCTTGTTCAAGAGCTAAGCTATAATTTCTGTTGGTGTCTGTATCTGCGTGGGTGCATGCAAAGTCTGTTTAGACCCAATGTGGACAATAGTTTTTAAGTGTTTGCTATTCCTTTTTATAAAATCCAGATGATTGGCACACTAATTATTAGTGTTAAACAAGGAAGATGGTAAAAGTCAAAGCACATTAAGGAAATAAGTGTGAAAAGTGAAAGAGCCCTCAACAGAAAACTTCTGTCCTATTTCCAACTTCTAGGTAGAACTGAAATATTCTTCATTGCATTTTACTTCACCTGTATCTTGAGCTTAGGACTCATTTAAACTCTTACTCCAGGCATTGGAGGATCCAGGATTTTGTAAAGGATGGGGGTGTGGGAGCAGCAAGCAGCACTGCAGGGGTGGCTGCATCTCTGGTCCCAGCTCCCTTTCACCTGCCCCAAGGGCAGGCAGACCATGCTTCAGGAGCAGCAACTGGGAACTAATTTTAAGCCCCAAAGCAGGTAACATTTCCCTTGCCCTCTCTCTTAGCACCCCTTCCTCTCCCTTCTGTTATTAGCAGCATGTCACCTGCCTTCTCTTCTTCCCTCCTCTCCTGCCTGTTGCTGCTTCTACCCCCAGCTGACCAGGGGGCAGAGGGAGTTCCAGAGCTGTTCCTGCCCTGCTCGAGCAGCCCAGGACAGTGACAGTAGCAGTGGCAGGCTGGCAAGAAATGCCCACGGGGACCAGGCAGGGAGGAGGTTCCTACCTGCTGCTTTCATGGACTGAGCCCAGGTTCCTGCACAGCCCAGCTGGAGGGGGACAGAAGTGGGGGAGAAGGAAATGGGAGGAATCCTTGCTTGCTTTGGGGACATAAAAAAAAGTCCCCTGCTGCTGCTTCTGTGACATGGTCTAAAAGGGGGGGGGGAGTGCAACTGTGCCACTGCACCCCTTTTGGATATGTCCCTGATTTCAAGATACACCCTGCAGAAGAAAATGCACAACTTTAGGGATCAGAACAGTAAGGGAAACTTTTTTTCCCATTTTCCTTCATCGCCTACAATTAAAGAAATCTGACACTTCTGTATACGATTCTAATAAAAGCATCAGATTGGACAGTGGAAGTCAATAAAGTTGAACACCGAGTGGTTGACAACACTAAAATTTTTGCCTATTACAAAACGTCACAGTTGAATGAATGGAAGGGGCTTTCATGCCCCAATGAAGCATGCACAGCCTTCAAACTACTGGCATGTGTCAAGACACTGCAAAATGTAACGTTTATAAAAGATACATCTGGTGTGTATTTATTGGGAGCAGAGGAAGGTCTTGTTTAAATTGTGCACAAGCATATGAAGTGAAAACTAGGATATACCCTGTGCTTCCCAATAAAACATGTTTTAACCCAAACTCCATCTATGATGCTTGCCACGATGTGCCAAGGCCTCTTGCACACTGAAAAGTCAAAGTATAAATTATGAATCAAGGCACAGGTGGGAATCCTAAAGACCAGAAAGAAATGTTCTCATTTCAGTGGTGAGATTTCTAGAGTTCAGTTCCCTGTAAATGTTATTATGGAATAAAAATGTATTTTTTTTTCTGGTTTTTTTTGCTACTACAATCAATTTAAGTGATTGTGGGTTACACCGACTTGGTTTCATAGAAGGTGCTTTTCATTCCTGTTTTTATTAGGAATAATTTTTTTTCCCATAAAATTGTTTGGAAGCCAATCAGATTTACCAATAATTCATCTAACATTGTCGAACAACAGTAAGACTGGCATGTCCAAATCTTGACATTAAATCATCCTTTTGATCATAACAAACTACACTGGCCTTCATCTGGTTATATACTCTTCTTGGTACTGTTCAAAGTGTGACTTTTTTGGCTTAATATTGTGTATGACCTTTCAAATTTCACCTGTATTTTCACCAAGAGTGCAATTTTCATTGGCATGTATTGTAATAAATAGTGATGACAAAAATGTGTGTTTCCAATTTAAATCTACTTAATTTCATTTGGCACCTGTGCTGAATCTTACATTGCTCCAAAAATTCAAATACTGTCAGCAAAATGGGTTTTGAAGAGTGAGGACAAACCTAAAGACAGAAGCTTTGCAAGGCAATTTTGGGTGTTCAGTTGTTTTGACTGCAGTGCTTTCTAATCCTTCTACAAAGATATTTTCACATGCATAATCACACAACATCTGCATGGTTGTAGCACACATGCAATGGTAGGCATCCTGGGTAATAGAATATCGCTTTTCTATCCCCTTACATAAATAGTATGTCTTTTCCACGCACTGCGTCATTGTATAGTAATCGTTATAGTACAGTAATAGAATATCATGTGCTACACACAGTGCATAGATAATTTCACAATCACGGGCATACTGGCCAAGTGTGAGCTAATGGGAAAAGTAGTATGGAGCCATTTCCACAAAATGTTGGCATAGTGAAAAGCAACTTCACAATTAAATATTGCTACAAGCCACCTGCACGTTTCTCCTTACCAAGCAGAAAAAAATGTGAAGAGATGCGAGTCTGCACGCACCCAACAATGCCGAGCCATCCCGGCTGTTCCCCTAAGCCAAGACTAAAATGGCTGAGCTCTGATATACTCCATCTCAGAAAAACACAAGACTTTACTGTAGCTTCTGCTAGGTTGCTCTCATTACTGGCAAACCTAGTGAACAAAGAGCATTTAAAAAAATTGACACAAATGTCCAAGTGATGTCATTGAGTAAGAGGATTAGAAATATGACAAATAAACTGAACATTATGTATGTGTGCCTCTTTTTTCTGAATTTTGCATGACAAAGTGTCATTGCACCCAGGTATACAAGTTAAGCACATTAAAAATAAATCTGAGCTGGTGTTTACCTTGTTATTTTCATAAGCCTCTGCAAAGAGATGAACTAGCCAAATGCCTTAGAATATTGTCTCTGTTGAACACCTATGCTAGTGGTTCTCGATGTCATTAGACTTAAGGTCTCCTTCGGAATATGCCGCCTCTTCTTCTACTCTTGTAAAGAATTCAGAAAGACCAAAACAGGTCAGAATATTTTTGCTATTATGGATTTTTATTTGAAATCACTGGGTTTATTTCTTTAATTATGTGTAGGTGTCTGCACACCTAACAGTGCTATGTTGCATAGCACCCATTGCATTCTTAAGGCTAGGTACAGACATTCAAAGAGCCCGAGGTTGAAACCATCTAAGTTACGTGGTTTTCTGTAAGTGGCAGAGTTTAGATCAACAGAGAACAAACTACACATGTGCCCTTTGGTTGGGAGGGGGAGAGGGGGTGGCAAATCTTAGATCGGGTTATGTCATTTTTAAACTAGTCTACGCGCACTGAACTTCTGTTCTGTTACAGGTATAAACCAGTTTCTGAACACTTATACTGGTAGAAGTGTAATGTCTGTACCTGGCCTAAAAGGATCTTGCAGCACCCTGGTTGAATATCACTAACACAAGGGCTATAGTTCAATATATTTAATCTATCCCTCCCATTAGACATAAAGCTGGAGTCTTAAATTAGAGGTGGGCCAAACAAATACTATCCAGATCCACGCTTTGAGCTCGCTGTGTGATGCAACAGATGGCCCAGTAATCAAGACATGGATTTACTATTCAATGCTTTGCATGTCACTCAATCCTGAAATGTATTTTCCTTATGCAGCTTGGCTGAGATGTAGAAATGGTGTGTCAAACTTCCTGACAGAGTGGGGAGAAAAGAAAAAAGGGAAAAAAATACACAATTACACAAGTACTGGTCTGTTGACATTTAAAACAAGACAATGATGAGCATAAAGGAGATAAAAAATCCTTGGCCGGCAACCCAAAGGACCAAAGACAAATCACAAAATAGGATGCAACTAATTAGACTGAAATGCCAACATTGTTCAGTATATCGTTCAAAGTATCCACAGTGTCAGGCTGCTACCATGCCCCGTAGTTCGAATATGCCAAAGGGAAATGTAGCAAAGGGCTGAATCAGAGAAGTTAAATACAAATATTTTAAAATGACATTTTAATTTCCAACTCACCATTTTACCGTTTTCAAAATTGTTAAATAAGCATGTCGCCTATTCTCAGAGCAGACCAAATGTCAGCTGTTTGTATGTATTATGTTGTATATATTACTCAGATAAATGAACATTTAAAATACATAATCATCCTCATTGCTACACAGGTTGTATTATATTATCAGGTTTATAATGTAAAATGGAACAGGTTAGCCTTGAATAAAAGAAATTGCTGGTGCTAAAAAAATACATAATCACAGATGTTTAGAATTATGTTCTGCTTTCTGGAGCTGAAGAAAGTGTAAAGGGGAGGAATCAGAAAACAGTTGGATAACATTTTCTGCAGTGATCTCTGATTATCTGTAGCTATCACAAGATATCTGGGGCCTGAGAGCTCACATCTATGAAAACCATGTCCACAGATTCTCAAGATGGAAATCTAAAAAGTCAGAAGCCTTTTTTGAACATTTTAACTTATGCCTTTGAGCTGTTCGGTGTTGCTAGCAGCACTACAAAAGCCCTCTTTGGGAACAGGGAATGCCAGCTATGGAACTGTAATTCTACATGTAATACTGGAACAGCTGGTGGAAAGAGCTTCCTACATAATCCACCTTCCAGCATAGTGATTATTTGCTCTCAAGTTGTTTCTATTTTTATGCAAGCTGTTACACAAATGGTGGGGCACTCCTAGCTCTGTGGGCCATGCAGTCTACCCAGATGTCCTTCCTTCACCTCCCTCCCTCAAAATAGAAGCCCATATCTTTTTGGAAGTTACCTCGGAGAGGCTTCAGAACATAGATCATCTCTTTACCCCAACAGTTTGAGCAACTGGAGGGAACAAAAAGCATCAACACGTTTCGCTTTTCATCCTATTTTGTATTATCTATGGCCTTGTCTGCAGGGGAAAGTGATTTGGTGCGAGTATAAACCAGTATAGCTATACTAGTATAACTTCCTTCTCCTGTAGATACTGTCATTCCAGAAAATGTCTTTTTTCCTATTGATCTGATGTTGCTCAGAAGGGCACTAAGCTAAATCCTGAGATGTACTCTTATGTACCAGTGTGCCTGGAGGATCCCACATGAGGGGTTCTCCTAGCTTAAGAAAAACTAGAACTTTAGCCCTATAACTGTTAAGATCCCCTTTTGCAGACATGACTTATTTGTTCGGTCTTTTTTCTCTTAATACTGTAAGCTCTACACCACTGGACTCATCTTTATGTCCTGCATGACACTGAGTCCATGGGCAGTACTTAACAAATAAAAACAAATACAGCTGAAAGAAAACTATTCACAATGGAACTTAAACATTTTTCTGTAGTCCAAGTTTTTTACTCTATTTCCTTTATCATCTAATGACAGTTCTTTGACTGGAAGAGTATGATTTATTGGAATCGTAACAGATAAAAGAACAATGTAATATACACAAGACAAGACTCTGGGCCTGACAGTTTAAGGGGAAACTTAAAACTTGGAGAATGTGCTAAGTAAAAGATACATGATCTATAGCATATTTCAAAAGTAGTGCCTAAACTTTATTTCTAGAACAAACTCATGTTTATATTTCATCCAGAATGTGTAAGAGGGCTGACAACCTCTAGGGTTTTAAAGCTTTAGAAAGAAGCTGCAAGCATTTTTCCTGACTGATGAAAAACCACAAACTGACTCTGCTTTGCTTTAACTGGATACCAGCAAACCCACATCATAACTTGAGGCATTACTTTGGTTTTTGTTGTTGTTATGACTTGTCACATCAAATAAAAATCGAAATCCATGAATTTGATAAAATTACTTTTTCTTTTGTGACCGTGAGGGTTAAAATGCACTAGTACTTACGGAACAAAAATGAAATGCTTTACCCATCATTCAGGTATGACTGAAGCAGTGTTGTGTAAAGAGTACATTGCAAAAGCAATTTTGTCAGCTGGTTTTGCAAGACAAACAATACAGTAATCACTAACGAGTAGGGAATCCATTCCTAAGTAAGGCCCTAACATGATAGTTCTTGATATTACGTTTTCTCGGTGTGCCACAATTCTTACTAATATTATATGCCAGTCTTGATATCATGTGGCAAGTCCCAAATGATTTGCATACCAGAGCCCTCTAAAAATCCAATTTTTCACAGACACTTGACATAGTTTTTCTGATAGGAACCGAGGAGCTCTGCAATGCTGCCCCTTTGAAATATGTTTATTGAACTTAAGGTAACCAGACAAGTTACCTCATTATCTTCTCAATTGTATTGTTCTTCCTTATAGTTACTATATGCCATAAACTCAGCACTCACAGTATTCTGTGAGTACTGTAATGTATCTAACTGCACCTACATTACAGTTATACAATTATTCAAGGAAAGAAAACCCATCCATTCAATTTATAATGATACAAAGGTATTTTCATACCAGGCTGACTATTTTGTTCACTCACGCTGCATCCACGAAACAAGAATCTAAGAAGTGACTATTGTGATGATAACGTCACTGCAATTCTATTAAAACTCATTCCAAATGTTTATATCTTCATAGGGTCTTCTCACATCTCATAATTTAAATACACGAGAGCACACTGTTGTGCCGAGTAACAGCAACGATGTGTTTACCTAGCAAGAATATGCAATTGTATCATGTACTTAGAAATCTATTCTAGCGACTCTTAACATGCACAGTAACAGCATCAGGTAAGATATGGTGATGCATACTCTTCATGTCCTAGTAATCAAAGTATATATCAAGGCTTGTTCTCTGGCTGCTGCTTATGTGAAAGTCTGTGCTTCTTTATATACATGTTTACATGTGCACTACAATTATATCAGAGTTGTGCTACACAGACATGCTCCTCTTTTTTAAAATCAACTAATGATCACTACAACAGCTGGCAGTCTAACTGGGTTGTTTAAGCAGTATAAGACCTCAAAGTGCTTCTTGTTATTCTCTTCCAGTTTGGACAAGTGAATAACTCTTTTAATTCTGGACCAAATTCTCCTCTATTGCCAGTTAGACCAGGTATGTACCGACTTCCCACCAGGCAACAAGTCCCAGCTATTTGCTCTCACTCCATGTGTCACAGCTCAGTTATGAGGGAGGATATACAGAGGATATACAGTTATGAGGGAAGACAGTGCAGTCCTCAGCACATGCCCCAGTGTCCTTCTGGGGCTCTTCCTCTGCGTGGATGCAATGTTATCTTTGAATTCTAATTGTCAAGATAAATGAACTAGCTTAGGAAATTAAACTCACCTGAGGCTGTCACAGCTGTGAACACACCTCAGTCTGAGGTTTTAGGGACAATGAACTATTTTTCTCAATGTGTTGTTTCTAATGATATAAAGAAAGACTGAGCTTATGAAGCTGTAAGGGGCAGTGGACTTGCACGAGAGGGAGGGAGGGAATTAGGAGCCTTGAGTTCTACTGGCTGTGCCAATGGCTGGCTATGTGACCCTGGACAAAGAATTTCCTCATTAGTATTGGAAACCCCCATTTCCAAAAAATGGTAGTACTGGTTTCTTTTGTAAAGTGCTTGGAGATATACGGGTGAAAAGTAGTATTTAAAAGCTAGATATTATTGGCTGGGATTTTTCAAAGGAGCCTAAAGGAGTTAATCACTGAAATATCATTGAAACTATGAGAGATGTGGGTACCTATCTCCTGCAAACATATGTGATAATGAATAATAAAAATTTATTAGAGTTTCTGCAAATAAGAAACTGAAATGATTATTTAATGGTTTGAAAGCTCAAAATATGACATGATTTGCTTCATCGTTTTTGCATTGCTAATGGATAAAGATAATCTGACATGAAAGATATAAATTAGATCAACTTAGACAAAAACCTGCACCACAACAATAGTTTCATGTTGGTAAATTTTATTTTATAATACAGTGAGGGGCACTTTATGGTAATATGAAGCTTACCAAAACCTTTGCACTGATATTATAAATTGGGGGAAAAAAACCAGTTCATTTTCTGATATATACAGTGTATTAGTGATAGTAGTCTAAACTCTGGTCCTGTCATTCTGGACATGACTTCATACACTGTAGTCTAAAATACAGAGTAAAGTCCCACGTTCGGTAGGAATTTTATTACGAGTCAGTGACTAATATTTATAAATATGTTAAACATGATGTTAATTTATTCAAATACCTCCATGATTATTAAAAGGAACAGTAAAGGCTCAAAACATCTTGCACTCCATAACTTTCCTATACATATTAAAGATGTCCCTGTTGACCCATAACAAAGGACTTTATAAAGATTTTTTTCCAAAACCAGCTGAAAGGCTCTGAAAAGGTTTAGAAACATGTTAGGATACATCATTTGTTCAATGTTTAGGCTTTTTTCCTTTCTTTTTAAGACAAAGATTTAAAATGAAAAAGAGCACATCCTTTCATGCACAAAACAGTGAATTAGCTCAGTATATGCTTGTGTGTTGCATCAAATCCGGATGTTCCACAGTGCTTTACTGTCTTATTCAAGTATATTAATTTAAAGTAGCTCTCAATAGAAACTTGAAAGTTAAAACAAAATTTACATCAATACATAAAGATAGAAATTAATTTAATTTACACAAACCAAAAAGGTACTGACAACCTTGATTTTGAGCAACGGTTTATCACAATTATGGATGTCATAAATTCGATTTTGATTATATATGTATGTATGCTACCATATAATTATCTAGCATTGATTGTATTGAGATGTTCAGAAGTTGATACTGAATAAAAAGAAGTTGTGTTATGAATGTATAAAGTACTGAGTGAAATATAGTCATTATTATGAATTGTGATTAAATGTGTAATATTTGCTGAGGTGATATGTTTATTATAGCGCAATAATGTGACATCCATAATCATTTTCAGTCATTGCATATATACATTTTCCTTGTGACAAAGCATGGTTTATGGTTTTTATCATACAACCACATTAAATACTACATGTAATTTTACACATTTCTGAAAAATATGATCTAAAGGATCTGCGTGAAAAGCAGATGTGCATATTTGTCACAACTAAATTATTCTAAAACAAAGAAAAATATTGCACAAAATCCAATGCATTTTTTGAAAGTAACAGGTTTCCCTCCACATCCTAGTAGCTCCCTTATTTAACCAAAACAGAAATTCAATTTACAAACAAGCAGAATCAAAATGTCCATTTATTTGAATTCCAACTTTGTTTTTCAAATGTTAATACTGTTACTGGACTCTGAATAGGAACACTGTTAGAACTGACCTAAGTAACATATAAACCAGTTTATGGTTTGATTAATAACCCTTTTTACACTCTGCACTTCTTAATCCCAACTCCTGTATTTCTACAACATATTCTAATCCAGCAGAATATCCTCCTGACATAGTTCTTGCATCTGCAGGCAGTTAACTTTTTAGAAAAAAGGTTAGCAGCCTCCTGTAGAGACCCTTTTACCGGCCATTAAAAATGTTGTGAAGAAGGAAGTAGCAAAGAAATTTTGGGGAAATTCTGTATATGAGATCTTCACCATATTTCCTCTGCTTCAAATTTTAAACTGGCTTCTCATCCTCACATCTGGCGGGCTGCAAAGTCTAGACTAAGTTCATTGATAATGCTGATGAAGTGGTCTGTTGCCTACAAGAGCTCATGCCTCTCTGAACCAGTCAGTCTGCAAAGTGCTACCTGCCCTACATTCTGCCTACACTAGTCTCAGTGACACTAAGGTTAGGATAGGGACAATCTTAATCAGTCTATTGGTCTGAACCATGTTATCAGATATTCATGCGTGGTGGGGATAAAAAAATGAAGGGGTCTTGCACCTAATGTCTGGGAAGGTGTACGAAGATAGTTCAGGTGCCACCTTACACCCATGCTGATGTAATTCCAACTTTGAAGTTCACCCTGATCAGTATTTCTCAGAAGGGCACTGGTCGGCTCACCACTATGGGCTCCACAGTGGAGGTTAAGCAGAAAAGGAGGTTAAGCAGTGGAGGTTAAGCAGAAAAGGAGCAACTTCTACTAGGTACCATTCTCATTTAAACCAGTTTTGTTTAGTCTGTAACTTAAATTCTTGGGAAAGAAGGTGACTTAGGTGGACATATCAGGGGCCAAAGTATCATTAAGTATTTGCTACCAAGAGAGGAGCTGCTACCTCCCTTTTGAGCAGAGATTATTCCTTCACAGCTATACAGCCAGGGATGCTGGTTAGCAAGGCACTCGTGGGTGAGCCACTGTGGTGTACTAAGGTATTACACTTCTGGTCACATTTTCTGAAGGGCCCCGATCTTGCTGCTAGTTTATTTCATGATGTTTTATACCTTCAATTGATTACAGGTACAGAAGATAATCTGGTTGCATCATGTTTGATTGTTCTACAGAACACAATCCATGATTAATTGTGGATGAAAAATTAGAAGCCATTTTTTTTTTAGAAATACATAATTAACTAGAACACAGGCTTAGGAAGAGTTAATTCCTTGAAAAACATAAACCAGAATTTTGATATCTTAAAAAAATTAAAAATGTAAATGAGATTTAAGAAGTGCTCAGTGTTGGATTAACTTTGCTTCTACCAAAGTCCACATTAAAACATCCAAGAGTGGACACTAGACAATACTGAGTTTTTGAAAATCCCACACCTTAGCTATCAAAAAGCAGCAACATCACTCTGAAATTCTAAGTGACTGTGACAGTTTCAGTCAAGAAAGTTATTTCACAACTTCTAAAACTACATTTCTTCCTTCAGAACAAGGATATTTTTGCTAATCCAACACACCTAGGGAATCTGACCAAACCACTGCCCCTTGTATAGATGCCCTCTGCATGCAAAGAGGAAAGGGCAGGGATTGGCTCTGCATCCATGGTACTGTCCATCCCTGAATATCTGCAAAGGATTTTCACAGTATTGCGGATTTACAAATGAAGAAATGGAAAGGCTGTGACTGAGACAGCAGGGTCAGCATATAATTCTCTCACCAACCCTGTATGAAATCTGATGAAAAGACTATTTCTTTCGCCAGAAAGGTCTGTGCTAGAAACCTACTTCTGCAGAGGTTTATGAGGACAGAAGCCAGTACAGGTAGGCCTGGCTTGCTGGTTCCATTATGTCCCACTGGAATGAAAAACAGGCCCTCAGGCTCTAGTTAATTCTTAGATCCGCCAGGAACAAAGTAACCTCTCATCATCCCATAGGCTCAGGGGCCTAGCTTCATTACTCCAAAGGAACAATATGGGGAAATTTAGAGATGGGAACCCTGCAGAATGTCTCTACTTTTCCAGTGCCATCATGTTTGTTTGGTTTTTTTGTTGGTTCCCAAATCAAATAGCAGATATAACTCACTTTAGGGAGCCAATTGAGAAAGAGGACCTGGAAGACCTTGAATTCAAGTCCCAATGTGACAGTCTAATTAAAAAATGTCTCTCTTGCATAAAGAACCTGAGACTTCCCAGATAGGGACAAATGAGAAGCTCCCAAGATCCTGATTTGACTTAAAAAACACCCCAGATTCCTCTATGGGAGTCTTGAGGAGCTTTCTGGCTGAATCAAGTTTGGCTCTCACCTGTGGGTGGAGACTAATATTGATGATTTTAGAAGACACTAAAAGAATTCCCACATAGAAGAATGGAAAGCACTAAAACTTAATATCCTTTACTTGGACAACTTCTCTTCCTATGGGACTTAACTGGATAATCTAAATACTACAGATGTGCCCCATGGACAGATTTAAATGGGAACAAGAGCAGAACACAGCAATGTGCCTGAAGATACTCTATATGACACATTTGGCAATTTTAACAGGTTTTTTTTCCTAAGAAAAACTATTTGCAATTCTGAATGTTTAAATAAGGCACAAATATTAGCCTTTTAAAAAGATCATTTATAAGAGGTGAAAAAGATTCTGTAATTATTCAGTCTTAAATGTAACCTAAATTTAACTTCACCAAACATGTAAAACTAAGTTACTCTTCTAAGGTACATATGGTTCAAAAAACCGAAGGAGACAAAATACTTACATTATTGTAAACACTCTATGAATTGTATCAGCAATATGGAAAGGGCCTGTCCTAAATGTGGTAATGATAACACAGTTATGGCGAAAGCAATCAAAAATACTTTCAAAAAGTTCAATTTTACCACCCACCCTAAAGGTGTGCCTCTCCAATTTGTAGTTTCACTTAGTATTGAAATCATTACTACTTACAAAACAATGATCCAAGGATGCATCAGTTTTGTCTGATTCCCAAATCCTTTCTTCATTGCTATAATTCTAATAATAATTAAAGGAACATTACACGCCTGCTATAGCATCCTGATTTTCCTCCTTTCAGGTAAGGTTTTTAAAAAGTGTTAAGGCTTGGGGTAAGAGGGGAGGGGTGTCCAACTCATCAGAAGTCGGTAAAAGCTGGTCCAACAGATGGGCGCTGTTGAATACATCACCCACAAATCTCATGCAGCATTCTTGGAAGAGGCCTTGAACAAATTTACAAGTTAATATGGCTAGAATTTCTAATACAGTTTTTTTTCCCCCTTCAACAGTCTCTAAGATAAAAAGGAATTTTCTCTTACATAGGTACATCTGTTACAAATAATCTCTTGTGTAAGTATATCATACCTCTCATCCATATATATTCTTAATTGTTTTTTTATAATTCCCTCATTCTGGTTTTTCCTCAGCCTGTCTCAGTGATTACTTTACCTACAACAGAAAAACAACCATTACTCAGCTTGTATTATGCATAACAACATTCCACAACAGTTAAGGGAGGAAAAAATGGAAAATAATAGTGTATTCAGGTGAATCTTTAAATTAAAGTTAGCCACATGTAGCTACACAAGTGAAAATTTAATTAATCTTTTAAAATTCTTCTTGTGATATAGGAGTAACAATCTTGGTCTCATTAATAAGTGCTGCAATATCGTTAAGAGATTTTATTTTTCTCCCTTTTATCACAACATAATCCACTTGTGTGTTGGATCGGTATCAACAAAGTCGAGGGATACCATCTATTGAGTCACATCTCTCAGCAGCTTTGGTTTTCCTTGGAGCTTCCTAATCTAAATATTATTCATGACGTGGGGAAACTGGTATAACTGACTGTCTACCATTCAAGGTGCTAAGGAAATCCAAAGGAAAAGCTCTTCAAATTGCTTTAATGAAAAGGAAAATTCCTTCATAAACTCAAATGTGGCAACCGGTATCAAGTCAAGTCAGTCTGGAAGCTGTTGTGACCATTGGGGCACCTTAGACCGTTGGGGCAACTGGTATGGTATGTTAAAACTGCAGCAATCTATCAGCAAGGCACTGCAGCACATCAAACACCAGTAACCTGCTTCCTCTGGTCTTTGTTGAGGATAACAATAACTTATAAGCCATTCTTGCCAAAAAAAGGTAGGGTAGATGGAAAAATTCCTCATATCAATAAAGGAAGAGTAGAAAGCATTCCTTTTAGCCACAGCAATACATCCTCTGGTCAGTAATGGATATACTTCAAAATTGCCAATTACAGTCTCCGCTGTACATCTCCCCTGCTTTTGAGCCATTCCGGGTACAGACAGGAACAACCAAGAGAACAGGTGAATGGAGAGAGGTACTCCATACAAAGACAGGGACCTACTTTTTTTTAAATGCATAAGCAGCCTCTGGTGTGAAGGAGGATAAACATTTATGTCTAAGTTCAGTAAGCACAGTGTCTGTTAAATTTCCTTCCCTATATTTGGAGAAAGATTCTCTGGTTTACATCCATGGCTAAACTGAGAGTCAGGTATGTGAATTCTTAACTTGCTGAACTCATTATTTTAGTTGTCTAGAGCTGTATGTCATCTTAATTCAGTCTGCTTTATAATTCTGTATGAAACAAGACTCCTACAAACAGGGATTCAAAGTACCTTTTAAGAGTGGCTTGTAAAAGTGAAACATACGTATTCAAATGGCACAAATTAATTTTCAGACAGGATTTTATATATATATACACTACAGACATTCATAAAGTAATATAAGCTATCAAATCCACTTATACTTTCCTTTCTGAAAATTCCTAACGGAAAATGTCTGCATATGGTATCTTAATTGTAAACAGAAGTTAATTGACTTCACATTATAATTCAGCACTTTGCATACTTTATGTAAGAGAAGAATATGCACTACCTTTTCAAAGTCTGGAAGACATGACCTACAGTTTAACTTAATAATAAGTTCCAAGTTATTCACAAGAGATGCTTTAGGTTAGAAAAGGTCCTTTTCCCCTTTGTTCAAGCAAACACCTGATATGGAAAACTGTTATTGCTGTGTAATTCACCTTATATTTAAACCTTTACCTAAAAGATTAAGGCAATTAGTTCATTACAAACAACATTTGTGAGTTTCAAACAAATCTAAACTGTTTTTTCTTTTCTTTTTTTTGTCATTTCATCATGCCAACAGGATTAATATAGTACCTTCAGAATCTGGACGTCTGCTGTGGTGATACACTTCCAGCTGCATAAAGGAACTAGACACTGGTAAGCACCATACATACACCAGGTGTATTTTCAACATACAGACTAACTAGAACCCGATTTAAGAGTGCATTAATACATTTTAATTCCATTGTATGAACTTCAATGCTGCCCAAAAAACCTGGCAAACAAAGAAGGAGATGTCTCAAGGGGAGAAATTGCGTGTAATAAACAGATTTTTTTTCCTAAGGAAGAGCTGTTATTCCTGTTTGATCTTTTGGTTATCTTGTATTACATGGAGTCCTGAGCAGCCTCGTTTTAGCCTCTGATAGGAATCAGGCTTCTCCTCTTGCAGTTTTCTTATGCTTTATTTCCACTGCTATTTCTGGATATATTATCCTCTGAAATGTTTAAGCTATGGTGAAAAGCAGAAGTCATCTGACACAGTGATACAACTTCATGAAGTAGTCCACCCTCTTCCGAGGTTTCATTTCCTTCATTTTCTTCTTTTTCCCAAGGGACCATAATGGATGGCTGCTGACCCACACTCGCTGGGCGTTGAGCCTTTGAGGTATTGCTTAGTGTTTCATTCTGTTTGGTCTTCTTGTAGGAAGAGTCATCTACTTGGGAATATTCCAGAAAAGCAAAGGCCATGCTGTCAGCACTAAGGGTTAGGGTTTTGTCACTATTTTCTTCTTCTGGCATTGAGAGAGATTCTGTAGGGCAACTGGAAGGAGCTCGCTTCCGTGGTGATGGAGGGAGTTGTTTCCAGTGGAGGACACTGTCATCCTGAACAAGGTTCCAACGTGCTTGATCATTAGTACTGCCACAGAGCAGCGTGAGGTTGCTTTCACTAGGTGCATTGGATTTGTTCTGAAATGAAGAGCACAGGTTAATACAGTTTATGTCAAAAGAAGTATCTATGCATGGGCATCTTTGAAAGATGAAATTTACATTCAGTTTTGTACATGTACAACACCAACACCTTTGGCAGGGTCAACTTCAATGCAAACTCTCTGACACATCCTCACTGAGGTACCCCACCCCCATCAAGTGAAAATAACTTCTAGGAAGGATAAGAGAGTTCTTATCTCCCTTGTTCATTCAGTCTTTGACACTATGGTTGTAACTAGGAACAAATGTAAAGATTTGCCAGGGGCAATAGTGCTTTTGCAATGTATGATGGGCTATCCTACTACAATACAAGAAGGAACTGGACTGAGACCAAAACTTACTGGCATTTTCATTCTACTTTTCAATAATTAATTATATTGGTTTTCATAGTTAATCTTTTAGTCAACTAATAAAACAGACATTTTATTAATACAATCTTGTGCTTATAGTGCCAATGGATTACAAATCAATTAACTGCTTCCACAAAGGATATCTAGTATGGGAATTATGCTAGCTGTAAATCTAGAGCAACTGACACCCGAGTTGGACTGTAATGGGTACAAGAGTCTTCTGAAAACAACCACCAACACCAAGGTGCTGATGTAGTGAAGATTTTAAAGATGTAAGCGAGGCAACCGACCTGTGCCAGGATCCAGTGGGACTCTGCCTTCAAGTAGAGGTGTTGGTGAAGCAGTCAAATTTGCAGGATGGAAGCCTTAGATAACTACTCTAAAACTCAAATGGTTTCTATAGCAATGAGTACATTGATTCCCTGACTTAATTAAAATGAGGCTCTGGTTGCTAAGCAACCCCCCCCCCCAGCTAAAAGCCAGGGGGCGTTAGAGATAAGAAGCCTCTGCCTGGCAGAGGCTTTTGCCTGGTCACCCTGTGGCTGTTTCCTGTCCTCCCTGCCTGCATGAATGGGAATTCAGGCAAGGGCCCCACTGGGCTGGGACCAAGTACTCCCACTGGGGGAAAAGGGGGCTGGGAGCATGGGGAACCGCATGCTATGGGACCAGGCTGGGCCCGCATGCTGCAGGAGCTGCATCCTATGGGGACGGGTGGGGCTGGCACCGCTTGCTGCCACCATATGTGGCCAGGGACTGGGGTAGGAGTATGGGAGCTATACGCTATGGGGCTGGGCAAGGCTGGCCCCATTCGCTGCCACCACATGCAAATCCAGACACTCCCTCACTCCAGGGACCTTCCCACCCCCCACTTCCCAACACCCTCCTACACACACTATACCATCCCACCCGCCACCATAACCCCAAACACACCCACACTCTCCCACAGCCCCCATACACACTCCCACCCCCACCCCACCATACCCTCCCACACACTCCCACCCAACCACATACCCCACACCCACACCCCTCCACCACACACCCCACCCACACGCCACACATGCCCATTCCCCAACTACACCTCCCCATACACCTTCTTACCCCCCATGCAATATACAAGAGTGAGACTGTATTTTGAGCTATTATGCAATTGTCACTCAATACTCTACACAAACATACATAAAATCAGGACAAAAATATTTTTAAAAATTAAATTAAAAAAAGTTATAATAGATGTTAGATTTTTTTTTTAGTTTAGATTTTTTTTTCCGGTTTCAAGATGGCCCTTCGCCCATCCCAAAAGAAGTACTTCTGGGACAAGAGGAGGCACTTCCAGTGGCAAAGGTCAGGGGCGGGACTTCTAGTCCCATAATGGCAACCAGGGAGCAGGGCAATCCCTGTAGCCCTCAATACCTCACCAAAACTCATTAAGTGGCCCTCCAGCTGAAATAATTGCTCACCCCTGGTGTAGCGGGACTGGGCCCTGGCCCTGCCTGATAGGATTGGGCCCTGGCTGTGCCTGCCCGTGCAGTAGGACCAAGGCTATGGATTGGATCCAACCTGCAGGGCCAAAAGGTATTATGAGTGTGTGTGTGTGTGTGTTTGTATTCCTAGATACCTAAAGAGATGTGTATACATATATATATTTCCCAAACTCTTGACACCTGGGGTGCCCTGGGGTGCACACATGCATGCGCGCGCACGCGCACACACACACACACACACACACAACCTTTTCCCATGATTAAAATGAAATGCCACTACTCACACACACACACACACACACACACACACACACACACACACACACGTATCAGTTGAACACAACATTTTATTTACAATTTTAAAGCAATTTGGAAGCCTACCAGTGCTTTGATCATTATAATAAAATAAATTCTAAAGACCTATATATTTTGGTGTTTGATTGGGGGTTTTTTATCATGGAAAATCAGTGCTCCCCCTGCTTCCTTCCCTCACCAGGACGTGTCAGGCTGCAGCTGTATCTCTTGCTCTTTGTGGCATTGAGCAGCCTTAATTTGCTGGTGCCCTCCCCCTGCCCATGCCATGGCCCCTCACTCCCAAGCCACAGCCCCAACAGTCCGGTTGGTGCCCCTCATTCCTGACCCATTGCCCCCTGTTCCCAGCCTCCCAGTGTGTGGGGAACAGGTGGGTGTGTGGGGAAGGGGGTGTGTGAGCACAGGTGAAGCATGGGGGGATGGGGGGCACTTGGTCCCCCCAGATTTCTGTGCCCACAGCGGTGCACAGGACTGCAGCATGGCCAGATCAGCTCTGGGCAGGAGCCACCTCCATGGGCCAATAGACAGGACCCAGCACAGGACAGAGCACTGCGCTGCCATGGCTATCAAGGTAAGGTGCAGCAGCAGGGCACTGGTGGTGGCATGCACCCTGCTGCTACTGGATGAGCAGGGGGAGCCTCACTTTGGTGGCCATGGCAGTGCAGTGCTCCCTCTTGCACTGGGTCCCACCTGCTGGGCCACAGAGGTAGCTCCTGCCTGGACCTGGTCCAGTCCGGCTGCAGGCTCATGCTCTGCTGGGGGTGCAGAAATCTAGCGGGGAATGTCTCTCCTTCACCCCCTGATGCATCACCTGGTGCTTCTCCACACCTTGATGCATCACCTATGCTGTCACCTGTGATTCCCCACCCCTCTGATGCATTGCCTATGCTCCTTGACCCCACTGCCTCCACAGACTTATCTGGAAGGAGCTGTAGCAGCAACTCCCCACCACACTGCCTGGCTGCACATGCACACGGTGGCCCCTGTGTCCTGTTCCCCACAGCCCCAAGCAGCCCCTTACAGGCTGAAACTCTGTAAGCCTGCAAGGGGAAACACACGGTTTCCCATGATTTTCTCCTTTAAGGGAGAAAATTCGTGTTTTTCCACAGCAAATGGAAAACCTGGATCCCTGATAATAACAAACCATTTGTTCAAAAGCCAGGTATAGCTTTAAGTAAGTCCTCAGATGGTGGAAATCCACACCACGGCTACTAACATAAGCTTGATAGGAGTGAGGGCAGCAGTAAGGCACATTTGCAATCACGTAAACTACTCTGCTAGATATTGGTTGTAAATGTATCTTTCACAAGTGCAGTACTTTGGATATAACCAAGTTGTTCTTTGCATAAAGGTGGAAGACTAACCGTAGTCTTGTAATCAATATCATCCATTGATCTAAAGAAATCCAGGCTCTTTGCTCCTGAGAGCTTTCCTCGATCTGAACTGTGTGTGCTCAGAGTGTCCAGAATCTCTCCGAGCAAGTCCATTTCTCCCGGGTGATGAGAGGTTCCTCTCGTTTCATCAGAATCATCACTATCATATAAACAAGTGGACGTTTCCTCGCTATCTTCAGATGACAACCTGAAGATATAAACGTTTCCATCAGTTAAAATGTTTTATTATAGACGCTTCTGAAAATAAATAAGGACTACACATTCACAGGCCATCTGAAATTAAAGAAGATTTCACTTGGACTTTTGCATCCACAATTTCACTTATAAAGAAGAACATACAGTTGTAAAGAAGAGCATGCAGTTAGACATCTATATGTCCCAGTTATTCCCTGGCACAGTAAAGGGTGGCAGGTACAGGTGAACCAATACATTGGTTCATATATTATCAGCACTGATAAAAAAGCAATTCCTCCCAGTTAAGCTTTCCTTTCTGATTTTGTCTCTCTTCTTTTTTCTTCACAATCCCACTCTTATCCTGGGTATTTCAGTGTCCATGATGATGAATTATTTCACCTCTTAGCATATTTCCTTGACTTTATCTCTTCAGTTGATTTGCAGCCTTGGTTCAATTCTCCTGCTCACCGAAAGGGTAATTGATTGAGTTTAATTTTCACTGAGTATACTCTCTTTCCTTTCTTTTTTTCCCCCTTCTTTGCTGAGTTCTCATTCTGTGACCACTGTCTGGTCTTTTTTGGAATTGACCATCAGCTCTCCCATATGCCCTATCAGTCTTTCCATGTCTTGCAAATCCTCAGCTTTGATGAGTTCTCATTTGCTCTCTACCCCTCTCTTCCATTGATATGATAATATTGACCCTCTTTTCAACTTTCAGTCCTTTTGCCACTCCCTGCCATGCTAACTTTATCTTGTCAATTACCAGACTGGTCCCTCTCTTAACACATGCTTCTTTAAGTCCTTGACTTACGCTGTGGCATGCCAGAAATCTTACGACCAGGCTGACTTTTGCCATTATACCTCATTCTCTCCCTACATTCTGTCATCTTCTTGGGTAAACAAATCTATTTTTCCAACTAAACTGAATCCCATACTCATGATCAGGGATCCTGGTTTTTTCTGTTAAAAAAATTCTCAGTTAAAATGAAACACCACTATACATAAGAAATATGCTGCTAAGAGGTGTGATAGATTTGCTTAAACCTATCTATCTATCCATTTAGATATATTAAAAATCCCAAATTTTCTGATTTAAAAAATAACCCAAAATCCACATTTTTCCATGATTAAAACGAAACACCATATATGTATAGATAGATATATACGTCTATAGAGGCATCTATTTTTATCTATATGGCATTTCATTTTAATCATGGAACAATGTGGATTTTGGGTTATTTTTTAAATCAGAGAATTTGGGATTTTTTTTAATCAGAGAAAACCAGGAATTAAAAAAGTAATTCAAAAATCCACATTTTCCCATGATTCGATAGATAGATAGACAGATATTAGTCAGAAAATTTGGTATTTTTATCAGAGAAAACCAGGATTTAAAAAGTAACCTAAAATCCACATTTTTCATGATTAAAATGAAACACCACTATTATATATCTATAGATAGATAGACAGATAGATAGATAGATCTATCTATCTATATAGATAAATATAAAGATCTATCTATACACACACACACAGAATTATAATAGTGGCGTTTCATTTTTTAGATAGATAGATAGATAGATAGATAGATAGATAGATAGATAGATAGATAGATAGATATAGTGGTATTTCATTTTAATCACGGAAAAACGTGGAATTTGGGTTACTTTTTTAAATTAGAAAGTTTGGAATTTTTGAAAAAACCAAGATCCCTGATCATGAGTATGGGATTCAGTTTAGTTGGAAAAGTAGATTTATTTACCCAAGAAGATGGCAGAACGTATGGAGAGAATAGAAGTGTAACGGCAAAAGTCAGCCTGGTCATAATTTTACTACATTTGACTCTTCCTCAAACTTTTTTTTTCCTCTGCCTTTACTGCTTTTTCTATATAGAATGTTGCTGATTTCTTTCAAGAGAAAATAAAAACAGAAAAGAGCATGACCTTTTGTCTCCCCTAAGTCAGCCTCCCCTTCCCTTCAGCCTCTTCTCCCTCTCACATCACAAATGCAAAAATGTCTTCTCTGTGCTCCTCTTCTCATGTCATTTTCCTCAGTGAGCCCCCACAACCCATCTTCTGAACTCCCTCACATCCATTCTCAGCTCCTTCCTTACGCTTTTTAATGTTTCGCTATCCTCTGGCTTTTTCTCCTCACAACAGAAATATGCTTTAATCATATCCCATCTTAAAAATGACCACTGTTGACACCTAGCTACTATGTCATTGCCCTTTTCCTTATCACCTACAAGCTCAACCATCTAAAATCACTGTCTGGAGTTTTTTCTTCTAGTTCCATCTGTCCTCTTCTTCCCTTTCCATTCTACTCAAACTACTATCACCAGAAGTTACTATCGCCAACATTTCAAGTAACCTCTTCACAGACAAACCTAGGACCAGTAGTCCATCTTCATCCTCTTTGATCAATCAGCTATTTTTGACACAATCAACAAAGCTCTTTTCTTTTTGAAATCTTGTCCTCCCTGGGCTTTCTACTCCTGGTTCTGATCCCTCCTTTTAATCATTCCTTTAGTGCTCCCTTTAGAGTGATTCATTCCACTTCCACCTTTTGTGAAGTTTCACAGGACTCCAACTGTGGTCCCCTCCACTTGTTCTGGTACACTTTGTGTCTGGATAATTTCATCTGCAATCACTGATGACTCACAGACACACAATTCGCTTTTAGATATGTCTCAGAGAATCATACGGTTGGGAAGGAGCCTCAAGGGTCATATACAGTCCAACCCCCCTGGCACAGATGGAGGCTTTGCTATTCTTAAATTTTCTCAGATAGGTGATTATCCACCCTCTTCCCAGCCAGGGCCGAGGGGATGGAGGAGGGGATAGGGGACACATGCAGCAGAGCTCACCTACATGGTGTGGTCCATGGCTGCCTCCACGGCACTCTGCATGGGGCTAAGCCCTGGCTGCTCCCATCATGCTCCAGCCCTGGCCAGCATGTACAGTTTCTGGTGGGGCTGCTTCTGGTGTGGTTGCAGCTGCCTGGGCACTGATTTGTTCCCCTTGCCTCCAGCAGTGGCTTCTCTTGCTCTGCTGCTCCCTGCTGGGAGGAAGCTTCAGCCAAGTGGCTTCTGCCCCAGCACAAAGGGCTCTGGCTCCAGCTCCCAGCTACCTTCCATTTACTCTGCTTTCCCAGTACAGGTGGCCAGGTGGGTGGAAGGCAGCTGGGAGCTTCAGCTGGGCAGCTCCTGTCCCAGCGTGTGGGGCTCTGGCTCCAGTTCCCACCTGCATTCCACCCACTCAGTCACACATGGAGAGAAGCAGCACCCAGGTGGCTGCAGCTGGGCCAGTGGGCGTGGGCTGCCCCAGGCTGGGCTTGTCCCCATGTGAAGCGCCACGGGGGCAGCCGTGGGATGTATTAAATCAACTGGCAGGCGCCCCCCTGTGGGCCAGATCCAATCAGCCGATGGGCTATACTTTGCTGATTCCTGATCTAATCTAAACTTCCCTTGCTACTACTTGATACCACTGCTCCTCTTTCTGCCACCACTGAGAACAGTCTAGCTCCATCCTCTTTGGAGCTACCCTTCAGGTAGTTGAAGGCTGCCATTAGATTCCCCATCAAAGTGGACAATGTTCTTTGGGTGAATCTGATCTCTTTTATTAGACCAATTTAAATAGTGGGAGGAAAAAAAAATTTAAGCAAGCTTTCGGGTTTAAAAACCCTTTGTCAGGCTGAGGAAGTTTCTGCAGTCTATGTGCGCTCTTCCTGGATGGAATAAAAAGTAAACAAGCCAGAGGCTGGGCTGGTATGCATACAAAATAGGTAGTCAGTGAGGATGTAAACTGAGTTTTTGCAGAAACACTACTCCAAGATGCTTGATTGCCTATTCTGCTGCTGGTAAGACTAATAGGCTATAAGTGCTCCTAAAGTATCTGGGGCTAGGAGGCACACACTGTTGAGGGAGAAGCTTGCCTCCTTAAAGGGGCAAGGTGTGACCTCCAATGTTATTGTTGTTGTTATGTTATAGCCCAGGGGCTTGTATTTACATTGTTATTTGAATCCAGTGGACCGGGATGAGGTTATTTGGGAAGGAGGAGGTCTCATTAGGGCTGAAGCGAGCCCAGTGCCAGTGAGGGCACAACAACAGGGCCGCAGCAAGCCCAGCGTCAGAGGATGCCACTACAGGGGGTTGAGAGACCCCAGTGAGGGCACCGCAGATACAGGGGGTGAAGGGACCCCAAGAGGGCATGGCAACTGGGGCCAAGGGCCCAGTGATGACAGGAGTCCAAGCTAGACTGTGGCCTCATCAGAAAAGAACAACATTCAAGTTCAATCTATGAGGCATGGGGCATGGTAAAGTGTCGGTTTTGGAGCCATGCGTCTAGCCCATAAGGCTTAGGGTATCTCAAGAATCGCTGACTTTGAGTGAGACCTGGCAAGGGATCCAAGATCAACAGGATCTAGTGGGGTTCAGCAGGACCGTGACCACGCAAACTCATGGGCAACCTCCCAATTTATTATTATATCAACCAATGAGACATGGCAGGCGAGCTTAGAAGGCATCCACAGGGTGAACAGGCATGGTCATGGAGCCCAAGTGTCATCACAGCCATCCCTGGGGACTCCATGCCATGACACGCACAAACAAACAAAAATAGGTAGATAGGGAGCTCACTTGCTTCTTCGGTCTATTTCATCATCATCTTCATCCAAGGTGAAGTCATGATTACCAAAGCGCGAGTTGAAACGGGTCTGGAGAGTAAAAAAATAATATTTGTGTCTTTGTTTTTTGCTTTTTCCATTGCTGCTCATTTTCAGTCTCACTCAATGATTTCAATAAAGACTCTGACCACTCACCAGGATTAAACTTTTGGTGAGGAATGTGATATACTGAATAGTCATTGTAGAGATTCTGATGGGATAACGTGAAGAATTCAACAACCACCAATCAAAGAAAGAACAAGGCAAATTGTTTTTCTTTATGGCCCAAGAACTTAACATTCACCCAAAACACTGATTAACACCAGGTAAAGACAGATGGAGAAAAGTCTGGAATATTAAACAAACCAAGAATTTCTGAATGCACCTAAAAACTGGTCTACATGGGGAAGTTAATATGTAGTACACCGAGGGTGAAATTTCAGTGAATTAGGTGCTCCTTGCTAACTCCCTGTGTTAATTACCTAACGGGGAACATTTCACGTACACTGAGAGTGCCTTTGTGCAATGCAGTTCATTCCATTTTTAAAGCAACCTTGCATTTTAGTGCACTTTAAGTATCCCTATGGAGAGTTAGTGTGAAGTAGCTAGCGCTCTGTAAATTCACACTTTAGCTTAATGCACACTACATTTCCTGTATAGGTAAGCCCTTATTTAGCATGTGCAGACTGTCACTGAAATGTTTTACTGCACTTGAACACATGTCACAATTACCTTAACCAAAGCTTTAAGCCAAACGTTTTGGTGACATGTACACAGCAAATTGTAGTAGCCTGCTATTAAATCCACCTCAAAACTCTATGCATTTCTGCTTCCTGTTATAAGGACATAACATTAGAAACTGTATAATCTATGAAGAACACCATTCCACACAAAAGAAAACAAAAGTTCTTTAAACTTCAGAAACTTGACTATGGTCTAAGGACATCATGCAGATGAAATAGGCGCAAATCTAAAATGCATGATGTCAGCTTATTTTTTTAAAAACTTTATACACTACTATAAAGTACTTCTGCCCAAACATCTATACCTCCTTATGGCAAAAAACAAAAACAAAACCAAAGTCCCTGAATGTCTAAGCCTTCCAGAAGGGCTTAATGGTGGGAAAATATGGCCTTAATATTGACACTACAAGGTTCCTGGAAAGCTCATTGAAGATGTCAGTGTGCCTCCTACAGGTGATGTCACATACAAAGTATGCTCTTCCTATACCCCAACAAAAAGCTTCTGTTTTTTATTCCTCCATGAGTATCTCTGGGTATACCCACTGCAGGTTTGTGCTAGTTTCCCCTTCAAAAATTACTATCAACAGGTATTTAACTTATGCCAATAATTGTTGCAATCCTTTCCCAAAGTTCTTAGTCTTTTCTGCATTGTCCTGCTACAGAAAGGAAACATATGATACTTAATGATTAAAAGCAAATGTCCACTGATAAGAATGAGAGAGACAGTATGGTCAGCTAAGTTGAAATCAGGCAACGAATCCATACTAAACCTTAGAGTGTAACTAATATCAAAGTGAGGGACAGACTGCAATACAGAGTCAATATCAAATGTAACAATGAACTGCTGACTTCTCAGACTAATTGTAATAGTCAGTGATCCGTTGACAATGTCTTTTGGAACATATCTTTTTCTGTGGCTACCACCTGTCCAAGCGCTTTTCAGAGTTGGGACAATTAAAGTACTTTCCTGCCAGAATAAAGTTCCATGAGATTGCAATAACTGTCTTCTGGAAACAATAAAAAAGTTTTAAAGAGCAAATATAGCAGCAAAGAAGTATGTCTTTGGGAAACAGGAACTATATAAACTAGTTAGAATTGGCAAATGTCATCGAGCTTAATAGTTACCCATGTCTCGGCTCCTTTGAGCAGTCTATTGAAAGTATTATGTTTGTATGTCAGTGGACACCAGTAGAAATAGCATAATATAGGGCAGCAGAGTATGATTGAGCATACCAGCATGAAGCCAAGAAAAATAATAAGAAATTTCTTGCTGTCTACATATTTCCTTTTTTGTTGCCCATTACAGGTTTACATAGAAATCTTTTGATTCTAGATCTTGATAAAAGATCTTAAAAGAAAGAAACCTAAAATAGGAGTATATCCTGAGGTAAACAGCCACATTCACTGGAGTTTACAGCTTCATCAGCTAGCCATTGAGACCTAAAGCAACATATGTTTTTAAATAGATGCAACTCTCCTCTAGTAGTTGTAATAAAAATGACTAGGAGGGAGAGGTATGTCCAGACTACATTGCAAAGAAGGAAAAAGAAAAATAGAAACTCTTAATAAATTCCAAACGGAGAACTGTAAATCTTTTTCAAAGCTCTACCAGATGAAGTGACATAGTACGTGCACCTGCAAAAACTGTCAAAGTCGTTTAAGAAAACCTTCCATTACTGACGTACCCTGCTGTTTGCAGTTATTTAAGCTTTTAATTTCTGTCTTTTCTGCATTTTGAAGTGTGCACAGTTTTTTCATGCCGTTTTATGAAAAAAAGGACAGACTTCTGTTTCCTTCCTGATTAGTGCTTTAATAACAACCAGACCATTTAAATTTATTACCACAAGAAACCGTATTGTAACACTCCTTTCTTGCTGCACAAAAACTTTATAAAGTCTTAATAGACTGCTTTCATATAATCTCTGTTTCTATATGGGAATCAACAAACTTCTTACAATTACCATATTATTTAGCTTCTACTAACTGATCTGGTTTACATATTAAGTTCTCCATGTTTAAAATCTGTACATGCGTAAATTTTGGGCATTCTGCATTTTTCTCATCTTAGTAGAGTAAAAAAGAAGCTCTAGATGTCCCCACATATCTTTGGCTCTCTTAGATTAATGACTTTTTTCCTTCCATTTCATTCTCCTTTCTCTGTGAAATATAAAAGATAACACAGAGTTCAGGATGGTTAGATGTGAATAGGTGGCAGTCTTCATAAAGCATTTCCCTGAATTGTCCAATGGGCTTGTATGCAAGGTATGAAGGAGAAACAATTGCAATTCACAGATTCACAGAAGTTTAGGGCTCATGAGATTATCGGGTCCAGCCCCCCTGGTCTGGGCAGGAAAGACTGCTGGGGTCAAATAACCCCAGCAAGGTGTGCATCCAGTCTCCTTCTGAAGATCTCCAGGGCAGGTGCCCATACCACCCCTGCTGGAAGTCTATTCCAGAGTCTGGTCACATGAACCATGCAGAAGTTTTTCCTTATATTTAGTCTGAAACCTTCTTTTAGGAGTTTATCACCATTAAATTACCCTGCTCAAAGCAGGACTAGCCCCAACTAGATCATCCCAGCTAAGGCTTGGTCTAGCCAGGTCTTCAAAACCTCCAAAGATGGAGACTCCACCACCTCTCTGGGTAGCCTGTTCCACTGCTTAACTACCTTCCTCATGAGAAAACTCTTCCTAATATCCAACCTCAAGTTCCCTTGCTGCAGTTTGAGCCCATTGCTCCTTGTTCTGTCATCTTGATTTGGGATGAGCCATACTAACCCAGCACCAAGCCTTCAGTAGTATCAATCTCTGGATAGCTTATGACATTAATCACCCCTGGAAGATCAATGGAATATTGCAATTGGTGGCCTGGTGACTAATATCTGATACTGTTGTTTCTTCACTTTTCCACTTCTTCTAACGCAGATTAAGATGTTTACATAGTTTTAACAAGACTATGGAAGATTAGTCATAATTTTCTTAACTATACCCTCTTGCAAGCCTCCACCTGCAAGAGGTTTGCAGTCTACAGGCTTGAAACAAATGCTGGGATTTGGGAAGCCATAAAGAGTAGGTTATGACAATAACTATAAATATGGACACAACCAACTAAAATAAGAAAAGCTACAAAAGGAAAAAAAGTTCTCTTACACATTTAATAATAAACTTGGTGGTTAAATAAACTTGTTGTGGCAATAATGTGATAAATGAAGGAGCTAAATGGTAAGGATTTAAATGTTAGATTGTTACATTTTTGACAGAGCATGAAAGTCAATCTTTGAAATGTCAGCTTTTATTTAATACTGCAGCTTTCAGAAATGTAAGTTTTTGGGAATAAGGTTTTTATTGATCAATACAAACACAGGCACTTTAATAAGGCTATGGCCGTTAATTGTCCTGAGTGAGAAACAAATAGTCCTTTGATAAACGGCAGCACACATAAAGTTTCACTTTTTCTGACTACCCAATATATCAACAAGCATACCATTTCAAGATAAGAAAGATAGCTACTGTGTTTCATAGAAAATATATGAAGTACAGTTTACATCTGGTTAATGCACAATAAAAAACCTAACTAAGAAAAGAAGTCACCAGCATTTCTACTTGGTATCAATCTACTTCTACTTTTCTCACCCTACCCTCCAAGTGCAACTGAAGACAGAATTATTGCTGTGCCTGCCAGAAACAAGGACCATCTATCAGTTAAGGGTACTATCTAAGTGGCAACCCAGCCATTTCCTTTCCAGGTCAAAATTTTCAGACTAAAATAATGGATAAAGAGATGAGAGAAAAAACTGTGCAGCAGTCTGTGGCCAAGAAGGCAGACTGGAACCTAGATAAACTCGCTACTAGGAAGGTGCCAGAGTGAAAGGGATTCTCCTACGGCCTGGAGAAGGGCTAAAGGTTTTTCTTTGCTCATTTATGTGTTTGTTTGGTGAACTGTCTGTGTTAAGATGACTGGCTGGGAGCAAAGCCAGCATTCAAGACAGCAGGCACACCAACCCGGTTACAGGCTCTATTAGCAGTTAGAAACCCTAGAGCCACTTGCTAGCACCTATGTCCATGTGCAAGGAGACAAAAGAAGCATTGAAATTAGAATCAATTTCTCTACCTTCCTTGGGATCGTAAATAGTTTGCAAAGCTGAAGGATGAACCTGGAGATTTTTTCTAGAAATTAGCAAGAACTAAAATAAGAGTAGGCTGGAGGACAGCCCAGATAGTATCAAATTCCTAAAAACATTGGAGGGTGTGAGCTCCATTTGACAGTGATGGTTACTGTTACAGTTATTACCTGACTCATCCTATGCCTGTTCTCTGTGATGGCCTTACCTTATAGGTAAAATACCTGAAGGAGAAAAATCAAGATTGTATTCTGCAATGAGAAGTATGGCTATACAAAGGAACAGAGGGATTCTGGTAACATCTTTACTGTTCACAAAGGCTCAAATAATCTGGTTGTCACATGGTATGAGAACCTGGAGCTGCTGGAAGCTTTCAGGACTGTAAAAGATCAGATATAGGGCCAGAAGTGCCAGTCAGTAAAGTCAAAATCCTATTGATAGTGATGATGGAAGATCACAGACCCACAATTGACAGAGCAGGTTCCCTGCTTGGAAAGAAGTGGTGTTTCCTTTGATATCAAAGAGCCTTGCAAGAGTAGAAATGCCCACCACTGTATGCCCAACTAGGAAATTACATCATAAGCAAGCGAGATATATTTCCAGATTCTCATTTACTGGCCATGTATTAAATGATTAATATATCTCCAGAAAAAACAGTGTTACAATGGAGTTATGGTTGGGGATAGCTCTGTAATTTGGGCTAAAATATATTAGGAGAATGGGAAAATTATCTTCTAAACAAGCAGTCTGAATCTAAAGCCCCATAGCAGAAAGACTCTGTTGCTTTAGCAGGCTAGGATATTGTGGTAAGAAACAAAGGTTATTAGATGCAAGTTCCTCTCAGAGGGAACAGAAAAAAATACCTATTAGTAATGGCAATAACGGTTATGGAAGCCACATTCTTTTGTAAATGCAGGATAAAACCCTATTTGTGAGGAAGGTGGAAAGCATGAAGGCTCTAAAAACCAAGAGGCTTCTAAGATAGATCTGAAAGGTTCACAGTTTTGGCACTGAGAGTCAAACCCAAATGTTCAGAATTCACAATTTCTTGGGACCTGAGATGTATTTGACATGAAAATCATGATAAGTTTAACCAAAGTAATATATGCTGGCGTTTTCTATCTGCCTTCTCATTTTTTGCTCTGTAGAGTTCATGTTTTTGTGCTTTATTCCATAGCCCTGAGACAGAAAACTTTTTTAAAACAGTTAAGATTGATATTCCCAAATTAATCACGTCAACGCAGAGCTGAGATTTTAAAGGAAGCACTGAAGGCCACAAGACTCATGATAAAAATTAGGAGTTGGTGAGGCTATATCATTTTCAACTCTGTCCCTTTCAGATTTATAGATTCTGGAAAAGCCAACCTGAGGGTGGAGCTCTCAAGCTGGGTATGCGCACACACACACAAAAATTAAAGTTACTGCAAGGGGTTTACACCTTGGAAACAGCAAACTTGATCCCCAAACATATCAACTCTGAGCTCATGACAAAAAGATTTAAGAGAATAAAATCCACTTATTTGTTCCATACATGTAGGAATATTCCTCTTGAAGGTGTAGATTGTATTTGTCATGAGTCCTCTGCAGGAAGGTATATTTCCTTTTGCTCTTTCTTCCCTCTTTTTTTTTCTGACAACCATAATTTGCTCTACTTCAACTGAATCTTTTCTTTCTCTAACTCTTAGTTACAAGAATGGCAAGAGACAGAGTGGGAGTGAGAGAGAAAGGTTGGAATAATAAGACAATGAGAGCTAAAGCTGGAGACAACAGGCTGCTATCAGTGCTTTTAGGTCAGGAAGGATAGCCAGCTAGAAAAGAAACAGGTGAATGGATGCCCTTGCTTCTGCTAGGTGGAGCCATAATACTGTCTGTATTTGCTGTTCTTGGGTAGGATGATAAAAGAAGAACACACAACAAATAAAAGCGGGAGATATATGCCAGCACTAAATTGCAAATATATTGTCTACCCCTTTTTATTTCAATTAACTTAACAAAGAAAAGAGCTTCTCCCGATTCTCTAATACCATACTCAATACAGCACATTTCTCTTTAAACCATTTTAAAAAGGAGAGTCCTTCGTGCATGCAACACTAGGGTGTAGATTTTTTTTCAGTTCGGTTCTACTTATTTATTTATTTCATAGCAGAATGGCTTTTCGATTCATTAATTCCAGAACTAAAATAGACTGCATATGCCAAAAGAATGCACCTGCCACACTTTTGTTTTTTAGGTTTCTCATTTGGATAAATGTGAGGCAGTGTATATTGGCAACTTTCCCTGAAAAGGCCAAACACTCATTTAAATGCCACAAAGGCCCATCAGAGTTAGGGGATCAGCTTCTGGCCCTTCCATGTTTGTTTTGGAAATGTGATGGCTGGCAGAGATGGTTCTTAAATGTGGTTTATAAATGGGGAAACAAAACAGCATGAGGGGAAGGTGTCTTATATTAAAAAAATAGCACATGTGCATGTAAAAAAAGCAAGTTTCTACCACAGAGAAACTTGCACCAGTCCTGTAACTAGTTCTAAGTATTTTTTTTTTTGTATTTTGTGGACATAACATCTTAAAGGAAAAACAGATGGGAAAAAAGAGAAGGTATTTTCAAAATTTTTCAAAGCTACTTTATTTTTTTAAATCATGAATCTGCTCAATCAATACTTGAAACAAGCCATTTCCCCTTTAATTATATTTCATAATGAATGCCAGGAGTACACTTATCAAAGGGTTTGTTCAATAAAATAAGGAAATCAGTAGATTGTCACTGTTCAGAAATCAGATCTACAAAAAGCATTGCTTTGTTTGAATAATGTAATTAAGCTGTATTTGATAGCAGTGTGCTCCAGAGGAACAACACTTATGTGACAGAACAACACTTCAGAATAGTAAGAGTCACAACCTGAAACTAAAACTCTTTTAGTTAATACAATTCTCTTAAGATAATAGGTACTCTTTTGTCTCTAAAAAAATCTTTCCATGTGAGGAACCAGGATTCTCCATACAGCTTTGGCCGTTATTTTATTAGTGCATTCAAGAAAGATATCAGGACCACCAGAGGGCACTCTTGTAATCTATAATTTGAATTTTTTGCTGTCTAGGTTTTTCACTTTTAATTAAAAGAAAAGCTGAACATTTTGCAGAACGAAGATCTCTTGCTTGGCATACAATAGCAAAATATTTTCCTCCAAATTAAAAGAAACTAATATTACCTACAGTGTATACAAATTATACCCACTTTTGTCCAAAATATAGAATTTACCAATTTACTGAGGTTTACTTCTAAATAAGTTATTTTATAAGATATTTGCTTAGTAATTAAGCACGCTGTTAATTTACATATTAAAATCTAGTCATCGTTATTGTGCATGACAGCTGTCAATTGTAGTATTTTATCTACATTACTTTATTCAAAAGGGACTAGAGTTACTCAAACTTCATACTGGATTTTCACTGGGCATTAGGCATGTTGACAGTGGTTATTCTGTTTCAAACACTTTATCTGAAGCCAAACACAACAGAACACAGAACCAGAGTTTTTATGTTACTGAAGTGATTAATTAATTTGTATTTGATTTATGATGCTGTATACCCTATTATGATGTTCTACTGGCATTTCATTGCAGAATTTGTGCATTTCCTTCTTTGACTGGCTTTATATTCAGCATTCCCATGTCTCAATTATTCTGCAATTCCCTTTCTCCGCTTTTCCTTTCTGTTACTAGATTTTTTTTCCTTCTCCATGACCCACTGTCACCTTATCTTCCCAGGTTGGAAGGGCAGTGAGCTACCAGGAACTCTTTGCGGAAAATGATTATGTTGTTTTTTTTACTGGCCATTGGGGGGTACTGATGTATGGGGCAATCAGTATTCTCCTGAAGATGCTGAACACCTCTCCTGCCTGGGACTTGCTGTATTTGTTAAGCAGGAACCAAAGTGTGCATACTGTAACTTGAATTGTGTGCGTTCTAATTCATTTTAACATACTGCACTATGTAGGTGAGCATTACATGCATGTTATACTTAAAAAGAAAAAAAAGAAAAAAAGAATTGATGTGGTTAATTCTCATATTTGGAGACATCAGGGTAACAGGATCATCTAAACTGTCTTGTGTTATACTTGTTATGTAAACACGTTTCAATAATGAAGTATACACATAAAATACTTTAAAACACTATATTTAAGACCCTGCATAGACATGAAAAGGAGTTCATGTGGTTGCTTCGATATATGTGTACTTAAAGTAGTGTTGACATACTGGGATTCCTGGTAAATCCACACTTACAATCCAAGTGCCCTATTTTTTATTATGGCTACAAGTTACTGCATGCCTAAAGGTAAAAGTATTACGTCTATTTCCTTAGAGACAAGGGTGCATTGCTAGCTTATTAATTATAAAATGAGCTCATAGTTGTTAAACAGTACTCTGCAAATCTGCTAGAGTGTTTTATAAGCCACTGAATACATAAGGACTGTTTAAATCCTGAAATACTCCATTTTAAATACACTATAACATAACCCAGGATAATGGTTACATATGGTAAAACTACATAGATCATATTTGTAAAAACTAACTGATCTTCCTTTGATCTTTGAAACAGCTTTTTCGGGTGGGGGGGAGGGGCGCAATCTTAACATGGTTGCATTTATGCACTTGCACACCCAGAAATCTGTATTACATGGATGTAGGTAAGGAACAGAAGTTAAAATGGATTCAATAACACTGACTCCTCAGTATCTTATATAAGTATTACAAAAAAAATCTGTCCTCAGTTAAAGGAATTCAAGAATAAAGTTCTCCAATATGTGACAGAATAAAGCCAATGGGGGCTGAAGCAGTCTCCTGTTCTAAATTAGTTCCTTTCAAAATGTTTTACCTGAAAATTCACATAGCATGTCAGACACCTAATTTACTTAGAAAGTAAATAATATTAGAGATATGTTATTACTTCAAGGCATGAACGAGTTAACAGCAGTGTATATGCCAAGGTTTTAATAAGGCTTAACAATAAAAAAGCTTCAATCCTCCACTTTCACTAGATTTTGTTGTTGTGGTTTTCCCTTGCTTAGGGCAATCCATCTGTTAATGTTGACTTGCAATACAGTTAAGCTTGCGCACATACAAAAAGCCCAGAATAGCTAACCTAAGCAAGAGTGGGCTCAAATGTATATTATAGAAAGAGAACAATTCTTTTAGGCGAAGATGAATTACGTGTGTTCTTTTCTTTTCTTTGGGAAAGATTTTCCAAACACAAATTACAAGAAGCCAATATAGCCACTATCATTTATTATAACAGATTTAATTATTTATCTTCTGATTAAGCTTCAGCAGCCTTTTTACATATCATAATTCATTCTGACTTACTGTTAATTTTTAAACGTCTATTGCAGATCTGAAAAAAATTAAAACAACCACGACAGCAGTGGTAAAGATTAGTAAATATTCATTGTTAAAAACTGCTTTGCACTGTGACCAGTGCCAGTATTCTCACCGGGCCAAACTGGCCTTGTTTTCAATAAAACCAGAGAAGTATCCTTTCCCTTGAGCCCTGTTAGGCTGAGGCTGCAGTTGGAACTGTCATCTTCACACAAAAGCAAAGGGGCTGGGTTTTACAAACGTAAAGCCTAATTGGGAGATCTTCATGGTTGTACCCTTGACATTTATTTAAGCCTCATCAACAAAACAGGAAATAACCATACTAATTAGCAGACCAGCATACAAGCTATTATTTGTTGGGGTAGAAAGCAGATTTACATTCTACTCTAGAAAATATCCTAGTAATGAAATAATTGTAAAATTAGCTCTGAAATAAAGAACACTTTAGTGTTATAGACTACCTTATAATATTATTTAAAAAAAAAACATAAGATACTTATCTGAAGTAATCAATAAGTAATTTGATATTTCTAATTTACTCTTTGGAAAGCAGCAGTGGGAAATGGAAAGCTCCATCCATAGGCCAATAATGAAACAGAAAGTGTAACATAAAGAATTTAATGTTGCCCTGCTATGAAATGATTTATTGCGAAAGGTTTGGTTATATTGGGAGGGAGGGAAAGACTTCGTTTTTCTGAGGTAAGAACAACATTTAAAATTTTCTCACACTGGGTTTTTTGAAGGTCTTCGGGTAAGTCAATTTTCCACTTAATCAAGCTGGTGCCTCTATTTTGAATATATTTAAAAAAAACCCATAAGCTACTAGATAACCATTAGCATTATTCTAATTATTCAATTACTACCCAGACATGACAGCAATGGGCAGCATTTTTGTAGACAGAAAGATTAATCAAGAGAGGCAGAGAGAGAAGAGGAAGTCCAGCAACTATTGTGAAGCAATGAGTACAATTCATTTGCTTTTAGTAATGATTTCGCATGCACGCGGGTGCGTGTGCATGCATGTGGGCGTACACATGCTTTCAAAGACAGCAATTAGATCAGTAAGTTATTTGCAAGCTGACTCAAATAACCGCCAAATTTAAAAACAGCAGCAGCAAACCATAAGAGTTAGGACTGGTTGTGACACTACAGAGATAACAATGTTTTGGGAACATATAGTCTAGATTGTTTGAACTATGCCACACCAAAGTTCTTGGCAAGCGATTACAGTTTGTTGCTCCTTGTCCACTGAGTGCTTGTGACATTCAAGGGAGGGTGGGGGAGGGGGACACAGGACATGCTGCTCTCTCAGCAGGCCAAAGATATGGGGCCATTAGTGACAGAACTTGTCTGATAAACAAACCCCTGCTTTCTACAGTACAGTTAGTTTTCCAGTGCATTATACAGGACAAAAAAAAAAGTCTCAAGTTGTTCTGCTCTGATACACTGCATCACTCCGGAAGCAGCATGTGTTGCTTTCAGAAATAAAGAAGTTGTTTAGTAAACAGTATCAGACTAAACCTTAGTTGTATATGGCTGCTTGAACAAAAAAAGGTGTAACTGCTGAAAAATCCTGCTAGCACATACACACAGCAGCATTACTACGGGCTAATGCTATCTTTGTATAATTTACTGGTATTGAGTCAAGTAATAAGATGAAGCAAAGGGGCAGAGCAGACAGAAATAAGCATAAAACAAATCAGTAAACTGTAAGTCTGCATATGTTCAGTATTTGAATACACAAGAATACATCTGAATGTGCAGATATATCTTTAGGCTGCACTTACATAATAGCATAGATACATGATAAATTAACTGAATATACAAATAGATGTATGTATGTGAATTTATATTAAATTGAGATGTGACCTTTTATTAGGATATATGTTATGGTTGCCAAAAACTGCATACGTTTGGTACCAATATTAATTGTAGTATTACATTTTTAAAATTATAAGTATATCTGGAAGTATTCTTTCTTCATAATCACAGCAAGACATTTATATTGCATGATCAATTGTGTTTGCTGATCTAGCAATGAAAATACACCGAAGGCACACACTTCAGACTTTCAGATTTCCTCTCCATCTTTAAAAGAAAGCTAAAAACAAGGAATGGTGTAGGACCTACATAAAAAAGGAAGTGCCCACAGAGTTTCTTACACTACTGGATCCAATGGGCTCAATATTAACATTTATTTTCAACCTTCAATTCAGCATATCACTAATTAACACTTATTTTATAGTGGAGTCAAAACACTTTTCCTTTGATTATTGTTTGAAAAACAGGAAATTGTTTAGAAAATTGGAATTCTGTTATAACATCATGATACTGAAAATAAAACAACAGTCTTTTGATCTTTGGCACTCATCTCTTACCTGAGAAGGAAACATTTGTGGTAAAGAAAGTAGAAATGTGTATATATTAAAAAAAATGTACAATCCTACTAAAGAGCAATCAGAAAACAACTATGCATCACATTACAGAGCATAAGGCTCAATAATAAATGGAATTCAAACATTAAGGAATTAAAGAGTTAAGCTGAGCTGCAACAGAAAATGAGAACCATTAAAGAAATTAAGAACAGAAAGTAAAGGAGATGACATAGTGGGCACATGTGCATTAAAGCGCTTTAGTTAATGTGCATTAAATCTAGTACCTCCAGGCACTTTTACACATGCTCCAGGGATGGGGGAGGAGGATCCGAGAGCCACTCTAATTAAAGCGCCTCAGCATCTCATCTATCAGCATCTCCACGTTTCAAAATGGTGGCAAGAATGTTCAAACTAAAGCTTGCTCAATGAGCTTTAGTTAAAGTGCCCCTGCCACCATTGTAAAGCATGGGGACACTGATACACAAGATGCGAGAGGCTGCTGGAGCACTGTAATTACCATGCTCCAGCAGACTTGATTAATCAAGTCCACCTGATATGCTGACTTACTAGCAAATCACAACATGATAATCAACTTAAGCAATATCTGAATTAAAAGATTCAATTGACTTTTAAACAATATATTAATGAGCAACACTGTATCATACATAATAAAAATGATAGTTAAAGATAGGGATCAAGTTGTGCATATCAGAACTCCTTAATTTTTGGAGGGCAAGGATTTCTTAGGGTGGTATCTTTTATTGGACCAACTATGTACTTGTGATAGAGTTAGATGGACTTTCAAATGCAAGATATTCTTTGTCACGTCTTATCCTGGGGAACATTTCTTAAAAAGTGATGCTTGTTTTTTATTGGAAATGTGCCTTATGCCAATAAAATTATTTATCTAGTGGAAGTCCATAAAAGATGCACGCTGCTGAATTAGCTGTCAAACAAAGCATTCCTTAGATGTCCCCAGTT